>NC_092381.1:103291262-103610781 GCF_030028105.1 Mobula birostris
GTAGGGAACTGTACCTCCCTTAATCGCAGCACTCTGCAGAGAGTGGTGCAGACAGCCCAGCACATCTGTAGTTGTGAACTTCCCACTATTCAGAACATTTACAAAGACAGGTGTGTAAAAAGAGCCTGAAGGATCACAGAGGACCCGAGTCACCCCAACCACAAACTGTTCCAGCTGCTACCACCTGGGAAACGGTACCACAGCATAAAAGCTAGGACCCAACAGGCTCCGGGACAGCTTCTTCCACCAGGCCATCAGACTGATTAACTCACGCCAACACTGTTGTATTTCTATGCTATATTGACTATCCTGTTGTACATAATATTTATTATAAATTACTATAAATTGCATATCGCACATTTAGACGGAGACGTAACGTAAAGATTTTTAGTCCTCATGTCTATGAAGGATGTAATTAATAAAGTCAATTCAATTCAATTCAAGCCTTTCAATCGTGGATTCATTTTCATGAGTTTGCAGGTTAATTGGTCATTGTAATAGGCTCGTGTTAAGAAGTTGGATTGCTGGGTGGTGCAGCTCGAAGGGCCAAAGGGCTTGTTCTGTGCTGACCACGAAATAAAGAAACTCCAGAGGGTCTAACTTAATGATGGCATCACTCAGCCTGGTTCAGTTCAGTTTCCATCCCACCTCTGACGGCGGAACCTCCCAAGACTGGCTTATGCCAGATTTTAAAGAGATGGTTGAGTAAGGTAAAATTACTTGTTCACTAGAACGGAACATAGAGTCGAGGTAATTTGGATAAAGTAGATTAGAAATTTCATTGTATAGCATTATTTCTCAGATGTGATGAGATCCAAGTTCATCTTTAGCTGAGTAGGATCATGCTGAAGAACGTTTCTGAGTGAAATTATGACAGAGGGGCTATTGACCATGAACGCAGGTTAACACACCTCACCTTTAAACTTTGTCAGGTGTACAACTACACTGCACGCCACGCCATACCTCTCTCTCCACGCTATGGCCCACACTGCAACTCATCACTCACTCTGCACAAGGCCCATTACACAACATACTGCATCAGCAATCGGCCACAGCACCTCAAGTGATGGGTGAAATCCACTTACAATGAATGAGTGGATCCCTGAACTGACCCCTGCGCCAAGATTCTCCCACACTGGATGAGTGGGTCCCTGTGCTGAATACTTTAATACATTGCCCTGGCACCTCTGCATTTCAGATGATTTTCACCTTTTTTGAAAAGCTAGTGTGGAGATTAGAATTGTTTAATGAGTGCTGGTGCTCAGAGTCATCACCAAATTTCTACCACAAATCATAAACACAAAATATTCTGCAGACGCTGGAAATCCAGAGTATCACCCACAAAAATGCTGGAGGAACTCAGCAGGCCAGGCAGCATCTATGGAAGTGAATAAACAGTCGATGTTTTGTGATGAGATCCTTCATCAGGACTGTGTGAAGTTTTTGGGACGCTATCCTTCATCGGGGGCCTGAATGATATTTTAAGTACCTGGAGTTGTACTAATATTTGTTTTTATTCCTCTTTTCAATTTTCAAGATATCCCACAGAGCATCACCTCCCTCTCATTCTGCTTCCTGACTGTAAAGGTACTTAGATCTGCACCTGGATAGGTGTATCACTGCCCTGGCCCATCTTGCTGGGATTGCTGGATTACCATACTGTGCAGAAGAAAGGGCTGAAGTAGATGGCACCAGTAAAAAACATGAACAAAGGTGACATCCTGCAGACAGTTCACAAAACTACTTCTTTTACTTCAATTGTTTGGAAAAGAATACTGGCAGAGATGACGACAGAGCAGCAATGGCTGGAATCTCTTGAAGCAATTTGGCACAGTATCTATCCATCCCAAAGAGGATGATGTATTCTAAAGGAAAGATGACACAAGCGTGACTAACAAGAGAAGTCAAATCCAACATAAAAGCCCAAGAGAGGGCATATAATATATCAAAAATTATTGGGAAGTTAGAGGATTGGAGGTTATTAAAGGCCAACTAAAAAGTCATTAAGAAGGCAAGGAAGGAATATGAAATTAAGCCAGCCAATAATATTAAAGAGGATACCAAATGTTTCTTCTGTCACATACCCCATGACAGGGGTTAAGAAACCAGCAGAGATGGAAAACACTTTGGAGTCTCGTATTGCTAACAACTAATAATATTTATTAGTAACTACGCAATACAGATAAATGTAGATAAATCAAACAGGTTAGCAATGATTATATATAAAAGTAAGTGTGGAATATATATGTATGAAAACCAAGCTTCTTTAAGTCTAGGAGTTAAAAGGTACAGTCTTACGATGTTGAGTAAAGTTCAGTTCAGTTCAGTTTGTGGTATTTAGTTGAGTAGTGATGGAGAGAGAGAGAGAGAGAGAGAGTGAGTTGAGTCTTCAGGTGAGCTGATGCCATCCCTCTTCTCGTCGTCCTCCGAAATCCTTTACAAGTCATCGACTGTGACTTTAACCGGGGGACCGGTCTTCTGTGGTGGAGCTATCACCCAGGCAAGGGTGGACACATAGACAACTCCCCACCAGTCAACCCCTTCTTCATCGATGGAATAGCAAGTTGGATCGATCCGCCTGATCGATCCTCCAAAACCCACTTTCTCCGCGGGCACAACAATGCTCATTCAGTGTCCAGATCATGCGTCCTGTGTCTGTATCATCTGACCTCCCATTTATTTCACCAGGCTGAGCATCACCTGTCATTCAAAGAGTCCCTCTCTCCTTTGTCTGTAAAGAGGTACACAAGCAGGCAACCTGTCCTTGGAAGTAACATCAACGACCTGCCTTTGGTCACCATAGCAACCTTCGAGCTGCTCGGTGCTGTCTCCAACTCCAAACTCAGTAGAAATCCAAAGTTACGTCCAATGCTTTAAAGTGACAGTCCACTGTTAATCTTCGTCTCTCTCTCTCTCCTTTCCAAACAAACCATCAATAATGAATGTCTCTCTCTGTCTCACTTCAAACAGTTAATAGGGGCACTCCAGAATCCCCTCACACTTCAGATCCATAAAATGTAAAAGAGAGGCGAGAGTGGATATCAGACCACTGGAAAACAATGCTGGAGAGGTAGCAATGGGGGGCAATGAACTGAGTAAGTATTCTGCATCATTCTTCACTGTGGAAGACACTAGCTATGGTGGAAGTTCCAGATGTCAGGGTTCATGAAGTGTGTGAAGTTACTAGGGAGAAGGTGCTTGGGAAACTGAAAGGTTTGAAGGAAGGTAAGTCACCTGGATCAGATGGTGTACACCCAAGAGTTCTGAAAGAGTTTGCTGAAGAATTGTAGAGGCATTAATAATGATCTTTCAAGAATCAATCATCTGGAAGACTGGAAAATTGCAAATGTCACTCCAATCTTCAAGAAGGGAAAGAGGTAGAAGAAATGAAACTATAAACCAGTTAGTCTGACCTCAGCGGTTGGGAAAATATTGGAGTCGATTATTCAGATGAAGTCTTGGAGGCACATGATAAAATAGGCCATAGTCAGCATGGTTTCCTAGAGGGAAAATCTTGCCTGACAAATCTGTTGGAATTCTTTGAAGAAATAACAAGCAGGACAGACAAAGGGGAATCAGTGGATGTTGTGTACTTGGATTTTCAGAAGGCCTTTGACAAGGTGCCACACATGAGACTGCTTAACAAGCTATGAGCCCATGATATTACAGGAAAGGTCCTAGCATGGATAAATCAGTGCCTAATTGCCAGGAGGCAAAGAGTGGGAATAAAGGGAGCCTTTTCTGGCTGGCTGCCGGTGACTAGTGCTGTTCCCCAGGAGTCTGTGCTGGAATTGATTCTTTTTATGTTATATGTCAATGATTTGGATGATGAAATTGATGGATTTGTTGCAACGTTTGCAGACGATATGAAGATAGAGGGGCAGGTAGTTTTGTGGAAACAGAGAGGCTACAGAAGGACCTAGACAGATTAGAAGAATGGGCAAAGAAGTGGCAGATGGAATACAGTGTTGTGAAGCATGTGCTCATGCACTTTGATAGAAGAAATGAAAGGGTTGACTATCTTCTAAATGGAGAGAAAATACAAAAAAACAAAGAATGTGCTGAAGCAGGAAAGGGTTCAAAGGAGGATCATAAAAATTATTTCAGGATTGAATGGTTTATCATATGAAGAGTGTTTGATGGCTTTGGACTGTATTCACTAGAGTTCAGAAGAATGAGGGGTGACCTTATTGAAATCTTTCGAACGGTGAAAGGCCTTCATAGAGTGGATGTGGAGAAGATGTTTCCGATGATGGGAGAGCCTAACACCAGAGGACACAGCCTCAGAATAGAGGAATGGCCTTTGAGACCGGAGGTGAAGAGGAATTTCTTCAGCCAGAGAATGGAGAACCTGTGGAATTCTTTGCTATAGGCAGTGGTAGAGGTCAAGTCTTTATGCACTGTATATTTAAGGCAGAGGCTGATAGATTCTTGATTAGTCAGGACATGAAGGGATATGGGGCGAAGGCAGGTTATTTGTGCTGAGAGGAAAATTAGATCAGCCATGATAAAATGGTGGTCTCGATGGGCCAAACGGAATAATTCTGCTCCTATACCTTATGGTATTATGGTCTTCTTCTTTTCAGTATGATTGTGCTGTCATTGGAACCTGTGATCTACAATTTGATGGTGTGTTCAGCGCCAATTGAGTGATCAGGCTTTTTGTTGTCTCTGAGGGAGTTCGTTGAGATTTAGAGTGGAGTTTGTGGCCGCTGGAGATGGAGTGTGAGCCCATGATCAACTCTGTTTCTCACCAATCTCGCTGATTAATCCATCATGCAAAATTGAGGTTGGGAGCAGAAAGCGAACAGGTGTTAAGCGCTGTCTGCCTGCATTTAACCGTGCTGTCTCCCTCTTGTCTGATGCTGCTTGAGGATGGTGCTGGAGCCTTGGGTATTGAGCAAAGTTTAATCGCCACAGTTTGTGGATTGGGCTCTGTTATGATGTGTTTCTGGTTTCTGGTTACTTCTTTATTTTGCTGCTGTTGTGTGCGATTTTGGTCGGGGTGGACTGGCTGCAGTCGACAAATGACGCAGCGCTAAATGATCTAAACTATTGTTTAATATTTTACATTCTGTGTTTTCCACTCATTTTTGCAGTTTGCATGATTTGCTTGTGCATTGGGTGTTTGATGCTTCTCTTTGAACAGGTCCATGATTTTCTTTGTTTGGTGGCTGTCTGTGGGAAGACGGATCTCAGGGCTGTGTACTGCATACATACTTTAATAATAAATATACTTTGAATCTTGAATATTTGAACTTCTTGGCTTGCCAGGCACAGGCATCACCCATTGCTCAACGTAACCTACAAGGGATTAGGCTGAGTATGAACACCCTGAAAGGTTTGAGCTCTGACTCCAGTGGAGGAACTGCATTAGATGGTTGCAGATGACAGGAGGTCAGCTGACATCAGCAGGACAGAACGCTCCTGTGATGAACATACCAGAACCAATCTGATTTTTCTGTCAGATTGTGTATTGACAGCAGGGCAGAAAATCTATTTATTTAATTTCTATGTGATGTGCTAAGTCATTTGAGGACCACAATGGTCCTCTCCTCAGGGATATGTGAAAACTCAGGAGCAAAAGCCAACACACCCAGAACCACAGACAGTGAATGGAATTTCAAATCAAAACACTTCGGATCCCTCAAAATTTTACCATTGGCCAGGATTCTGGTTTAAGATTGCTCAGCTGAAGGTGAGCACTACTGCTGGAGGATAACAAGACAAGGAATACAACTAAGTACTTCTGACATGTTGGTCCATGGCCTCCTCTTGTGCCAAGGTGAGGCCACTCACAGGGTGGATGATCAGCACCTTATACTTCTGTCTGGGGAAACTCCAACCTGATGGCATGAATATCGATTTCTCCTTCTGGTGAAAAAATCCCCTCATCCCCCTTCTTCTATTCCCCACTCTGACCTTTCACATCTTCTCACCTGCCTATTACTTTCCACTAGGCCCCACTTCTTCCCTTTCTCCTATTGTCCACTTTCCTTTCCTATCAGATTCTTTCCTCTCCAGCCCTTTACATTTCCCACCCAACTGGCTTTCTCTATCACCTTCCAGATAACCTCTTTCTCTTCTCCCCACCTTTATACTCAGGCATCTTCCCCCTTCCTTCTCAGTCCTGAGGAAGGGTCTCGGCCCAAAATGTTGACTATTTACTCTTTTTCTTAGATGCTGCCTGACCTGCTGAGTTCCTCCAGCATTTTGTGTGTTGCTCTGGATTTCCAACATCTGCAGACTTGCTCGTGTTTGCAAGTAAATTACTAATAACACTTTTTCTGCAAAAAAATCACGGCAAAGGATTATAACAAACAATGAAGAGGTGAGCCAAAGTGAGGCTGAGTCTGGGGTCAAAGTGTAAGGGTGCGAGGCAAAGTCAGGGTGAGGTCCAGACGTATTCGGCCCAAGTCATGGCAAGAGGAACAGAGCAAAGTTGGAGCAGAGGAGAGGCAGATTCGAGGCCCATCCACCTAAACCGAGAGCTGTGGTGTGGCTGCCTGTAAAGTGACGAATCTCAAGATTGTATAATGTATATGTACTTCAATAGTAAATTCACTTTGAACTTTGAACTTTTAAATGAACTGAATTTGCCCTGTCAGACAAACCAATCAAAGCAGGAATACTTCAGCAACGCCTTGGTAACTGTCTGATCCCTGAAGAAGACTGAATGAGAATCGGTTTAATTTCACCAGCATATGTCCTGAAATTCTTTAACTTTGAATAAAGCACTGTACTGTGCTGGACAGTTCTATGTTTTGTCTTTTAGTAAGTTTGATTTCTTGCACCATCCTGCTGTCGCAAAGCAACACACACACTCAGTGGCCACTTTATTAGGTACACCTGTACACTAGCTCATTAATGCAAATATCTAATCAGCCAATCATGTGGCAGCATCTCAATGCCGAACTCATGGTATGACAGGAAAGATACCCGCACGGATAGAAGATGGGATAACTGGCAGGAGGAAAAGAATGGGAATAAAGGAGGTTTATTCTGTTTGGCTGCCTGTGACTAGTGGTGTTCCCCAGTGCCCATGTTGGGACCATTTCTTTTCACGTTTGGCATCAATAATCTGCATGATGGAATTGTTAGCTTTGTGGCCAAGTTTGTGGATGATATGAAGATAGTTGGAGGCACAGGTAGCACTGAGAAAGCAGAAACTATGCAGAAAGACAAACAAATGGGAGAATGAGTAAATAAGTGGTAGATATTGTGGGGAATTAGATCATCATGTACTTTGGCAGAAGGAATAAAGGCTGAGCGTTTTTTTTTCTAAATGGGGGAGAAACTTCAAAAATCAGAGGTGCAAAGGGACTTGGGAGTCCTTGTGCAGACTTCTCTGAAGGTTAACTTGAAATTTGAGTCGGTGGTAAGAAGGTGAATGTGATGTTAGCAATCATTTCTAGAAGACCAGAAGATAGAAGCAAGGACGTAATGCTGAGGCTTTATAAGGCACTGGTCATACTGCTCTTGGAGTATGGTGAGCAATATTGGTCCCTTTATCTAAGAAAAGATATGCTGGCATTGGAGAGGGTCCAGAGCAGGCTGACGAGAATGAATATGTAACGTATCAGGAGTGTTTTATGGGTCTGTGCCTGTAGTTGTTGGTCTGTGCTGACCAATGCCTTATAAAGTCTCACATTACTCCTTGCTTTTATACTCTAGTCCTCTTGAAATGAATATTAGCATTCCAGTTGCCTTCCTTACAACCAACTCAACCTGCAAGTTAATCTTTAGGGAATCCTGCACAAGTCCAAATTGCATTGCACTTTCGATTTCTGAATTCACTCTCCATTTAGAAATTAGTGAATCAATTAGTAACCAGGCTGTGGATGAGGATCCTAATTACTTAGCTACACCATACCCGTAAGCCAAGATTAATACTGTAAGAGAGAGTTAACACCTTCCAACAGCCACACAGCTGCATGAATTCTGACCCACTATTTCACGGTAAAGACACCAGGAAGGGTCACTGCTTCAAGCCAGTCAAAGGCAATTTTAGTGGAGTGTTGAAGACAACTTGTTTTGTGTAAATCGAAATGGAATTGGCTTCCGATTGGAGAAAGGAGGTGAAAATAGCAAGTAATTTAAGGCCCAGTTGGAGGCCAGGAAAAAGACTGAAGATTGCGCTCTTTATCTACAGATGGGCCAATTGTCTCCCTTCTCTGCACTTTCCTTGTGATCCTATGAGTATAAGAAAATCTCCTGTTTACTGAGCTCCAATCCTGAGTAAACAGGAACTGAACTGACTTGCAGTTTTGCGCCTTGTAACTCCATCACATCCAGTCTGCCTTCCTGGAGATATTGATACTTACATTACCATGGTTACTGTAAGTCAACAGATAGCATTATGAATTAAATTTATACAAACATTTACAATGATCATTTAACATAACGGCTCTCTGCATTGAAGGACACCATTAAAACTAACAGCGTTTTAAATGCTGAATCTCCGCTTCTAGGCTTTCATTGGTCACTCTGTTCGCTTAGTGTATGGCCCCGTGGTATCACTAAGCACCAATCGATAACCTGAAGAGAAAGGTTATACATTTATGCCAAAATAAAGATGGATATTGTTGCTGTCTCCATTAAAAGACCAGCTGAAGCAAACAGTAACAACGTATACAATTAGATTTTTATATTCAATAGGGAATAGTATGATAAAAGTCACACTCACCAGGATTTACAGGGGCTCGTTAAACAGAGAAATTAAAGGCACTGGATTTATGATCTGTTATTTCTTTTTGTTTCAGTGGGTTCTGTAGAGCTTTCTCATTGTATGGAACAGCGCCAAGGACATTGGCTATCCTAACAGACTTGGCCACTTTCATTAGACAGTTTGCCCTGAGGACGAAAACTTCAAAACCATGTCTCTTCCAAGTCTTACCTAGCTTAATTTACTTATACTGGTAATGTATTAACTGAATGTTTATTCTCCAGTGAGCCAACTGTCTCCCTAGGACAGAATAATGAACTTGAGAACAAATGGTGCGAAGGTCACACGCACAACCTTAGATCTTCAGGTGTGAGGGATCAAGTATTGATGCAATAGAACCAGTCAGCCAGGCAGCGTGCTCCTTTAGCATAAACACATCAATTCCTTGTCCCTCAGCCTCTTCCCTACTCAACTCCCAATGAATACCAGAACATTTTCTGAATGAGAACTCATGTGTCCAACATAAATCTTTGCTGATGCCCCCATGCCAGAACATCCTGCCCAATTGTAGAAAACTCATTCAAGAGAACTACAGTAGCTCTCCAGCCTGAGACTTTGCCCACTTTGTGGCTGGCCAACACTCTCACCAACTGGGCCAAAATGTCTCCTTTGGTTCATCATCTTTGCACAAGTTCCAGCTTCTTTCAGGAACACATCCATTGAGCTCAGGAAAGTACTCCCAGAAACCTCATTCCAAGATCTGCCCTTTATCTGAGACTTTATCTTGCTCAAAGATTTCATTCATTTCTATTCTGGTATGTTTGAACTATCAATTCCCATGAAATTGTTGCCAACTACCCTCAAAAACTTACACTCCATATCTCTCATTCTCTCCTTTTCCCATTCCTCTGTACATCTTCCCTCACACTTCCTTTCACCTGACCACATCCTTCCCTATTTCCATTCCTATGCCCATCTATTTTCTAACCTTCCATATTATCCTACCCTTCTTCCCTCTCCTTTTCTTCTACCCCTGACCCTGAACTGACTCCAGTGGGGGAGATTACAGTTTGGGCCACAATCTTTGGGTTGGCTGAAGTGCAAACGTCCATTTAGCCATCCAAGGACATTCTATCCATTACATCACAAGCTATAGACAAACCATTTCACTGGAACAATTCCAGAATATTGAAGCATTTCTGCATCTGGAGAAATGACACATTTCTTTTTGTGAAGAAATATTCTGTAGGTGACAGAATGCTCCAAAATGGTCAGAGCTTCCTCAATAAACCTGGAGCCACAGATGAAGACACCTCTCTTCAACGTACATTGGAGAATGTTCAAAGGAGTTTCATGAAAATGATTCTGAGATTGAAAGGTTTGTCATGTGAGAAGCATTTGATGGCTCTGGCCTGTACTCACTGGAATTCATTGAATCCTATTGAATGTTGAAAGGCCTCAATTGAGTGGATGTGGAGAGAATACTTTCTAAGACCAGAGGACATAGCCTCGGAATAGAGGGGTGTCCTGCTAACATGGAGTTGAGGAGGAATTTCTTTAGTCAGAGGGTAATGAATCTGTGGAATTCATTGCCACAGGTGGCTGACGAGGCCAAGTCATTAGGTATATTTAAGGCAGAGGCTGACAGATTCTTGAATAGTCAGGTCATGAAGGGATACGGGGAGAAGGCAGGAGATTGGGGACGAGAGGGAAACGGACCAGCTACGATGAAATGGTTATATGGCTTAATTCTGCTCCTATATCTTATGGTCTTGTGGTGTTATACCTGAAAAAAAATTTGCAAACTATTCCAAATGCATTATTCAATAATACAATGGAAGTTACATTTTGAAATAGAGATTAAATACTTTTTTCACATGCTTCAGGTTGAATCTCAGCATTTAGCTAAATGAAATATGCATACTTATTTTAAAGTCATGTATTTAACTTATTCTGTCAAAATTAATCTCTTACTTACTGAATCTACTATCACTTTCTTAGCAATCATTTTGTGGCTATTTCTCAATGCAGATGTCAAATGAATATCCCAATTGATTTCTGACTTGTCTTGTTTGACTCTTCAAAGTTCCAAGTACATTTATTACCAAAGTATGTATACATTTTACAACCCTGAGATTCATCTCTTTACAGGTAGTCAAGAAACAACTGGAATGCCCTGGTTCACATTGTTCATATTTTTCGTCTGTTAGGCTTTTCTGTTCTCTGTGTATGCGCTTGTTTGGGTTACTGTTGAAGATGAGAGATAGGACAAATGTGTGCCATCCAATTGGGATGAATGGATTCAGGGGAGGTTTCTCTGGTGAGGGGCACTAAGGTCGGGCTTGGGGCTTTTGAGAGGGGAGAAGAGAGAAGACGCCGGAAAGAAGAGGTCGGAGGAGTCAACCCAGAGTGGGGCCGTGATTCAAAGAAGCCCGGGGAGATTGAAGGAGGATCAGCGAAGAGGAAACTGTGAGCTCCAACTTGTGGACATTAGACTGGTTCATTTAAAATGGGCCCTTTTCCGTTTTTGGCTATTTCTTTACTAACCCTTTAGTCAAATTAAGAACTTAATTGTACTGTCTGTTATTTCGTGGTACAGAGAAACAAATCACGCAGCATCCTCACAAACAGGGGGATTTGGGGGGCTTGCACATCAATCTCCCACATTTGGCGGGGCCGGAGGATGTCTTCCCTAGACTCACGCAGCTGACGGAACCAGTGTGTTACACAAGAAACCTGAAAGAACCCATTAAAAAAAAACAATTACCCAATGCACAGAAAGAAAATACACACACATCATGCAAACAATAAAAACAAGCAGCAGCATTCAGAACGAAAATGAGTTCACAGACCCAAAGCCCGGAGCAGCCACAGCAGGCCACAGCCAGAGCCACAGATCAGGACACAGTGGAGCAAATTGTCACGGAGCTTGCAGCCCGGGGCGTCGAGCAGCCCCTCCGACTCAGCCTCAGTGCTGTGGAGAGTGAAGGAAACATCACGGAGCAGTGAGCAGAAACAGCCCGAACCTACCTTTTCAATCTACCTGTGTTTAAATCATCCAAACATGGGTCCTCCCTTGCTCTAAGATCCAGGACCTATCGCATCATGTACTCTGGGCCTGGACCCTGATATCCATACCCAACCTTTCCAAATCAACCTGGCACTTAGATTGTTCAGACCTCACTCACAGTTTAGGTCAAAAGGCTCTCGAAACTCCTACTTTTTTCTGCTTTGCACGCCCCAACTCTGTCTTGACCATGTAGCTGCAATGGAGATGGAGGGAGCAGAATTGACCTTTCTACATCATTGATTTGTTCTCTGGGTTAATCATAATACATGGCATTTCGCCCTTGAGCTGGGCAGAGGAAGGATGGCAGAGCAGCAAAGTGAGCTGGTGTTACCAGTGGAATCTTGAGGGTCAATAAATCCCCAGGCGACTGGGATTGGAGGTCCATATGAGTCTGTAAGTCAAAGCCCAAAGACCTCCCCAGACAAAGGACAGCAATCACAAAACATTCGAGGCCTGGAAGTCAAACCTGTGATTGGCGAATTCAGGGTTGACATCCAGAGATCAGCAAAGTTGGAGGGCAAAGCCAAAGGTCAAAGTTCAGAGGCAAATAGCCAGAAACTTCAAAGGTCAAAGACCAAAAGTTGTCGAGACTGGAGGTAGAGTCCCCAGGGTCGAAGTTCTGAGTCTGGACCAGGGACTGGACATTGGAGAATCAATGCCTGATACCTGAGAGTCTGTAGGGAAGGTCTGGAGGCCCAGAGGTGGCCAGTCTTGGTGGTGGAGGCCTAGCTGTGTGTGGGAGAGGCGGTGGGGGGGGGGGTGGTTGGGAGGGTTGGAAAGGGGCACGTTTTGCTGTTGTTGTCTGGTTTTGCTGTGTTCTTTTGTTGTTGCTGCTGCTTCTGTTGTGCAAAGCAAGAATGTGTTGGCATCAGAACACATGGTGACACTTGTGGGCTACCCCAACAAGAACCCAGGTGTGTAGGTTGTTAATGCAAATGATGCATTTCTCTACAACACACGGTCAGGGTGCTGGAGCCGGGATCCAGTCGCAGGCCCTGTACAGTGCACACAGTGATATTAATTGAGTAACAAATCCCGAGGTACAAACAAAGTCAGCGTCAAAGTTCGGGCAGAGATCAAAACATCCTGAGAAATCCAAAAACCAGAACTGGGAAACAGGCATTCAGTATTCGGACAGACGGAGTTCAGATACGAATGCTGGAAAGGCTCAGGAAAACTCACTGGCACAATCTGGCAACAAACAGGTGAAAACACAGGACTGAAATACACTGAGCAATAAACAGAGAGGCAGATGATAGGTGGAGCACAATGAGACACAGGTGGCAGCAAAACAGGTAATAATGAGAAACAGATGAGAGGCAGAGTACTCAGTAGTACAGGGGCTGGAGTAGAGCAGGAGTGGGGACAGGAACACATGGGGCATGAAAACAAACAAGAGCACATGCCAATACAAAACACACACTGACGGCTAGGGGGGGGAAACACACAAAAAGACAATGTTCAACTGGAGGTACCGACACACACACAAAATGCTGGACAAACTTAGCAGGTCAGACTGCACCTATAGAAATGAATAAACAGTCAATGTTTTGGTCGAGACCCTTCTTCAGCGAGGTATCTGTTTTGATGAACATATGATAAATAGCTGAATCTCAATCTGAGTTTGAGAACAGCCTTTCCAGGGTTCAGCAGAGGGAGAGTTGAACCATCTGAGGACTAGGTGATAAGTAGTGTGAGAACTGCGGAGAGGAGGTCATCAATGAGGAGCAGTGTGAGGAGTGAGGAGAAGAGATTGTTGGTGAGGAGTGCGAAGAGGCCCTTGATGAGGATTGAGAAGAGGTTGTAGGTGAGTGAGTAGAGGAGTTTGTTGGTGAGATGGAGCAAGGAGTGAGGAGAAGATCTCATTGGTGAGGAGATGAGAGAGGAGGCTGTTGGTGAGGAGTGGGGAGAAGAGGTTGTTGGTTAGGATTGTGGAGAAGAAGTCCTTGAGGATTGAGTAGAAAAGGTGGTTGGTGAGGTGTGGGGAGAAGAAGTTGTTGGTGAGGAGTGAGGAAAAGAGCTCATTGGTGAGAAGAGGGAAGAAAAGGTAGTTGGTGAGGAGTAGGGAGAATATATTGTTGGTGAGGAGTGGGTAGAAGTGTTTGTTGGTCAGAAGTGAGAAGAAGAGGTTGTTGGTGAGGTGTGGGGAGAAGAGGTTGTTGGTGAGGAGTGAGGAGTGGAGGTTGTTGGTGAGGAGAGGGGAGAAGAATTTGTTGGTGAGGATTGTGGAGAATATGTCCTTGATGAGGAGTGAGGAGAAGAGCTCATTGGTGAGGTGGAGTGTGAGGAGTGAGGAGGAGACGTTGTCAATGAGGAGCAGTGCGAGGAGTGAGGAGAGGAACTCATTGGTGAGGAGTGGGGAGAAGTGTTTGTTGGTGAGGAGAGAGGAGAAGAGGTTGTTGGTGAAGAGAGGGGCGAACAGGTTGTTGGTGAGGAGTAGTGGATTTGCTAAAGAGTGTGGAAGGTGAGGAGAGGGGAAGAGAGCTCATTGATGAGAAGAGGGGAGAAGAGGTTGTTGGTGAGGAGGAATGGATTTGATAAAGAGGGTGGAAGGTAAAGAGGAGGGCTTCCCGGTGTAAATTCAGTGCAGCAGCGAGTCCTATAGGCATCTTTCTGCCACAACCAATTTACCGTATTCGTTCTTAGTAGATGACTCAGGCAGCATTGTATAACAAGCCAGTAGGCACTTGTTCGGCAAGTTAGAAACTATAAGATTAATTATTGATAATTCATTTGTAATTTGTAAAGCTGCTGGCCTATGCTTGAACTTGGAGTGAGTCCCATTCCGAAATCACCACTGTATTTATTCACTTTCACCAGATTCCAGTGACAGCATGCTAGTGGAGTGGTTAGCACAATGCTTTACAGTACAGCTGACCTGGTTTATTTCCCGCCGCTGCCTGTAGGGAGTTTGCACGTTCTCCCCGTGACCGTGTGGGTTTCCTCTGGGTGCTCTGCTTTCCGCCCACAGCCCAAAGACATGGCTGTTGGTAAGTTAATTGGTCATTGTAATTGTGCCAAGGTTAAGCTTGGATTAGGTTGGGGGATCGCTGGGCGACACGGCTCAAAGGGGTGGAAGGGCCTATTCTGCACTACATCTCAACAAAAACAAATAAATAAATAAATCCATCCTCAAATCCCACTCTTTCTCTGTGCTCTGCCCCTACCCTGTCATACTCTCCTCCAAAATTAGCATCTTGGTCATCTCAGAGTTCAATGGCTCCACCATGGAAGGACATGACTTCAGCTACCTGAAGTTCAAAGTTCATTTATTATGTAAGTACGTATACATTATATAACCTTGAGATTTGTCTCCTAACAGGCAGCCATGAAACAAAGAAAACCGAATGAACCCATTAAAAAAGAGCCTGTCAAACACACAACATGTACAGAAAAAAAAGAACGCTCATGCAAACAGTATCTGCAAGCAAATAGTGTTCTGTACTGGAGTCTGCAAAGAAACAGAGTTATAGAAAGCTACAGCACAGAGACACGCCCTTTGGCCCATCTAGTCTATAACAAAACCATTTAAACTGCCTACTCCCATAGACCTCCATACCCCTACCTAGACATCTCACCTCTCCCAGAAGTTCCGGGAGTCTCTCGCTAATTCATGGTGCTACCTCCCTGAAATGAGTTTTTGCAGGGTGGGATGTCTGCCTACCATCCACCTACCTACCCAAACTTCTCTTAAACATTGAAATCAAACTCACGTGCATCACTTGTGCTGGCAGCTCATTCCACACTCTCATGGACCTTGGAGTGATGAAGTTTCCCATTGTGTTCCCCTTAAATTTCTCACCTTTCACCAAGTGGCGGGAGGAGAGAGAGCAACGCGCCACGCGTGCACAGCCCTCCGGTGAAAATGATATCGTATCTGTTAAATAGGGGCCATGGACAATTCTGATTTGATGGAGACAGACGTGAAAACACAGAGAAACATCTGGAGATATTTCTGAAACACAGGTTTCGCTGCCGTTGTTACTGCACAATCGAGAAATCTTCCGAGGGAAGGCCTCAAAATCCCTGGCTTTGCCTGCTGTTGGCGACCAAGATTGAGGTCGAATCATTCGGGTAGAGATGGTGCTCAGTACTTGGTGTCAGAGAGCTGATTGGAGGCTCGAAGTTTTTCTTCCTTCTCTCGTCTGCGTGAGATGTGGGACATTTGAGAGACTTTGAACTTTTTACTGTACTCATGCACTGTTCTTCACCAAGTTATGGTATTGTTGCATTGTTGTAACTATATGTTATAATTATGTGGTTTTGTTAGTTTTTTCAGTCTTGGTCTGTCCCGTGTTTTGTGATACCACACCGGAGGAAATATTGTATCATTTCTTAACGCATGCATTATTAAATGACAATAAAAGAGGACTGCGTGTCTTCATAATCTAACCCATGGTTGTAGCCCCACCCAACCTCAGTGGAAAAAGCCTGCTTCTATCTACTTTATCTATACCCCTCATAATTTTGTCCCTTGAGTCCCTTGTTCACAATAGTTCAGCAAGAGCTGAGTCGTGGAACAGAGAGTTGAACTGGCCACTCCCTCGACTCGGGTCCTGACACACTCATGTTTTCAATCTGGCTTGACGCCTAAGTCAACGTCCAAACATCAGGTTCAATCACCTGGACCCCACCTCCACAATTTAACCTGCACCCAACTTTTCCAGTTCTGGCCTGTGCTCGAGTCTCCATCCAAACCCCGAGTTGAGTCACTTGGGCACGCCCTGGTACCCGGACCTTGCTGCCTCGATTTGGCCTGTAACCAATTCATCCCAGTGCTTAAGTTGACCAAATCTCGAGTCTTCCTCACTCTTGGTGAAGAGCCTACCTCCTCACCTTGACTTGGTTCTGCCACATTGAATTGCTCCATCCAAGCAGAAGTTACAGGTTATTACTTATAATGATTGTTTGCCACAAGAAGAGTGAATTACAAAGTAATTAGTGGTTTTCCTTGTTTTCTTAGCTACCAGACAAAAGTCACAGAGGTTTACCAGCGCCACCTTAAACCAGGAGCCTGAACTGTGAGTTCCAAAATTCTCTCCCTAATCCCCCTTCCCACTTTAGACTTCCTCTGTGACTGAACTTCAAGTCACCTATTCTGTTGCTCCCCATATGGTCTGGCATCCAAGTTCTGATTAACATTCAAAGTTCAAAGTAAACTTTATTTTTGAAGTACATATATGTCACAAAATACAACACAAACATTCATTTTCTTGCAGGCTTACTCAGCAAATCTATAGAACAGTAACTATAACAGGATCAATGAAAGATTGCAGAAGACAATGAACTGTGCAAATGCAAATATAAATAAACAGCAATAAATAACAAGAACCTGAGATAATGAGATAAAGAGTACTTAAAGTGAGATCATTGGTTGTGGAAACATCCCAATGGATGGGGCAAGTGAGTGTACAACTCCTTTTGTTCAAGAGCCTGGTAGGTGTGGTGCAGTAACTATTCTTGAACCTGGTCGTGAGAGTTCTGGGGCTCTTGTATCTTCTACCGGCTGGCAGCAGTGAGAAGATAGTATGGCCTGGGTGGTGAGGATCTCTGATGATGGATGCTGCTTTCCTATGACAGCATGTGCTCCATGCTTGGGAGGGTTTTTACCCGTGACGTAATGGGCGAATCAACAACCATTGGTAGGATTTTCTGTTCAAGGGCATTGGTGTTTCCATACCAGACTGTGATACAACCAGTCAACACACTCTTCATTACACACCTATAGAACTTGGTCAACATTTTAGATGTTATCTTGAATCTCCACAGACTATGAAGGAAATAGAGGTGCTGCCATGAACACTGGATTTAGGACAGGTCCTTCGAAATGGTAGCACCCAGGAATTGAAGGTCTGCTCCTCTGATACTCCATTGAGCACTGGCTCAGGGACCTCTGGTTTCCATCTGCTGAGGTCCAAAATCAGTTCCTTGGTCTTGCTGACATTGAGCGAGAGGTTGTTGTTATGGCACCACTCAGCTAAGTTCTCAATCTCCTTCCTGTATGCTGATTCATCACCACCTTTGATTCAGCCCACGACAGTTGTCACATCAGCAAACTTGAATATGGTGTTGGCGCTGTACTTAGCCACACAGTCAGAGGTGTAAAGCATGCAACATCCAGGAAATGTGCCATGATAAAAACATTTAAATAAGTTAAGTGCTTGCTGTTAAGTAAATGGTTGAAAATCTGAGTTGAAAAGATGCCAGGGATAGCAATATGGTTTTAAGAAATGGAATTTGTTCAAACAGGTGAGAACTCCAGCAGCAGGGATAGAAGAGAAATTCAAATGTATGTGATGGCATATGTACCACCAGGTTCACTGTTTGCACTGGCGAGGTGAGATGCAGAAAATCATAAACACAGGAAATGCTGGAGATCCTGAGTAATAAAGACAAATTGCTGGAGGAACTCAGGAGGTCAGGCAGCATCTATGGAGAGGGTGGAACAGCCAATGTTTCAGGCTGAGACTAGGGAAAGAGTGGGTCCCTATGATATGTGGCGCTGGGGATGTGAGCAGGATCCAAAATGAACACTTCTCATTGTTATTCACCAGGGAGAAGGATGTGGGCAATGGAGAAACAGCAGCAAACTCAGACAGCTCCATCGTGGGCATGAGCCGTCCCAGCATCCAGGATACCCTCAAGGAGCAATGCCTCAAAAAGGCGGCATCATCGTTAAGGACCCCCAGCACCCAGGACATGCCCTCTTCTCATTGCTATCTATCATCAGGAAGGAGGTACAGAATCCTGAAGGCACACGCACAATGATTCAGGTACAGTTTCTTCTCCTCTGCCATCTGATTTCTGAATGGACATTGAACCCATGAACACCACCTCACTACTTTTTAGAACATAGAAAACAGAAAAGTACAGCGCAGGAACAAGCCATTTGACTGACGGTGTTGTGCCAAACCAGCCAAAAAGCAAACCAAGAACACCCAAACACTAAACTAGTTGTGTTTTGCAGGGTTCAGTATCAAGATCAAAACACTAATCCCTCCTATCTACACCATGTCCATATCCCTCCATCTTCTTTACATCCATGTTTCAATTCAAACGTCTCTTAAAAATCTCCAATGCATTTGTCTCTACCACCATACCAGGCTGCATATTCCAGGCATCCACCACTCTCTGAGTAAAAAACTTCCCCTCGACATCCCCCTTGTATCTACCCCCTCTCACATTCAATGCATGTCCTCTGGTATTAGACATTTCAACCCTGAGAAACAGATATTCTCTGTCCATTCTATCTGTGCCTCTCATAATCTTGTAAACCTCAATCAGATCTCCCCTCAGCCTCCACCGTTCCAGATAAAACAACTCAAGTTTATCCAGCCTTCCATGATAGCACATGCCCTCTAAACCAGTCAGCAACCTGCTAAACCTCTTCTGCACCCTCTCCAGAGACTCAACATCCTTTCTATAGTGGGGTGACCAGAACTGTACACAATACTCCAGATGTGGCCTAACCTGAGTTCTATAAAGTTGCAACATAACCTCCTGATTTTTGGACTCAGTGGTTTGACTAAAAAAAGCAAGCATTCCATAAGCCTTTTTAACCACTGTGTAGCTACTTTCACAGAGCTATGAACTTGGATGCAAGATCTTGCTACTCAGCAACACTGTTGAGGACCTTGACCTGTCTCTTTGTATTTGTCCTACCAAGATGCAACACCTCACATTTATCTGGGTTAAACTCCATCTGCCATTTCTCAGCCCATACCTACAACTGATCTACATTGTGCTGTATTCTTTGCCAGTCTTCTACACTATCCACACCTCCACCAAGCTTACTTACACAAACTTACTTACCCACCCAGCTACATTTTTATCCAGGTCATTTATATACATTACAGCCAGCCGAGGTCCCAGCACAGATCCCTGTGGAACACCACTAATTACAGATCTCCAGCTCAAATAAGCCTCTTCAACCACTACCCTTTGTCTTCTATGTGCAAGCCAGTTCTAATCCAAGTAGCCAATTCTCCATGGATTCCATGCATCTTAACCTTCTGGATTAGCTTCCCATGAGGGACTTTATCAAACACCTTACTAAAATCCATGTAGAAAACATCAGCCACCCTACCCTCATCAGTCCCTCATGTCACCTTGTGAAAAAACTCAATCAAGTTGATAAGGCATGACCTGCCACGCACAAAGCCATGCAGGCTCCTCTCTAATTAGGCCATAGGTTTCCAAATGCTCATATATCCTATCCCTGAGAATTTTCTCCGGCAGTTTCCCAATACTTGATGTGTGACTCACCAGTCTATAGTTTCCAGGATTTTCCCTGGTTCCCTTCTGAAATAGATGTACAACATTAGCTACTCAGTAGTCCTCCGGGACCTCATCTTAGCTAGAGAGGACATAAAGGTACTAGTCAATGGCCCAACAATCTCTTCTTTTGCCTCCTTCAATAACCTGGGGTAAATCCCATCAGGCCCTGGGCACTCATCCACCTTAATACGTATTAGGAGACCCAACACTTCCTCCTCTTTGACCTTTAAACACCCTAATGTATTTACATATACAGTCAGCAATGA
The DNA here is from genome assembly GCF_030028105.1 of Mobula birostris. Classification (NCBI taxonomy): domain Eukaryota; kingdom Metazoa; phylum Chordata; class Chondrichthyes; order Myliobatiformes; family Myliobatidae; genus Mobula; species Mobula birostris. The sequence goes on from NC_092381.1 coordinate 103,311,541, forward strand.
TCTCCTGGTCCTCCATATCCTTTTCCTTGGTAAGTACTGAAGCAAAATACTTACTAAGCATCTCACTTATCCTCTCTGCATCCAAGCAAATGTTTCCCCTTTTATTTTTATTTTCTGCACTACTTACTTAACTATTTAATCTATATATACTTGTTGTAATTCACAGTTTTTTCTCTATTATTATGTATTGGCATGTACTGCTGCTGCAAAGACGGCAAGTTTCACAACATATGCTGGTGATATTAAATCTGATTCTGATTCTGATCTTCTGGAACACAGTTGTGTCAGGATGGAGATATGAGCATACCTTATCATGGATAAATCCTCAACACCAGGCATGATCTACCCCAGGGAGCAGTGGGAAGCAAGTGAAGAGTTCGCTAAAGAGGTTATTTATGTTCACTTGGAAAGGCGGGAACTGACTGGGGGAATCACTGTGGTTTTCTGCAGAGGAAATGTTACCAAACAGACTTGACTGAGTGCTTTGAGTTAGCAACCAAGAAAATTAAATCAGAGTATATCACTGGCATATATTGTGAAATCTGTTATTTTGGGACAGTAGTACAGTTCAATGGTGAAGAAAGCAGAGCAGCAACGTGGTCTACAGGACCTCCAGCAATGCTTGGATGATCTCCAGAATAGTCAACTGGCTCATCCCATTAGGCCACAGCGTGTCTTGGTAAAGTCAATTGAAAATCTGGTGTGGTGACTCACGGCAGGGGACGGTGATGCAGGATGTGGTGATTCACGTCAGAGGACGGTGGTTCAAGATGTGGTGATTCACGGCACAGGACGGTGGTTCAGGGTCTGGTGATTCACGGCAAAGGACGGTGGTTCAGGATGTGATGATTCATGGCAGAGGACGGTGGCTCAGGATGTAGTGATTCACGGCAGAGGACGGTGGTTCAGGATGTGGTGATTCACCGCAGAGGACAGTGATGCAGGATGTGGTGATTCACGGCGGAGGATGGTGGTTCAGGATGTGGTGATTCACCGCAGAGGACAGTGATGCAGGATGTGGTGATTCACGGCGGAGGACGGTGGTTCAGGATGTGGTGATTCACCGCAGAGGACGGTGATGCAGGATGTGGTGATTCACGTCAGAGGACGATGGTTCAGGATGTGGTGATTCACGGCACAGGACGATGGTTCAGGATGTGGTGATTCACGGCAGAGGACGGTGGTTCAGGATGTGATGATTCACGGCAGAGGACAATGGTTCAGGATGTGGTGATTCACCGCAGAGGACGGTGATGTAGGATGTGGTGATGCAGGATGTGGTGATTCACGGCAGAGGATGGTGGTTCAGGATGTGGTGATTCCGGGCAGAGGACGGTGATGCAGGATGTGGTGATTCACGGCAGAGGACGGTGGTTCAGGATGTGGTGATTCGCGGCAGAGGACGGTGGTTCAGAATGTGGTGATTCACGGCAGAGGGCGGTGGTTCAGGATGTGGTGATTTGCGGCAGAGGACGGTGGTTCAGGATGTGGTGATTCTGGGCAGAGGACGGTGATGCAGGATGTGGTGATTCACGGCGGAGGACGGTGGTTCAGGATGTGGTGATTCAGGGCAGAGGACAGTGATGCAGGATGTGGTGATTCACGGCGGAGGACGGTGGTTTAGGAGGTGATGATTCATGGCAGAGGAGGGTGGTTCAGGATGTGGCGACTCACGGTACAGTACAGTGATGCGGGATGTTTTTCTGAGCAGAAGACAATGTACCACAGGGACCATTGCTGTCTGACAAATTGCTTGATAACAGCGTTGGTGGTCTGATAACTAACTGTGCTGATGACGCAGAGATTGCCAGAGTAACGGACAGCCAAGAACATTGTGGAAAAGCTCAGAGGGACATGGGTCATGGAAAGTTGGGCAGATGAAAATTATTCCAGGCAAGTATGAGGTAATGCGTATTTGTAAGTCAAGTATTACCAGGATGTACACAAGGGATATTAGGAGGATTGGTGCACAAAGAGACCTTCGGGTGCGAGTTTGTATTTCCTTGAACATGGCCATACATTGAAACAGTAGTGAAGTGGACATTTATTCTGCTTACCTTCATCGGCTGAGATATAGAGTTAGGAAGTCCATTAGCAGCTGTGTTAAACAGCAGTTAGAGCGCACGAGTATTGTGTACAATTCTTTCTGGAACACTCCAGATGAATCTGTTAGCAATGAAATGAAGCTGAAGAAGAGGTTCAAAGTTCAAAGTACAAAGTACATTCATTATTAGAGTACGTTTGCATTATGTAACCTTAGAATTTGTCTCCTTACAGGGAGCTGCAAAACGCAGAAACCCAAGAGAACACATTAAAAAAAAAGATTGTCAAACACCTAATGTGCAAAGAGAGAAAAAAATGCATGCAAACAATAAAAATAAACAAGCAGCATTCAGAACTGAACTGAGTCCTCAGACACGAAGCCCAGAATGGCCGGCGCAGGTCACAGCCTCAGACACGAAGCCCAGAATGGCCGGCTCAGGCCACAGCCTCAGACATGAAGCCAAGAATGGCCGGCGCAGGCAACAGCCTCAGACATGAAGTTCAAAACGACGGGCGTAGGCCACATCCTCAGACAGGAAGCCCAGAACGGCCGACGTAGGCTACAGCCCCAGACACGAAGCCCAGAACGGCTGGTGCAGGCCGCAGCCTCAGACATGAAGCCCAGAACGGCCGATGCAGGCCACAACCTCAGCCTGAATTCAGCGCAGAGTCCAGTGAACGTCATGGAGCACTGAGCAGAACTGGCCTGACTCTTGCCTCTGATCCTGATACCCATACTTTCAATCTGGCTTGGTCCTTAAATCAGGTCATTCCTTGTTTTCAATCATGGGCCCTGTCACATAGATAGGCTCTTGGGCCTGGATCCTACTGTCACGTTTTGGCTTGTACCTGACCTTTCTAAATCGGCCTGGCGCTTAGATCAATCAAGCCTTGGGTCTTTCCTCACTCTTGGTTTTGGTGGATGGGCCTCACCTTCACTCACCTCGAATCCCTCACACTCACTTGACTGACTTTGCCTCGACTCTGCCTCTCCTCCGCTCACCTTGACTCTTCCTCACCACCATTGTTTGCAGTGATTGTTTACCAGAAAAATGTTATTAATAAAATATTTAGTTGTATTCTTTGTTTTGTTTGCCACTGATAAGTAGTTACTGGGCCTCCTCAGTGCCGTCTTAAACCAGAAGAGGTATGCCAAAATGAAGGGCTGTAGTTATAAGGAGACTATGGGTAGACTGGGTTCATCATCTCAGGGACTTGCAAATTGGGAATTAGGGTAGATAGTATGAAGTTCTCTCCTAAAACTCAAGCACACAGATTTAAGCAGGGAAGGGAGAATTTTAAAGGAGGTCTAAGGGTAGATTCTTCAGACAAGAATCATAGCGCACCTAGTCTCATCTACATGCATCTAGACCATACTCCTGCATCCAGACCATACTCCTGCATCCCTCTTTCATCCATGTACCAATCCTAACTTCTCTGTGAAGGCATGGAACCACCTGTCAGAGGAGATGGTGGAGGCAGCTACAGTTACACTTCTCACCAGAGTAGAAGAGATGAGTCTAATGGTTGACACGAGTAAGTAGGACAGAAAGGTGAGTTCCTGTTCTCCGTGCGCGTATGTGTGTCTGAAAGCGGGTGTGTGTGTGAGAATGTGTCTGTGAGTGTGTGTGTGTGTGTGTGTGTGTGTGTGTGTGTGTGTGTGTGTCTCTTTCTACCAAGTCTCACAGAAACACCTGTTGGCATTAGTGAAAGACTAATGACCCTCCGTATCCCCCTGGCAAAGAAACATTATGCCACGCTTCTCAGTGCCTATGCACCAACTTTGCCATCTGAGGATGAGGCCAAGGAAGGCTTTTATCAGACATTGGATGAAGCTGTTTGCTGGATCCCTAGGAATGATAAGATCCTTTTGCTTGGGGACTTCAACGCTAGGGTGGGCAGAACAACAGGATATGGAGTGGAGTGCTAAGTAGGCATGGTATTGGCAAGGTGAATGCAGATGGCATGAGGCTACTTACTCTTTGCTGTGAGTATAACCTTACCACAACCAACACCATCTTCCAGCAGAAAGCAAAATATAGGACCTCGTGGATGCACCCTCGCTCTAAACATTGACACATGATTAACTTCATCATTGTGAGACGTAGTGACATCAAGGATGTTCTTATCACCCGTGCTGTGAGAGGTGCAGAGTGCTGGACTGACCACCGTATGATTGTGGCCAAGCTCCATATGAAAGTGCGTCCCCCCTTGTGGCTGCAAAAACCCAATAAAAAATGGCTAAATTGCAACCGCCTGAGAAACACAGAAGCAAGAAGTGAGTTTCAATGCATCCTAGCTGAGAAACTAAGAGAGCTGGAAACTTGTCTGAGCTCAGAAAATACAATGGAACAACAGTGGACATATATCAGCTCTGCGCTCCATGATAGGCAGCCCAATCCATCGGCTACAAGAGCAGGAATCACCAAGACTGGTTTGACGGTAACTCAGACACCATCCACAACTTGCTTAAGGACATGCATAAAGCACACCGGGCAACTTTAGGCAACCCTTCATCCACCAGTATCAGGTAGCATTGGCAGGCAGCTCGGAGGAAAGTGCAAAAGGCAATATGGGCCATACAAAATGTGTGGTGGACTGAAAAGGCACATGAAATCCAGTCCTTTGCCAATAATAATGACATGCATGATTTTCACAATGCTGTCAAAACCATCTACAGCCCAATAAATCGATGCGCTACTCCCCTGAAAACAGCAGATGGTCTAACACTTCTGAAGAATCAGAATACCATTCTGCTGAGGTGGGCTGAGCATTTTAACACCCTGCTTAATCAGGACTCTGACACAGATCCCACCATCCTGGACAAACTGCCTGAACTTCCTCCTATCCACGACCTCAGTCTACCATCAACCTTGCAGGAGGTTCTGTCAGCTGTCCATTCCCTTAAGAACAACAAGTCCCCTGGCACTGACAATATCCCTGCTGAGCTACTGACGAACGGAGGGTACATGTGTATGCGCACCCTCTACCAGTACATCACCAAGGCCTGGACTGATGAGAGCATCCCACAACAATGGAGAAACGCAAACATCGTTGTCATTTATAAGAACAAGGGTGACAAGGCCATCTGCAGCAATAGTAGGGGCATATCACTCCTTTCTGTTGCTGGAAAGGTCCTGGCTAAGGTGATGCTTCAGAGATTCATCAGCAACATCACCGAGTCAACGCTGCCTGAATCGCAGTGTGGATTTAGGAAGAACAGGAGCACGATCGACGTGTTCTTTACAGCCCGGCAGCTTCAGGAAAAGTGCCGGGAGCAACATCATGACCTGTTTATGGCCTTTGTCGACCTCTCCAAAGCATTCAACACTGTGCAAAGAGAGCTCTTATGGGATGTCCTCCTCAGGTGTGGCTGTCCCAATAAATTTGTTAACATCCTCCACCAGTTCCACGATGGGATGACTGCTCGGGTGACCATAGGAGGACAAGAGTCCGAGCCCTTCCTTGTGCGCACAGGGGTGAGGCAGGGGTGTGTGCTAGAGCCAGTGCTCTTTAACATCTTCCTCTCGTGTGTTACCAAGCTTCTCCACAACGAGACTGAAGACAGCAGCGGTGTGGCAGTGGACGTCAGATTAGATGGCAACCTCTTTGACATCAGGAGGCTGCACACAACCACCAAACTCCGTAGAGAGCGGGTCCTGGAGCTGCAGTACGCAGACGACTGTGCTCTTGTGGCCCATACTCTGGAGGATCTTCAGACTGTCCTTGCTATGGCAGTGAGCGCGTACAGCAGGATGGCGCTGACTGTCAATACCACCAAGACAGAAATGGTTTGCCAATGGAGTACCAGTGTCCCGCCCACTCTACCTGCCTTCACTGTTGGTGATGAAAAGCTCTCAGTAGTGTCATCACGTGCGTTGGCGCGTGGCCAAGTGATTAAGGCGTCAGTCTAGTGATCTGAAGGTCGCTAGTTCGAGCCTCAGCTGAGGCAGCGTGTTCTGTCCTTGAGCAAGGCACTTTACCACACATTGCTCTGCAACGACACCGGTGCCAAGCTGTATCAGTCCCAGTGCCCTTCCCTTGGACAACATCGGTGGCGTGGAGAGGGGAGACTTGCGGCATGGGCAACTGCCGGTCTTCCATACAACCTTGCCCAGGCCTGTGCCCTGGAAACCTTCCAGGGTACAAATCCATGGTCTCACGAGACTAACGGATGCCTGTATATAAGTGTCATCTTTCAAATACTGGGGGAGCATTCTCTCTGAGGATAGCGGCATTTACAACTACATCGAGAGCCGCATTAAACAGGCATCAGCTGCCTTTGGGAGACTTCAGCGTAGAGTCTTTCAGAACAGGAGCCTTTGTCCCTCCACAAAGGTCACCGTATACCACACAGTCTGTGTCACCACCCTCCTTTATAGCTGTGAAGCTTGGGTAACCTACAGCCGTCAAATCAAGTCCTTGGAGCACTTCCACATAAGCTGCCTTCAGTGCATCCTGGGAATTACCTGGCGTGAGTGGGTGCCTCGCACTGAAATACTTGTAAAGACCAACTGCAGGAGTATTGAGACCATGATCACCCAGTGTCAGCTGCAGTGGCTGGGCCACGTGATAAGGATGCCCCCATGTTGGCTACTCCGCGGAGTGTTATACAGCCAGCTACATCATGGTCGACGCTCAGCTGGAGGGCCAAAGAAGTGCTATAAGGATCAGATGAAGAATGCTTTAAGGAAGTGCAAGATCAGACCCGAGGACCTGGAGGAGGTTGCTGCTGACCGTACCACTTGGTGACAGCTGTGTAGGGACGGGGTTCGTATTCTGGAGATGGAAAGAACAACAAGAAGAGAGCAGAAGAGAGCCAGGAGAAATGCAGCCATGGGTGCCACCACTACCACATATACATGTCCCACCTGCAATAGAGCTTGTGGGTCCAGGATAGGACCGGGACCGGAGAGTCATTAAAGATCTCACCATTAAAGGAGTGGGCGTCGTCATTGGATTCCGATGGACAACCAAAGAAAGAATGTGTGTCTCTATGATTGTGTGTGTGTGTGTGTGTGTGTGTGTGTGTGTAAGTGTCTGTGGCTGTGTGTACTTGTGTGGGAGGGTGCCAGGGTGCCTGTGTGCCTGTGTATGGGTGTGCATATCTTTGCGAGTGTGTGTGTGTGTGTGTGTGTGTGTGTGTGTGTGTGTGTGTGTGTGTGTGCATGCGTGTGTGTGTGACTGTGAGTGTGTGCATCTGCAAGTGTTAAGTATGTCTGTGAGTGTCTGTGTATGGGTGAGCGTGTGTGTGTGTGTGTGTGTGTGTGTGTGTGTGTGTGCGAGTGTGGTTGAGTCTGTGGATGTGTGATTGTGTGTCGGTGAGTGCCTGTGTGTGTGTGTGTGTGTGTGTGTGTGTGTGTGTGTGTGTGTGTGTGAGAGAGAGAGAGTGTCTGTGGATGTGTGAGTGAATATGAGTGCATGAGTGAGTGTCTGTGTATGTGATTTTGTGTGTTTGTAGCTGTGTGTGTGTGTGTGTGTGTGTGTGCCTGCATGTGCGCATTCGTGTGTGTGTGTGTAAGTATCTGGCTGTGTGTACGCGTGCTATGAGTCTGTGTGTGACTGTGCATCTGCGAGTGTGCGTGTGTGTGTGTGTGTGACTAAAAAGTAACTGACCTTCTGTGCAGTTCACAAGCCATGGGCTCACATGTGAAGACTGATATTTGCCAAATTAGAGGGCAGATAATTAGAAAAAATAAATGGAAGGTAAATGCCAATTCAAAGATGCTGGTGAGTGTCCGATGATCGTTCCTGCAGATTCAAAAGCTGGGGAGAGGCAGTGTTATTGGACAAGTAATTACTAACTGTGCAACTGGGGAGAGCAGTAAACCAACCGCAGATCGGCCTTCTGACAGCAAATCGCCTCTCTTGCAGTGGTAAATTAAACTCGGGAATTGGCAAAGCCTGATTCCTATTCTAATTCTCCCAGAAAGCACTCACAGTCTTCAGAGCAAGTTCGGAATCCTAATGAATCTCACACAGCGATAGCAATCGCAAGACCCATTTTGCACAGTTATCCAGAGAGAGTGGTCTGATTTCCACCCCCCACTTCTGCACCTCAAGCTCCTCACACCACTGTTCCACCTGCTCTCCGGATGGGAATGCTGGCTCCGCAAACATCCTAGAGGACAATTTTCCGCTTTCACCTGCAGTACCTACAGCATATGTTTTAGGATTTTACATTTAAGGATCATGTCAGGGAAAGCAATCTCCAGAACAAATGTGAGCATCTGAAAGGAAATCACCTCCTTCCAGCTCCTCATGAATGCAGTCCAATAGTGAGTGAGTCCAGGTCAGTGGATGAGCCGAAGGCCCTGTGAGTGCACAGGTAGGATTCCCTGAAGGTTAGTCTGCAGGTTGAGTTGGTGGGAATGGAGACAAATACACTGTCAGCATTCATTTTGAGAAGGCTGGAATATTTGATGTTGCGGTGTTCGCTGAGCTGGGCAATTAACTTGCAGACGTTTCATCACCAGCCAAAATGACATCCTCAGTGCGTAGTTGGTGGTGTTTCTCTCTTGGGAGTGCTCGCATTCTAAGTGTCAAGGAAATGCGAGCCAATAGAATTCAAAGGTCTACTGAAGGGGTAGACAAGTGACGGGGAGTGGGGTGGGGATGTTTATATAAATGGTATTTAAACCTAGCAGGGATATCTGTGCCCATATGTTTGACTGAGGAAGCTGGCACCAAATCCCACCATGCAATAGGAACTTGCACTTGAGAATTGTAATCTAATTCATCGAGTGGGGAATGAGATGATAGCTGATCATTAAATGAGGAGGCTGTTTTGTTATGGGGATGTACTGGATTAGCAAATTATTGGAATTTCATATTGATCAAATCTTGCCTTTTCCTTCTTGCATATTAACTTATTGCCCATCAAAGTGACAGCTGCCTATCATCGCCCACGCTAGCTCAGTCTCAGAGGGCCGCATGCTTGTCTCTGTCTTCCAAGGTTGTAGATGCAGAGCTGCTGAGCATGACATCCATTCTGACTACTGTATGGTTTTGGAAATTAACTTTAAAAGCTAGTATACCGGAACTGTTTATTTCAGAACCGTTCATGCAATCCCAACATTTTAGTTTACAATAGGCTGCTCCTCATTGCAGCTCCCAAGAGCAGTGTTAAACCCTGTGCCAAGTCCTGAAGGAAAGAGGCTGGTCCTTTGTCCCTCTGAAGAGAACTGATTGGTGTGAATGTGCTTTTGAGTTAACCTTCCAAACTGTTGGCAACAGCACATGACGAACGTCGAGCTCTATGACGACTTACCGATGCTCGCCACTAAAATCGAGGCGAAAAGACTGCAACTAGCGGGGCACTGTCTATGTCACCCCGAGCTACCTGCCAGCCTAGTCATCATATGGGAGCCCAAGCATGGGAGGATGAACCCTGGGCGCCCTCCCAAGACTGTGGTCAACACGCTCCTAGAAGACAGCGGCGCGGCTAATGTAGATGAACTGAACACACTGATGAGGGAGAGGGAGAAGTGGAGAGTCCGTCATCGTGCCCGACGCCGGCCCCCTAGGCCTGAGTCGACGTAGTAGTAGTTCCAAACAAAAATCACCCTGCTTCACACCCCAGATGCAGAAAATAATAATGTGATTGCACCTTTGCCTTTGGGCTCTGTACCCTTCATACTCCCCCCCACTTTGGGCTCTGGACCTTTCCTCTCCCCCTTCAGACTCTGCACCCACCTCCTCAGACTCTGCACGCACCCCCCCACCCCCCCATGCTCTACAGTAGACAACCCTGTACTATGGCCTTTGGAATCTGCCCAAGAACTGTCCACTGCTTTATGCTGGTATACACACTTTTCTCTCCATCTCCACCAGTTCCAATCTCACTCCTGTATTTATCCAGCATTTACTCTTCTCTCCATCTCCCCACCTCTTCATCGCTCCATCTCCCCATCTCTCCAGTTCCACCAGTTCCACTCACCCGTATGCGTTTATTAAGTGTCTAATCTTCTCTCTGTGTTGGCGCGTGGCCAAGTGGTTAAGGCGTTCGTCTAGTGATCTGAAGGTCGCTAGTTCAAGCCTTGGCTGAGGCAACATGTTGTGTCCTTGAGCAAGGCACTTAACCACACATTTCTCTGCGACGACACCGGTGCCAAGCTGTATGGGTCCTAATGCCCTTCCCTTGGACAACATCGGTGGTGTGGAGAGGGGAGACTTGCAGCATGGGCACCTGTTAGTTTTCCACACAACCTTGCCCAGGCCTGCGCCCTGAAACCTTCCAAGGCGCAAATCCATGGTCTCATGAGGCTAACAGATGCCTATGAAAAATGAATCTTCTCTCTATCTCTCTATCTCTCCATCTCTCCATTTCTCCATCTGCACCTCCACTCATTCCACTTTCCCTTAAGTGTTTATCCAGCATCTATTCTTTTCTCCATTTATCCATCTCCACTAGTTCCAGTCTCTCTCATGTGTTTATCCATACTTCTCTCCATCTCCACCAGTTCCACTCTCCCTCGTGTGTTTATCCAGGATCGCTTGCTTTAAATGCCCTCCACAGGGTTTGAAGGACTAGAAGGCATCCAAGGGGGATTTTTTTTTCAAATAGGTGGTTGTTGGTGTCAGGAATTATCTGACAGAGGGAGGGAGAGAGGTAGGAAAGAAGGAGGAAGGGGGTAGGGGAGGGATAGAGGGATGGAGGGACAGAGGGATGGAGGGAGGGAGGGAGAAAGATGGGAGGGAGGAAGGGAGGAAGGGAGGGAGGGATGGACAGAAGGAAGGTTGGAGGGAGGTACAGAGGGATTGAGAGAAGGAAGGATTGAGGGAGGCACAGAGAGATGGAGGGAAGAATGATGGATGTAGGGAGGAATAGACGTGGGAGGGAGGGAGGGGGATGGAGGGATGGACAGAGTGAGGGACAGACAGGGTCTGATGGACAGAAGGAGGGATGGAGGGAAGAACAGAGGGAGGGAGAGTGGATAGAGGGAGGGACAGAAGGATGGAAGAAAGTATTTGATGGAGGGAAGGATAGACAGAAGGAAGGAGAAAAGGCATGATGGGGTGATGGAAAGAGGTAGGAACTCCCATGATATTTAAGTACTTTGATCAAGGTATGGAATGGACAGTGAGATGGAGAGAGTGCCAGAAGGAGGGAGGGAGAGAGGGATCAAGTGATGAAGGGAAAGGGGGATGGATGTAAGGAGTGAGAGAGGGATGGATGGAGGAATAGAGAGAGGAACAGAGGGATGGAGGGACAGAGGGAGATATGGAGAGACAGAGGGTGAGATGGAGCGATAGAGGGATGGACAGAGGAGGGAAGTAGGAACTCTCAAGGCATGGAAGGGACGAAAGGAAGGAGAGAGAGATAGTGGGACAGAAGGAGGGAGAGAGGAATGGAGGGATGGAGGCACAGTGGGAGCAATAGAGGGATGGAGGGACAGAAGGAGGAAGGGAGGGATAGGCAGAAGGAGGGAGGGAGGGTTAGAGGGACAGAGGAGAGATGGAGGGACAGTAGGAGGGAGGGAGGGATGTAGAGACAGTAGGAGGGATGGAAGGAGGGAAGGAAAGAACAGAGGGAGGAATGGAGGGATAGAGAGAGATATGGAGGGACAGAGAGTGAGATGGAGGGACAGAGGAATGGACAGAGCGAGGAAGTGGGAGCTTCCAAGGTATGGAAGGGACAAAGGGAGGGAGGTAGGGACAGAGTGAGGAAGGGAGCGATGGAGAGACAGAGGAAGAGAGGGATGGAAAGATGGAGGGATGGACAGAAGTGAGGAGGTAGGAACTCCCATGACATTGGAGTATTTTGATCATCGAGGCCTGGACCTTCAAACCTAATGTGATTAAATGGGATTAGTGTAGCTTGATGCATTGGGCAGCATATTGAGGTCGGATCGAAAGGGCCTGTTTTGATGCTGTACAACTCTATATTAACTGGTAAAAAATTATCAACTTGTTAAAGAAAACAATAATTTTGTGAAATATCTCAATCTGCCCATTAAAGATTGCTCAGAGTTGGAATTTAGCTTAGAACATAATAACAAAAACATTTTTGTGAACGCATTTTGGTGATTAAATTGTTTGTGTGGAGTTTTGAGCTTCACTATAACTGCAAAATTAGTTATTGCGTTAGGTTACTCCCTGTGTGCATGGAGGCTTTCATTTGGAATTAATTTTGTTGGAGCAATACTATTGAGATTTCCACTTCGTGTCTTCTGGATATAAAAATTTTCTTCAGCTCCTTTTCTCTCTATTGCCTGACACATCTTGATTTCTTCAGGCACAGTGCTTTGGTTGGGTCCTTAATCCATCTCTTATTGACAGCTTCTTAATGAAAGGTCATTAACAAACGGAAAATCTTTAATATGCTGATTCTCATCTGCTTATAGGTTTGTGCAGAGCTGAGTATTTCATCCTCTTCCTTCCCTTCCGCTCCCTTGACAACCACAGGATTAACAGGCCTCAGGCTTCACATCTTTGCTTAGGGCAATACTTGATGCCAAAAGGGGCAATTAGTCTCAGTAACCATTCTTTCCGGCAGTGAGATAGGCCTTGACTTGCTTGTCTCCAACTGTAACAGTGAGACTACCCCTCCCCATAAAACACCATTCATTGCTGTCACAGGCAGAGGCTCAAAATGACACCAGATTCAGAAGCAGAATCACCAGCTTATGTTGAAAAATTTGTTGATTATGCAGCAGCAGTACAATGCAATACATATAATAGAAATCTGTGAATTACTATATATATATATATTTAATAAGTTAAATTAAATATGTGCTGCAAAAAATAGAAATAAAAAAGTAGTGAGGTAGTATCCATGGGTTCAATGTCCATTCAGAAATCTGATGGAGGAGGGTAAAAGGCTGTTCCTGAATCACTGAGTGTGTGCCTTCAGGCTCCTGTATCTCCTTCCTGATGGTAATTATGAGAAGTCCTGGATGATGGGGGTCCTTAATGATAGATGCCACCTTTTTGAGGCATCACTCCTTGAAGGTGTCCTGGATACTCTGGAGGCCAGTGCCCATGCTGGAGTGACTAAGTTTACAACTTTCTGCAGCTTACTTCAGTCCTGTGCAGTAGCCCCTCCCACCCATCCCATACCAGATGGTGATGTAGCTAGTTAGAATGTTCTCCATCTGTAGAAATTTGCAAGAGTTTGTGGTGACAAACCAAATCTCCTCAAACTCCTAATGAAATATAGCCATTGTTGTACCTTTTTTGTAGATGCATTTGTACGTTGAGCCCCTGTTAGATCCTCAGAGATATTGACACCCTGGAACTTGAAATTGATCACTCTTTCCACTTCTGATTCCTCAATGAGGACTGGGGTGTGTGTTCCCTCATCTTACCCTTTCTGAAGGGAGGACAAGCTTGAGGGAGCAAATTCAGTAGCTTGTCGGAGTCAGGCTCACACATTTTCTCATAGACAAAGCTATTGGGAGCAACACGGAAATTGGAAACAAGCAGGGGAACATTTCAGGAAGATTGGGAACGACGTCAACAAACAGATAATGGGAATTGTATTGAGCTGGTAATTAATGCTCTGTGGTAAAAAAACACAAAGTTAAGCAAACATGAGACATTTGGCAGATGCTGGAAATCCAAAGCAACTTCATACTTTATACTTTATTGTCGCCAAACAATTGATACTAGAACATACAATCATCACAGTGGTATTTGATTCTGCGCTTTCCACTCCCTGGATTACAAATATTAAATACTAAAAATATTAAAAATAGTAAAAATGAGTAAATATTAAAAATTTAAATTATAAATCATAAATAGAAAATAGGAAAATGGAAAGTAAGGTAGTGCAAAAAAACCGAGAGGCAGGTCCGGATATTTGGAGGGTACGGCCCAGATCCGGGTCAGGATCCGTTCAGCAGTCTTCTCACAGTTGGAAAGAAGCTGTTCTCAAATCTGGCCGTACGAGTCTTCAAGCTCCTGAGCCTTTTTCCAAAGGGAAGAGGGACGAAAGTGTGTTGGCTGGGTGGGTCGTGTCCTTGATTATCCTGGCAGCACTGCTCCGTCAGCGTGTGGTGTAAAGTGAGTCCAAGGACGGAAGATTGGTTTGTGTGATGTGCTGCGCCGTGTTCACAATCTTCTGCAGCTTCTTTCAGTCTTGGACAGGACAACTTCAATACCAGGTTGTGATGCACCCTAGAAGAATGCTTTCTATGGTGCAGCTATAAAAATTAGTGAGGGTTTTAGGGGACAGGCCAAATTTCTTTAGTTTTCTCGGGAAGTAAAGGTGCTGGTGGGCCTTCTTGGCGGTGAACTCTGCTTGGTTGGATCAAGTCAGGCCATTTGTGATATTGACCCCAAGGAACTTAAAGCTTTTGATCTGTTCCACTTGCGCACCACCGATGTAAATTGGGTCGTGCGTTCCACTACTCCTTCTGAAGTCAACAACCAATTCCTTCGTCTTGCTGACATTGAGGGATAGGCTATTGTCTTCACACCATGCCACCAGATTCTTAATTTCCTCTCTGTACTCAAACTCATTATTATCCGAGATATGGCCTACAGTTGTTGTGTCATCAGCAAACTTATATATTGAGTTTGATGGAAACTTGGCTACACAATCATGGGTGTACAGTGAGTACAGCAGGGGGCTGAGTACATAGCCTTGTGGGGCACCGGTGCTCAGAGTGAATGTAGATCACAATACTTGCTGGAGGAACTCAGCATGCCAGGCAGCATCTATGGAAAAGAGAAAACAGTTGATGTTTTGGGCCGAGACCCTTCTTCAGGACTGGAAAGGAAGATGAGAAGTCAGAGTAAGAAGTTGGGGGAAGGGAAGGAAGAAGTACAAGTGGGAAGTGATAGGTGAAACTGAGAGAGGGGTAGGGGATGAAGTAAAGAGCTGGGAAGTTGATTGGTGAAAGAGATAAAGGGCTGGAGAAGGGGGAACCTGATAGGAGAAGACAGAAGGCCATGGATGTTGGAAGTGGAGAGGAGCACCAGAGGGAGGTGATGGGCAGGTAAGCAGATAAGGTGAGAGAGGGAAACAGGAATGGGGAATGCTGAAGGGAGTGGGGTTGGGCAATTAATGAATTTCGAGAAATCAATGTTCATTCCATCAGGTTGGAGGCTACTCAGGCAGAATATAAGGTGTTAATCCTCCTACCTAAGTGTGGCCTCATCACGGCAGTAGGGAAGGCTATAGAGTCAGAATGGGAATGGGAAATAGAATTGAAATGGTTGGCCACCAGGAGGTCCCACTTTTTCTAATGGAGGGAGTGTAAGTGTTCAGCAAAGTTGTAACAAAGTTAAGCAACCTATTTCTAAAATTAAAGAGGTTTCCAAGAGTTACTGTTAGCAGGATGGTAGGATAAGGGATTTTGCTACCTCCTGTCTGCTCGACGTCAAAGAGGCAGAGAAAATCTCCTTCGGTGATGAATTGACCTGTGACTAACCCTTCCTATCTTCCCTTGTGAAAGTGGGTTGACTCATCTCCTGGAACAACTGTTGTCCTTTGGTGAAGTTGCTTCCATAATGCTGTTGGGCAAGGCAGTTCCAGAAGCTGGTAAGGTAGTTGAAGGGATTTATCTCGAGAGATACTAGTGATCAGACTCAGAATCAGAATCAGGTTTAATATAATTGGCATATGTCATGAGATTTGTTGTTTTGCAGCAGCAGTACATTGCAATACATAATAATGCTAATAAAAAAACTATAAATTGCATAAAAAATAAATCAGATAAATAGTGCAAGAAGAGCAAAAATATTGAGGTCATGTTCATGGATTCATTGCCCATGACAGAAGGAAAGAAACTGTTCCTAAAGCATCGAGTGTGTCGCTTCAGACTCCTGTACCTTCCCCCTTGATCTTTAGCAATGAGAAGAGGACATGTCCTGGGTGATGGGGGTCTTTAATGATGGATACTGCTTTTTTGAGGCACTGTTATATTGACTGTCCTATTGTACATGCTATTTATTATATTATAAATTGCACATTTAGACGGAGACCTAACGTAAAGACTTTTACTCCTCATGTATATGAAGGATGTAAGTAATAAAGTCAATTCAATTCAATTTCCAACTGTTAACTTTTTGGACTGTGGGAGGAAACTGGAGATCCCTGAGGAAGCCTACCTTGTCACGGGGAGAACGTACAAACTTCTTATAGCCAGAGGCAGGAATTGATCCCGGGCCGCTGGTACTGTAAAGCATTGTACTAATCACCACGCTAGTGTGTCATAAAAAAATTAACTTTTTAAATATATGTATACTCACTGTGAGTTACAGATTTTTATTATTATGTATTGCAATGTACTACAGCTGGAAATTTCAGGATATATGCCAGTGACAATAAACCTGATTCTGAATTTGAATCTGACTGACCTACAGCCGTCTGCTTTTAAAGCCACAATCACCAATGTGTGCTGGGCAGTGGAGTAAAGCTCTCATTCTTTGGTGGTTTAGATGACTGCTAGTTGCAGTGATCCAACACTTGGTGATACCCCACCCAGGGTAACAGTGATGGAGACGGTCCTTGGGGAGCTTAGCCCTGGGTGAGCACTGAAGATGAGGGGGTAGCTACCAGCACTGCAACTGATCAGTAACATGGCCAGTGTTTAACTCCGGAGTCTGGGTATCCAGTGCTCCACGGCAGGAGAGTAGAGTGTAGTCTTAAAACCTGGCCAAGGTGTTAAAGAAGAGCTGCCTATAATAGACTAGTAGTAGCCAATGACTAAACCCTCTTTATTCATGTTCTTTTGCAGAGCTAAACTGGTGAAACAGCTTGCAAAAGTATTTTGCAATCCATTATCGCTCAGGAAAAAACTGATCACTTGGCCCACATTGCTTTGAATTTTTATTTCATAGATCTGCCTTAAATATTGATGCAGAGATGTAAAGGTTTCTGAAATACCGGCTGTGTTGCATGCAGCGTTGTGAGTTCATATAACCCTTAGTGTGAAAGGGTTACTCCCAGTCTCCCTTCTCACTGCTGGTTTAATGCTAACAAATCTTTATCACTGACTCCTTGACCAGAGGAAATTACTCTCCTTTTCACTTCAGGATTTTAAAAGGTCTTCCTGAAATGTCTGACTGTCGACCTTGAAAGTGGTGTCACAGGTCCACTGAGGTTGGGAGAGTATTAATCTTGAGGTCATGATTTAAGGTGAAAGCTGAAATGTTTAAGGGGAGCATGAGAGGCAAATTCTTTACTCAGAGGGTGATGCGATTGTGGAAAAGCTGTTTGATTTCAACACTTAAGAGAAAATTGGATTGGTAGATGGATGGAAGGGATCTGGAGGACTATGGTCCAGGTGCAGGTTGATGAACTAGAAAGAAGAACATTTTGACACAGACTAGATAGTCTGAAGGGCCTGTTTTGTGCTGTAGTGTTCTACCGCTCTGTATGAAGGACCCCTGATAATTTCTGTTTGGGTATGACAGATTTTTGTGGACTCTCCTGGGTGGCTTGTTGTTTTATTCTTGAGGTCATCCAGAGCTCTGATGCTGTCTCCCGAGGGACAGGTTTCGATTTCCCATTAACCCTCGGCTTATGGCCTACATAGGCTCCTGGTTTGAGAATATTCTGTCTTACTCTCTCCTTTGCTTATCCCTGCTTCTGTCTGCAACATTCCCCGGCTAAAACAGGCCGCCGAGATCCTTCGCCCCTCCAATTACCACTCCTCAATGTTCACCGGGCTCCATCACCCGACTATCGATGACTGCCTTCAAATGGCTGTTTACTGAACTGGGATATCCATTATTCACTGTCACCTGATCACTGAGGACTGCTGTTTACTGAGCTGGGATTTCCACCCTAAACCTCAGCTACTTCCTCTTCTGTGAAACTCCTTGGAGAAGAATGCATAGAGAGACATAGGGGGGATTTCAGGGATCGAACTGTGGTACAAGACTAAGAACGGACAGCTGATTCAGTTGTTCATAACCCAAACCAACAGACTATAAGGCAATAAGATATAGCTACAGTATTAGGCCATTTGCCCCATCGAGTATGCTTTGCCATTTCATCATAGCTGATTCATTTTTCGTCTCAGCCCCAATCTCCCCTCTTCTCCCTGTATACCTTCATGTCCTGACTAATCAATAATCTATCACAATCTGCCTTAAATATACCCAATGACTTGGCTTCTAAAGCCGCTTGTGGCAATGAATTCCACAGGTTCACCACTATCTAACTAAACAATTCCTCCTTATCTCCGTTCTAAATGGACGTCCCTTTATTCTGAGGCTGTGCCCCTCTGGGCTTAGACTCACTGCTATTAGGAAACATCCTCGCCACATCCACTCTGTCGAAGCCTTTCATTGAGATCCCAGTCATTTTTATGAATTCCAGCGAGTACAAGACCAGAGCCATCAAACGCTCCTCATATGTTAAACCTTTCATTCTAGGAATCTTTCTCATGAACTTTCTCTGAAACCTCTCCAATGTCAGTGCATTCTTTCTTATATAAGGGGAGCAAACCTGCCCTTTGGTGGACTGTTAGTTCCAGTGATCCAACACTTAGTGATACATCTGCCGTCCTCTTGAAATGAACGCTAATATCGCATTTGCCTTCTTCACCACCAACTCAACCTGCAAATTAATCTTTATGGAAATCTGCACAATGAATTCTAAGTCCCTTTGTACCTCGGATTTTTGAATGTTCTCTCTAATTAGAAAATATTCTATGCTTTTATTTCTTCTACCAAGGTGCATGACCATACACTTCCCGACACTACCACTACTTGCCATTTCTTTGCCCATTCTCCTAATCTATCCATGTCCTTCTGCAGTCTTCCTGCTTCTCAACACTACTGGCCCCTCCACTTGTCCTCGTATCATCTACAAACTTGACCACAAAACCATCAATACCGTCATCCAAATCATTAACAGATAATGTAAAAAGAAATGCCCCAATACAGATCCCTGGGGAGCACCACCAGTCACTGACAACCAACCAGAACGGATAGCTGGAGAATTCAAATTTGAGAAATTAAAAATAAGTCTGTATCTTATTCTAAAAGTTGGTGCCCTGATGATTAAAAAAATAAAACCCAGTCAACATGGTTTTATACAAGGTAAATTGTATTTGTCAAATTTACTCACATACTGTAATTTGGCTATATCACAAGACAATACTGTACTCCAAGAACTTTGGGTACTGCAAGTCTACCCCATCACTGAGCTGCTCATTGATCGGAGGAGCTGAACTGGGTGTAAACTGTGTTGCTGCCTGCTATAGGAAGGCATTGAAAGCATCAGAGTTGGTGTATGAGGGCGGCTTGCAGTGTAACCGTGGGTGATTGACTTAGACGTTTCTCTTGCGATCACAAGACCCTGTTGGACGGTGATAATCTAAGATGCCACAGACCTGTTTCCCTTGTTTGGTGGACAACAGGTGGTGTGGAAGCTGCGTAGCCTCGGTTGTAGTGAGGAATAAGGCCTCAATCCATGGGCTTTCCTGTTGCTGCAGTCCAGGAGAGAGACATTGGAAGAGGTGTAGTGCGGTGTGTCCGTGCTTCCATGGGGGCTTGCCTCTCCTGGCAGTGCTGCCCACCAGTATTTGATCAGTGAATGACAGGCTGAATTGCAGTGGCTGCCCTCTGCTGAGAACTGCACCATCAATCTGCAGGATATGTTGCTCAAGGTCTTGGGCTATATATGTGTTTTTTTGCGTGACTGTTTTTTCCTCTTTTTTTTTGCTCGCTATTTTGATTCATGTGCTGTGTGTGTTTTGCAGCTTGGTCTCAGAGGAATGCTGCTTTATTCGGCTGTATTCATGACAATTAAACTTGAATTTGATGTGACAGAAGATCTGACAGAGGGAATCCTGAAGATATAGTGTATTTCAATTTCCAAAAGACATCTGACAAGATTGTGCTTAAGAGCACCAATCTGCTGGAAGGTCTTAATAGGTCAAGCAGCATCTGTGGGAGGAAATTAATTTTTGATGTTTCAGATTGAAATCCTGCATCAGGATGAAATAAGAGCTGGTGCAGACATTAGTAGCCCAGCGTACAGGTGTAAAGATGTTAGCATGGATTGAAAGCTATCTCAGAGAAATCAGAGCTGGGACACACACACAGAATGCTGGAGGAACTCGGCAGACAAGGCAGCATAGTTTAAAAAAGCTGACCTGATCTTATGAGGAAGATTGTTTGAAATTCAGAGACCAGTAGAGTAGGACCTGAGAGTACATGCAGGATTATAAACAAACGTGATTCTGTGATGTACCCTGCTCCCAGAGCATTGACAGCTTTAAAACCAGGTGAAAGAACTTTAAAATCAATTCTAAAAGATACAGAAAGCCAACGTAGCAGAGTTAGGTTGGGAGTGTTATGCTTATTCATCCTTGTTTTAGTTAAAAATCTAGCAGCGGTGTTCTGAATGTGTTGAAGTTTGTCAATAGATTGCTTTAGAAGGCCAGTAAAAAGTGCATTGTAGTAATCTAGTCTATTTTGGCATAAAGGTGTGAATTAGTTTTTCAGCATCATTGTGACAAGGTTGGACATACCTTTGCAACACTTTTTAAATGTAAAAATTCTGCTCTGGTCATTTCTTTATGTGGGATTAAAAATTCAAATCTGAATCAAGGATAACACCCAGATTTGTTATTTTAAAAGGGGAGCTAAATTCCCCAATCAATTGCGATTTACAAATCTTTACCCTGAGTTCTCTGATTCGAGAATCAGCAACAAACTCTCCTCCACCAACGAGGAAAAGAGTGAGAGCATGCGATTGGCTGAGTACAGAGCTGATCTGTGGGGAATAAGCCAACGTTTGGCCCTTGCTGGAACGGATTGGATGTGGTAGGACAAGGTGAGGTGAATGGATGCATGGCAGAGCCCAGGCCTGGGCCCAAAAGCAAGCAAAGGCCCACAATTTAATTGATTTAAGCACCAGGCCAAATTGGAAAGGTCGGGTGAGGGCCAAATTCAGGCTTGAGAGTCTATCAAAGCAGCAGGGCTCGAGTCTGAGAGTGAGAAAGGACCTGAGTTTTGGACGACTTAAGTGCTGGGCTAGTTTGAAAAGGTCAGGGTTCTGCTTACTCAACTCTGCACTGAACTGAGGCTGCGGCCTGCTCCGTCTGAACTGAGGCTGCGGCCTGCTCCGGTTGAACTGAGGCTGCGGCCTGCTCCGTCTGAACTGAGGCTGCGGCCTGCTCCGTCTGAACTGAGGCTGCGGCCTGCTCCGTCTGAACTGAGGCTGCAGCCTACTCCGGTTGAACTGAGGCTGCGGCCTACTCCGGTTGAACTGAGGCTGCGGCCTACTCCGGTTGAACTGAGGCTGCGGCCTGCTCTGGCTGCAGTGGTGCCTGGCTTCATGTCTGTGGACGGACTCACTTATATAAACTTCAGTTCTGAATGCTATTTGCTTACCTTTATTGTTTGCTCAATTTGTTCTTTTTTCCTGTACACTGGGTGTTTAACAGTCTTTTTTTTTAAATGGGTTCTTCAGGATTTCTTTGTTTTGTGGCTGCCTGTAAGAAGACAAATCTCAAGGCTGTATATAGTACACATATTTTGATGTACTTCGAACTTTGATATGGGATGCATCTCAACTCAGATATATAACATATTGCTCTTTAATCATACACAATATACTATGATTAAAGAGCAATATGTTATATATTTGAGTGTGCATTTATATAAGTATGTATATGCTTGACAGTTGAGACAATCCCAGGTTCTGGGCCCTCCTCCATGGTGAATGTAGGAATTGACTCTGGGACTGAAAGAAGTAGTTCTGACAGCCCAGGACACCTTTTTTCTCTAACAACAGACTCTGCTCTCCTCAGCTGATCAACACATCATCTCCAGACGACATCAGCTGCAAATTCTGCTGTGTAGGGCAATGGTCCAGTTCTGTCCTTAATCTTTCCAAGTACCCACTTTCCATCACCTCTGCAGTCCCTCATCAGGACTGCTTGTCCAGGAGTGAAACATTGAACCTCCTTGTTTGAGGAGCCCTCAATTTGTCTCAAGCTGTTTTTCCTGCATGCTCCTTCTGAAATTGGTTTTGAGGCGATCCAAGCACGAGTGCAAGGAACGACCCAGGAACAGCATAGCCGGTGAGTTGTTGGTTGTGGAGTGTGATGCATTGTGATATGCAAGGAGGAAACTAGCGAACATCTGATACAGTATCAGTGTAGTGTGTTCTACTGACATTGTTTACAGGGCATTCTTTAGACTCTGGACAAACCTTTCCTCCAAGCCATTTGTAGCTTTGTGGTACAGTGCAGATGTAATACGTCTTATTCCATTAATTCTGAGGAATGATTGAAACTGTTCCCCCCACAGACTGTAGTCCATTGTCACTGACTATGTGTACTGAACCACCAGTCCCTGAGAAGAGGCTTCTCAACACAACAGTGTGCAAGGCTGTAGTGGAGTCTATTGGGAACACTCCTGGTCACTTTGTAGCTGCATCCACTACTGCCAAGAAATTTGTGCCCATGACTGGTCTGGAAAAATCCACAGGAACCCTGTGCCAGGGCAGTACAGGCCATTCCCAGGGGTGCAGAGTCACTGCTCTTGGCATCGGGTACAGTGCATGGCAAGTTGCTCAGTCTGCTGAGCTATTCCGGGCCACCAGACAAATCTTTCAGCCGAGACTTCCATTTTGACCAAGCCTAGATGATCGGCATGTAGTTCCTCCAACACTTCAGTTCTCAGCTTGGATGGTACAACAACTCTCAACCCCCACATCAGGCAACCCCTGTCAAGGGCAAGTTTGTTCCAGCCCTGGTGAAAATGTGGGAGTTGGAGATTCTGCTGCATACTCCGACCATTTTGGGTGGCCATGTAGACCTGAGACAGTGTGGGGCCTTTTCTGATTTACCTTTGGATCATTTCTACCATAATAGGGAGACTTTTGATTTGTATTAGTGAGAATACTTCAATAGCATTGTCCTCTTTTGTAAATTTTTCAGGTATTTCCTTTTCCAAGGGTAACCGGGACAATCCATCAGCATTTCTGTGATTAGCTGTCCTCTTCAATTCAATCTTGTAATTGTGTCCTCCAAGAAACAGCCAGTCTCTGCATTTGTGCTGCTGCTGGAGTTGGTGGAACACCCTTCTGTGGATTGAAAATGGACATCAGTAGCTGATGATCAGTAATAAGGGTAAACTCTCTCTCACACAAGTACTGGTTGAAACTTCTATACCCCAAACCAGACTCAGGGCCTCTCTGACAAGCAGTAAGGGAACGTGATGCAAAGGCTACAGGGCACTCACTTCCATCACTCATAATATGTGACATGACTGCACCTACACCGCAAGGTGAGGCATCACAGGCAAACTTCACCAGATGTTATGTAGCCTAATGTGTGAATACAGTGTCTGATGTCATCATTTCCTTTACCTTTTGGAAAGCCACTTCACCTTGCTTTGTCCATTGCCATTTATTCCCGATCTGTTAGTATTGAGTTCAAGGAAGAACAGTAGCGAGGTTTGCCAGGAAGATGCTGTAGAAATTGGCATTTCCTAAAAAGGACTAGAATTGTGACATGTCCCTTGGCTTAGGAGTATCCGCTGCTGCTTGAATTTTCTCAGCACCCTTGCGTAATTCTTCCGCATCAATGGTGTGACCACAGTACGTGATACTCGGTTTAAGGAATTCACACTGGTCACATTATGCTGGGAGTCCATAATCTTCTAATGCTTTTAGCACTTTCTTGAGATTTTAGAGATGTTCCTTGTTATTCTCACTGGTAACAATGAAGTCGTCCAGGTGACACTAGGTGCCGGTGCAGCCTTGCAGCACCTGGTCCGTAGCTTTCTGCCAGAGTGTAGGTGCAGAGGCTTCTCCAAAAATAAGCCAGTTATAGCGATAAAGCCTTTTGTGAGTGTTTATGGTGAGAAACACTTTAGACTCTTCTTCCATCTCCATCTGTGGGTAGCCCTCAGCTAAGTCCACTTTTCTGAAGTGTTTCACTCCAGAAAGGTTTGCAAAGATATCTTCTACCCTGGGGAAAAGATATTGATCTTCTTTTAGTACTGGGTTCATGGTGAACTTAAAATAACCAGAGATCCTGACAGACCTATTCTTCTTGGCTACTGGGACCACTAGCATTACTCATGGGCTTTACTTAACCTTGGAAAGAATTCCTTCAGCCTCCATGTGCTCTAGCTCACTGGTAACTTTATCACAGATGGTATAAGGAAACGGATGGGCCTTGTAAAACTTGGCTGTGGCATTTTCAGTTAACACAAGTTTACCATTGATGTGCTTGAGTTTTCAAATATCACCCTTGAACACTGCTATGGCGTCATTCAGTACCCTTCTTAATTTGCTTTCAGTTGACTACTGCAGGGGATTTGGCATACAAATGATGGATGAGTCGCAGTTGACTCAGCCAGTCAAGTCCCCACAATGCTGAACTTCCTGTCTTTACCACACACAAACCCATTGTGGCTTGCTAGTTGTTTTTTTTCCACTGTTACAAATGTCATTTCAGCAGGAGTTGTCTGTTCTCCAGTATAAGTTCTTAGTTGGATATAGATAGATAGATGGATAGATAGATAAATAGATAGATATACTTTATTGATCCCGAGGGAAATTAGGTTTCATTACAGCCGCACCAACCAAGAATAGAGCAATCAAACAACAAAATGCAAACTATGCCAGATGGAAAATAAGTCCAGGACCAGTCTATTGGCTCAGGGTGTCTGACCCTCCACAGGAGGAGCTGCAAGTTCGATGGCCGCAGGCAGGAATGACTTCCCGTGCCGCCCAGTGTTGTATCTCGGTGGAATATGGCCGAAGTCCAACAGTAAAAAGCTCAATATCCGGTCTACAAACACGTTTCCCGATCGTAATATGCCCCAGATTGCACCATCCGTTGTTAACCAGAACAGTAAGCACCCAACCCCTTTACGCTTACCGCTCTTAGTGCACTTCCGGTCAGCCCAAATGGTCTGGAAGCCGTCCATGGAAAAGGTTTGATGGGGTTTGTCCTCGTGCAGCCCCGTTCCAGTGAAACACATAAAACTGCACTCCTGAAATGTTCTCTGACGCCTGGCTAGCGCCATGAACTTGTCCATTTTATTACCCGCTGAACTCTTCTCCATAAGTCTCTGTTGTCTCGACCCGGTCCTCTTTCCTCGACTTCATGATCCCCCTCTACATCCTCTGTGTGTTTTCCTCCAGATTTCAGCAGGGGTGTCCGCCGCTCTGCTCGCTAAACTGGCCGGCATAAGCGCAAGCAGCTGGTCCCTGGAATAAACAATGCGACCATGCTTCTGTCCCGCTAATGAGACGTGTCAGAATGTAACTGTTTCCAGTGCTAATCCCAAATAAAACTCTCTCGACCAGCATGTTAGAGAGGGTGCAGCTTCGACGTGTTAATGTGAAAAAAAATACAAAACATAACATAAGTTAAAAAGTAAGAAGAAAAAAGTAAGAATACTGATTGGAATGGCTGTAACAGGCTGCATGCATGACCGGTGCAGGCGCACTCAATATCTGCAGGCTTTAGTTCAGTATCTTCGAAATGCCATTCAAACTCATTTTGTGGAATGACTGAAACAGCCAAGTCTGTGTTCATTCTATTTTAATTAATTTGCTGTTGGCTTCTAGTATAAGCAATATTGCTTGTCTACTGTTAATTTTCACCATGTAAATCTTAAGGCTACATAGTCCTGTGTCCTGCTCATGATTATCAGATTTTTCATCAACAACATGCAGATTAGTGTTCTTTCTGAAAATGTAACTTGACTTTTGCTGCGTCTTTTTCTCTTCCCTGTGTAGTCCATTTATTTTTGTCTGCCCAGTATGCTCTTTGTATGTATAATACTGTGTTGCATTTTCTGCAAGTTTTGCCTTTAAGTCTGACTTGGTCTGGTGTATGTGAGCCCCTATCACAATGGTTACACAATTTGCTTGGCCAGGCAGCTATCTCTTTAGATACTACAATTTGTTCACACTCACTTTGTCATGGTCCAGTCCGTGAGCTCCGAACTCTGGGTCTTCTGGCTGTCCCTTGTTTCAATTGGGCTTAATCATAGGCACCTGATGCTCGTATTGGGGCTGGGAAGATGAATGGCCCCAGGTTTGAGTGTGGTTGATGGTTTGCCTCGTCAGTATCCCATCCTTGCCTCTGTTGGGTAAGCCAGGCTGTTTTTGCTATTACCCTAAGGCTGGACTGTTCCCTTCCCCTTCCTTCTGGAGCCTTGCCCACAACCTGTGTCTGGAGCCTTGCCTGCAATCTTCTCAAGTTCTACCACTGGAGTGAGAGCAGAGCCTTGCTGTGTCAAGATAAGGAACTATCTATCGTTGAGTTGGAACTGTCTCTGTGTCCACGCCTTCACTAGGTAGGTCTGGCCGTTTGCTGCTACCTAGTGTTGGGAACTGTCTCTGTGTCCGCGTCTTCGGTAGGTAGGTCCAGCCATTTGCCGCTACCTAGTGTTGGGAACCGTCTCTGTGTCCACACCTGCGCTAGGTAGGTCTGGGCGTTTGCCATTACCTAGTGTTGAGAACTGTCCTGTCATGTTCAGCATTCTGTGTAGACCCCCGGCCACAAGCCCTGTTCCCAAGGAGGGGTCCTGGCTCTGTGTTCTGTGTACGAGTCCTAGCCCTAAGTTATGTTTCCAAGGAGGGGTTCCGGCTCTGTGTTCCATGTCCCTGTGTTCCTGTCTCTCAAGTCCAAGACTCCGTGTTCCCATACTCTAGACCAAGGCTCTGTGTTCCTGTCCTCCCCAAGACCAAGGCTCTGTGTTCCACGTTCCTGTCGTCCCAAGTCCATAGTTCCGAAGTTCCTGTCATCCCAGGTCCTAGGCTTGGCTGTTCCTCAGTACCAAGTCAAGGCTTCATGTTCTCGTCCTGTCCATGTGCCTCATCCTGCCCAGGAGTCTCTCATTCTGTCCTGCAGCCTCGCCTAGTCTTGTCTCCCAAGACCACGTCATGTCTTCGCCTAGTTCCGGAGTCCGAACCTGAGTCAAGACCCAGGTTCTGGGTCCTTGTCCAGTCTCTGGCTTGGAGTCCGAACCCATGCCTCATCATGTCCTTGCCTCGAAGGACCCAAGCCTCGTCATGTCCTCGCCTTGAAGAACCTAAGCCATGAAGAACCCAAGCCATGTTCAGTCCTGTAGCCATATCATGTTCTCGCCTAGTTCCAGGGTCCGAGCCCGAGTCAAGACCCAGGTTCTGGGCCCTTCTCCAGTATCCGGCTCGGAGTCTAAGCCCAGGCTCCTAGTTCCCAGTTCCTTTTCCTGGTCCTGCTTGCCTAGCCAATGTCCTAGCCCAAGTCTGTGTTCTTGTCCCAGCTCTCTAGTCAAGTCCTGTTCCTGGTACTTCAGTGTCTGTGTCTTGCATTTGGGTCCGCTACCAGCGCCCCCTTTATGACAGAATGAACCAGCCATACATGAACCCAGCAACGCAGACACTGTCGTCTAACTCTCATCATCCTGGGTTCCCTCCTGATTGTATCTCCCCCCCAGCCACCCAGGTCGTCCTTAGTCCTGGAGAGCCTGTTCAGTCGCCTGGAGGCTCCCATAGTGGCGGTGGGGGGGGGGGGGGGGCGGGGTACTGTCATGGTCTGGTCCGTGAAGTCCGTATTCCGGTTCATGGTCCGGTCTCCGGACTCCGGGTCTTCCGGCTGTCCATTGTTTCAATTGGGCTTAATCATAGGCACCCAATGCTTGCCTTGGGGCTGGGAATATAAGTGGCCCTGGGTTTGAGTGTGGGTGTTGGTTTGTCTCATCAGTATCCCATCCTCGCCTCTGTGGGGTAAGTCAGGCTATCTTTGCCATTACCTTGTGGTTGGATCTGTCCCATCCTGTCCTTGCCTCCATTGGGTAAGCCAGGCTCTCTTTGCTGTTACCCTGAGGCTGGACTGTTTCTTTCCCTTCCCTTCCTTCTGGAGCCTTGCCTGCAACTTGTGTCTGGGGCCTTGCCCGAAACCTTGTCAAGTTCTACCACCGGAGTGAGACTGGAGCCTTGCTGTGTCAGGATAAGGAACTGTCTATCATTGAATTGGAACTGTCTCTGTGTCTATGCCTTCATTAGGTAGGTCTGACCGTTTGCTGCTACCTAGTGTTGGGAACCATCTCTGTGTCCATGCCTGTGTTAGGTAGGTCCGGCTGTTTGCTGCTACCTCGTGTTGGGAACCTTCTCGTCGTGTTCAGCATTCTGTGTAGAGCCCTGGCCCCAAGTCCAGTTCTCAAGGAAGGGTCCTGGCTTTGTGTTCCATGCCCCTGTATTCCTGTCTCTCAAGTCCAAGGCTCTGTGTTCCCGTGCTCTAGACCAAGGCTCTGTGCTCCTGTCTTCCCCAAGACCAAGGCTCTGTGTTCTGTGTTCCTGTCATCCCGAGTCCAATGTTCTGAGGTTCCTGTCATCCCAAGTCCTAGGCTCGGCTGTTCCTGAGTACCAAGTCAAGGCTTTGTGTTCTTGTCCTGTCCATGTGCCTTGTCCTGTCCATGTGCCTCATCCTGCCCAGGAGTCTCTCGCTCTGTCCTGTAGCGTCACCTAGTCCTGTCTCTCAAGACCACGTCATGTCTTCGCCTAGTTCCAGAGTCTGAGTCCAAGTCAAGACCCAGGTTCTGAGTCCTTGTCCAGTCTCTGGCTCAGAGTCCAAATCCAAGCCTTATCATGTCTTCGCCTCGAAGAATCCAAGCTTTGTCATGTCCTCACCTTAAAGTACCCAAGCCATGAAGTACCCAAGCCATGTCCAGTTCTGTAGCCACGTCATGTCCTCGCCTAGTTCTGGGGTCCGAGCCCGAGTCAAGACCCAGGTTCTAGGCCCTTCTCCAATATCTGGTTTGGAGTCCAAGCCCAGGCTCCTAGTTCCCATTCCTTGTCCTGGTCCCATTTGTCTAGCCAATGTCTTAGCCCAAGTCTGTGTTCTTGTCCCAGCTCTCTAGTCAAGTCCTGTTCCTAGTACTTCAGTGTCTGTGCCTTGCATTTTGGTCTGCTCCCAGTGCCCCCTGCTATGACACACTTTTGTTCCTGATAACAACTCAATTGCATTTCTGTCTGCAGTTTCCATTGAAACAACAATTTCAACTGCTCTTTTAAGTGTAAGTTGTGCTTCAGTTATGAGCTATTTTTAAATGCTTTCTTGTAAGATTCCACAAACTGAACAATCTCTCAGTACATCATTAAGCCCACCTCTGAACTGACAATGCTTGGACAATTTCTTCAATTTAGAGACGTAAGCTGAAATGGACTCCCTTTCCTTTTAAAACCTAAAATGATATGCAATTAACAACGGTTTCAATTCTAAATGTTCTTGCATTATGTTCACAATATCAGCAAAGCTCATTTCAGCTTGTTTGGTGAGAGCAGTTAAACTTCTAAGCAAACTGTATGGTTTTTGACCCATTGCACTCAGCAACACTGGGACTTGTTTTTCATTATCTATTTCATTAGCTTTAACATATTGCTCAATTCATTTAGTGTACATGTATAACATCCAGTTATCAGAAGCAAATTAATTTATCTGATGTAGCCAGCCATTTCTGCTTTATTATTATTATCACCTGGTACCTGGTACATGCTGGTTATGAACCTATGACTGCACACATTGCATGTTAATTTTGTCCATTTTCTGCTTTTCTTTTAAACTTGAACATCGTTCTCCCCTTCTGAAGAAAAAGGTGCTGTGCTTCATAGATAGGTAATAAGACCATAAGACATAGGAGCAGAATTAGGCCACGTGGCCCATTGAGTCTGCTCCGCCATTCAATCATGGCTGATTCTTTTTTATATCTCCTTCTCAACCCCAGTTCCGGACTTTTTCCCTGTATCCTTTGATGCCATGTCCAATCAAGGACCTATCAATCTCTGCCTTAAATACACCCAATGACTTGGCCTCCACAGCTGCATGTGGCAACAAATTCCATAAGTTCATCACCCTCTGGCTAAAGACATTTCTCCACATCTTTGTTTTAAAAGGACACCCCTCTACACTGAGGCTGTGCCCTCTCGTCCTAGGTGCTCCCACCTAATTATTTAGGGTTCATTTTAAAACTTCCTCATCACCACTGTTATATTTTGCAACTCCAGAAACTAATCAAAAGAAAAACACAGGAGATGGAATACTTGTCTACTTTGCTTTTTCTTTCCTTTTTTTGTTAGTGAGGCTCTCATATATGACATGGTGGCATAATGACATATGCTATTCACATACTTCTTACTAATAACCTATAAGGAATTCTGTAAACAAACAAAGAATGCTAAATCAAGCAATATATTTACAAATTACTGAAACATTCTTGAAATATTATATAGTCTACAGTATCAGCCATTTCCATCCTGAGAAAATTTTTCTGCCTGCTTACTCTATCTATGCCTTTTCTCATCTTGAACACCTCTACCAAGTTGCCTCTCATCCTTCTTTTCTCTAAAGAGAAAAGCTCTAGCACACTCAACCCTAGCCTCATAAGACATACTCTTTAAATCAGGAAAAGTCTTGGTAAACCTCCTCTGCATCCTCTCTAAATTTTCCAAATCTTTTGTTAATAAGGCAAGCAGAACAAAACACAATGCTCCAAGTACGGTCTAATCAGGATTTTATAGAGCTGCAACATTATCTCACAGCTCTTGAACTCAAACGCTGACTAATGAAGGCCAACATGCCAAACGCTTTCTTAAACAGTCTATCAACTAGCACAGTAATTTTGAAAAATCTATGGACATGGACACCAAGATTCCCATGTTTCTCCACATTGCTATGAATCCTGCCATTAACCATGACCTTCCATAGTGTATCCTTCTGGATTAAACTCCATCTGCCACTTCTCAGCCCAGCTCTGCATCCTATGAATATCCCACTGTAACCTACAGCAACCTTCTACACTATCCATAACACCACCAACTTTCATATCATCTGCATTCTTACTAAACCACTCTCCAACTTCCTAATCCAAGTCATCCATAACAAATACAAAGACCAGAGCTGCGGAGCACCACAAGTCACTGACATTTTGGCAGAAAATGCTCCATCTACAAGAACCCTCTTGCTTCTGCAGGCAAGCCAACTCTGAATCCATGCAGCCAAGTTTCTATGGGTTGAGTGGTTGGGTAAAGTCCTTGCCAATGGAGTTTTGTGTTGGGAAAGTATGAGGTGATGCTCTGCTAAGAATATCCTTAAAACAGATTATCATTTGGATAGAGATTGAAATGAGTGAAGTTCAAAGATATCTGTGCATCTCGTGCATGAATCACTGGAAGTAACAGGCAGTGAAGAAGACAGATGGTGCAGAGTTGGAGTCATACAGGACGGAAACCACAGAAACAAATTTGGACAATGTTGCCCATGCCAACCAATATGTCTATCTGAGCTTTTCTCATTAACCTGCATGTGACCTGTATCATAAAAATGTTCTGGAATGACCTTATATCTGAGGCCATCTCATCCCCATAACATCCTTGTGAATTTTCTCTGTGCTCTCAACAATGTCTTGTACAATGCTAACATGACCTTTCAACTCATGGACTCATTGCTTTGATAAATGAAGGCAGGCACATCAAATACCTTCTTCACTGCCTTGTCTATCCGCAGCACCGCTGTCAGAGAACTATGTAAGTAAAACCCATGTCTCTCTGTTCTACCACACTATCCAGGGCACTGGTATTTACTATGTAAAACCTTTCCTGGTTGTGTTGTCCTTAAGGTACTTATTTGACTTTGTTGGGTCTATGCTTTAAATGATTTGT
This sequence comes from Mobula birostris, assembly GCF_030028105.1. Classification (NCBI taxonomy): domain Eukaryota; kingdom Metazoa; phylum Chordata; class Chondrichthyes; order Myliobatiformes; family Myliobatidae; genus Mobula; species Mobula birostris. The sequence continues at coordinate 103,343,165 of NC_092381.1, forward strand.
TTGTAACTATTTTCTAGTTAAGGTTAAAGGTTTATAATTATGTTACAGTATAACAAAGGTAAATTCATTGTCTATGGTATATCACGGCATGCGATGACGTCATCTCCAGTTTCGCCGTGTCTTGGTTCGGAGAAGGTGTGAAGGCGGGTGCCATGTGTGCAGCATAATCATGAAGAGCTCTGTTTCTACCCACAAAGAAACATTATAGAAGCAACGCCATAAGTTCATAAGAATGTATTTGAGGTAAAAGTATTAATGCTGTTTCTGTTAAGGAAGTGGCAGTTGGGGCGGTGCGCGTACCGGCTTTTCAATTTCAAACGCGGGGTTGGCTCGGGCCCGATGGTGGTTTGACGCGACCCCCTCACCCTGGGGCGGCTGGAGACACTCGCTAAAAGAAGAGAGTGCGTGTGGTCTCCAGAATGAAACAGACGCTGTATATGTTTGTATTTTTTTATCAACAGTTTTCACCATACGATGTTAATGTCACTATGACTTTGATATTTAGAAGTAAATATCGCTATGATGATTGTACGTTCTAGTATGAATTGTTTGGCGGCAATGGAGTATAAAATATGTGGAAGAGTGAACAGTAAACGGTTAACCTTATAACGACTGTGTCTTCATTGGCTGCAGTTTAACTTGATGTTTAGTCAGAGTTTCGACACACTGCACGAGAACACTACACTGGTTTAATTTTGAAAAGAGCAACGTTTCACACATCTCCCAGTTAAATTCCATCTGCCACTCCTTGCCCACTTCTCCAGTGCATCTGGATCCTGTTGTAGGTAATCTGGTCATTAAGTATAAGCACCAAAAAAAATCTGCAGATGCTCATAATCCAAAACAGCACGCACAAAATACTGGAGGAACTCAACAGGTCAGGCAGCGTCTATGGAAGACAAGACTGGTGTTGTATCAGTCTCGGCTAGATAGTGGGTTCGTCTGAATTCCTTGGTGGATGAGGGGTAACTTTATTCAAGCCAACAAGATTCTACGGGACTTGACAGGGTAGATACTGAGATGTTCTCATTGCTGGGAGAGTCATGGATAAGGGGATATGGACACAAAACAAGGAGTCTAAGTTTAAAAACTGAGTTGTGTAGAAATTACTTCCCTCAGACTGTCGTGAATCTCTGGAATTTTCTGTTCCCCGAGGGTGATGGAGGCCAATCTTCAGATATATTTAAAGTGTAGAGAGAAGGCCAACAATGATCACTCAGTGACCACTTTATTAGGGACACCTGTTGATTAATACAAATATCTAATCAGCTAATCATGTGCCAGAAACTCAGTGCAGAAAAGCTTGCAGACATGGTTAAAAGGTCCAGTTTTGTTCAGATCAGACATCAGAATGAGGAAGGAATGTGACCTAGGTGACTTTGACTGTGGAATGATTGTTGGTGTGAGACAGCGTGGTTTGAGTATTTTAGGAACTGCTGATCTCCAGGGATTTTCACGCGTAACAGTCTCTAGAGTTTGCAGAGAATGGTGTGAAAAACAAAAAAAAAACATCCAGTGAGTGGCACCTCTGTGGGAAGAAAAGCCTCGTTAATAAGAGGGGCCAGAGGAAAATGGCCAGACTGGTACAAGCTGACAGGAAGGTGACAGTGACACTGCCTTACAACAGTGGTGTGCAGACGACATCTCTGAGCGCACAACACATCAAACTTCGAAGTGGATGAGCTACAGTAGCAGAACACCATGAGCATACACTCAGTGGCCACTTTATTAAGGACAGGAGACACCTAATAAAGTGGCTACTGAGCGTATATTACAAACAGCAAAGATCTCAATGCCTGTCCCTGCCGTACACAACTGGCCATAGACTTCCAACCAGAAAAACATCCCTCAATTGCTGCCCTCTGTCTCCTGTCACCCCCACTGGGCCACTGGAAGTGTCACAGGACACTCTGGACTGCATCCCGAAGAACCACCCCATTTTTTGGATTATCATGACCATGATTGTTCTTTGAAAACTTTTCCACAGAAGTTGTTTGCCATTGACTTCTCCTGGGCAGTGTCTTTACAAGACGGGTGACCCCAGCCATAATCAATATTCCTCAGAGACTGTCTGCTTTGAGTTGTGATATGCTCCAGCTGCTCATACGACCATCCACCACCTGCTCCCATGGCTTCATGTGACCCTGATCATGGGGGATGGCCTAAGCAGGTGCTACACCTTGCCCAAGGTTGACCTGCAGGCTAGCAGAGGGAAGGAGCGCCTTACACATATCTCCATTCTGCCTCTCAAGAACTTCCAATAACTTTTTCAATCCTTTCTCTTGCTCAAATTCACCCTGATCATACTTATCCTGCATCTCCTTTTCCTGAAAACATTGCAGGAGGATGATTAGAGGCCATGCATCAGTTGAAATTGAATACATCAGTGGAATTAATTAGAAAATAAAGCAGTGTTTTGAAAGAAGTCATTTCTTGCTAGGAACTGTCTACAGGAGATGACAGTAAATATTTGGAGCATTTTTAATGTTTGGTTACATGAAACATTTTATCATCATTATGAAAATGATACCTAATTCCTTCAAAAGACATAATCAATTTAATGCTTTTGGACAGAATATTCACTTTGCTCTTATAGCAGTCTTCCAGTTGTAGACTGATCCTATAAGAAGTAGTGGATATGTCCCAGTCCATCACTGGTAAAGCCCTTCTCACCATTGGGCACATCTACACCGAACATTGTCGCAGGAAAGCACCATCCATCATCAGGGACCCCCTCCACCCAGGACATGCTCTCTTCTCACTGCTGCCATCAGGAAGAAGATATAGGAACCTCGGAACTTGCACCACCAGGTTCAGGAACAGTTACTATCCCTCATCCACTAGGCTGTTGAATAAAAGAGGATAACTTCACTTGCCCCATCATTAAAATGTTCCCACAACCAACGGATTCACTTTCAAGGACTCTTCATCACATGCTCTTGAGATTTAATGCTTAGTTATTTATTATTATTGTTTCTTTTTTTACTTGCACAATTTGCTGTCTTCTGCACTCTGGTTGAATACCCTAGTTGTGTGATCTTTCATTGATTCTGTTACAGTTACTATTCTATAAATTTGTTGAGTATGCCCACAAGAAAATGAATCTCAGAGTTGTATAATAAAATTTAACCTGAATTTTGAACTTTAAATGCCCTTTTCCCACACATAGTCCATGTCCCTCCATTCCCTACATATTCCTGTGTCTATTTAAGAGTCATGAACACCTGTCATATCTGCTTCTACGACAACCTCTGGAACCCGATCTACCAATCTCTGTGGAAGATCTTTCCCCAGACATCTACCTTAAACTCCCCTCTTCACTTGAAATGTAGGTCTTCCAGTCAACTTTAATGAGCTCTCCCCTTAGCCTCTGCCACCCCAGTGATCACAACACAAGTTTGTCCAGTCTCTCCTCATAGCTCCTACCCTCTGGTACAAGAAACATATTAGCAACACACACCAAATGCTGGATGAACTCAGCAGGCCAGGCAGCATCTATGGAAAAAAGTAGAGTCAAGCATCTACAGGTTTTATGTTGTTTGTCATTGAACATATTAGCAAACCTCTTTTGTATACTTTCCAGAGTCCTCACACCTTGTTGTATTGGGGTGACCAGAACTGCACTTAATCAGGTTGATGTGACGGATATGGTCCTGTGCTGAAACACTAGTTCAATGGCTCAATGGTTCAGCTGAATATCAGAGAATGTTTACAGTATACAAACTGAAATTCTTACTCTTCACAGACGCCCACAGAACAAAGAAATAAGCAACCCCAAGAATGAATGACAGAAAATGTTAGAACCCTAATTTCCACTGCCCCTCCCACTCACAAGCAGCAGCAAATGCTACAACCCTCCCCTCCCCCTCCTTCTCCCCTTACTTACTCCAGCGAAAGCATCAGCTCCCACCCACCATGCAAGCAGTAGCAAACCCCAAAGAAACCGTGATCTAGAGTCCATCAAACACTACTGTCCTTCCCAATACTTTGACATCTCAAACAGGGCCCCTCTCTCACTAACGAGATGGAGAGTGTCACGGTCCAACCGTTAATTCCTCTTATTCTCCGAATTCCCTTTTCTTCTTGTTCTCCTGGGCTCCTTGATTGCGGCACCTGATTCTCATCTAAACCTGCAGCATAAGAACCCCGGCTTTGCATCCACTCATTGCAAGACTGTTGCTTCAGCCAGCGTGGTAATTCACGTTTCAGGCCGCTTAGAATGGTGTATTCTAAGTTTTACTTCAGTACCAAGGTTTACCTGTGTAACTTTGTCTCTCTGTGTCAAGATAAGTATTGCCTGCCGTTGGTCTTTCCACTTGCCACTCCATGTCGAGATAAGTATTGTCTGCTACCTGTTTCCCATTTGCCGTTCAGCTCCAGCAACGCCCTGTGTCAAGAAAAGTTTTGCCTGCCTCCTGCTCCTCCGTTCATCCGCACTGTTTTCCTGTGCTAACTCTGTCGCTAGGCCGCTTAGAATTGTGTATTCTAAGTTTTGTTTCCACGCTGTTTGCCTGTATTAACCCTGTCTCTTGGCTGCTTAGAATTGTGTATTCTAAGTTCTGTTTGTGCTGTTCACCTGTGTTTACTCAGTCTCTCAGATGCTTAGAATTGTGCATTCTAAGTTTTGTTTCCGTGCTGTTTGCCTGTGTTAACTCTGTCTCTCCATCTTAACAGGAGCATGGCATACCGCCCGCTGTTCTCCCCCAGCCACGCTCATCCCCTTGTCCGCATCCCTGCTCTGCCTCATCCCGCCGTCCGTCTACACTCTCCGCTGGCTCAGTGGTTAGATGCCGTGTTCTCGCCGTAGCGACCGGGGTTCAATCCCCAGTCCAGGCTCGCTCACTCCTCGGCTTTCCTCTGCCTAATTCTCGCTCCCTGGCCTTCCCTGCAACCATTAATACACATTCTTCTGATTACACTACCTCTGTGTCAGTGTCCTGCGTTTGGGTTCACCCGTTCTCGTTGCAACAGAACAATCTAGCCAAATTGGACCCAGCGGACACAAACACTATCCTACAAGCCCTCGCCAGCCAGAGTTCCCTACTGAAACTCCGCCCAGAGAGCAACTTGATTGAAGTGACTCAGAGCTCCGGGGTCTCAAATGAGAAAATTGTGCAATTACAAAGACAATTAGAAGAAGCCAATGTCTTGTCACAAACTGAATCACACTTCAGAGCAAAGATTAAGGGACTGCCACCATTTGACAAGGCAGGGGGTGGTATGACATGGTGTATTACAACATGCAACTTTGATATTGATGTTGATTTGCTTTTTCAAGAAAATTCTACAATTGGTCAGAAAATAGCCTTGACTGAGAAAATTGTCCATGTTGCCAAACATGAAGTGCCCGCACTGTTTGAAATCACATCAGATTCATTGTTTGGACTTCATACACACATTCCCTGTTGTACAATGATTGGTAAAATATGCTATTGAAACCAGAAAATTGACAAACCCTCTTAAGGATGGTGAAGGTTTGATGGATGAAAGTGTTTTGAAATTTTATACCCAGCAGTGGGAAGATTACAGGTTTTCTAGTGAAAGTGTTGAATGTAATCTGTCACTCAATCGACATTGGGTCTGCCATGAATGTGATGAAAGTACCCAGGATGAACTGGCTCATAAATGTGAACAAGTACCTTTTGAGAAACATCGAGAAATTTTTCATACGGTATTTCAGAATTTATTAGATGCTGGTAGAAATGAGGACTTAGATAAAAGTATAACTTAGTCTCTCGAATCCAAGATGGCCTTGGGGAGCTGAAGAGACTTGTAGAAACACATATCTATAACCAGGGCTTGGCTGCCATTGAGAAATGTGGAGAAGCTGCTCTGAGTGATCCCAAGATGTACGTACAGACAATTCTGGATGTTCGTAAGAAGTATAATGCACTAGTGATGTCAGCTTTCAACAATGATGCTGGCTTTGTGGCTGCTTTAGATAAGGCTTGTGGCCGTTTCCCAAATAATAATGCAGTCACAGAAAATGGCTCAGTCACCAAGTAAATCTCCGGAATTATTGGCACGATGCTGTGACTCTCTACTGAAGAAAAGCTCCAAGAATCCTGAAGAAGCTGAGCTTGAAGATACACTTAATCAGGTGATGGTGGTATTTAAGTATATTGAAGCCATACCAGTTCAAGCACGAGAAGGAAAGCCGAACACAATCGCAAGAAATGACTACAAAGGTTGAAGATAAAGCAAGAAACCTGACCAGAGATGTAAGTAGCCAGAACAAACCAACCACTCATGCAGCTAAGAAAGTAAGCAGTCCTGAGCACTTGTCTGTAACTGAGCAAGAAAAGCGTTCACTGATTTCCACAAAAGAGAACCCAACAACTGATTTAAAGTTGGGGAAAGTCTCCAGCTCCAGAATCAGTTGCAAAATCAAGAAATCAACCATCTTCTGTGATTAAAAAAAAAGATGTAAAAGAGATGCAAGTCCAGAACACAGAAGACAACAGCGTAAAATTCAAGTTACCCAGATCCAGGCGCATTCATCTCACGTTCCACACCTCCCAACTGAAACCTGTGTCTGTCAGCCTGTTGTGCCCTCCTGCCAAACCCGCTCCACCCTCCTGGATCGTCGACAATCCGGGCAAGCCTGGTGGTTTGCCTGGAGACTCCTGTTGGGGAGGGATACTGTCACGGTCCCAACCGTTAATTCCTCTTATTCTCCGAATTCCCTTTTCCCCTTGTTCTCCTGGGCTCGTTGATGCAGCATCTGATTCTCATCTAAACCTGCAGCATAAAAACCCTGGCTTTGCATCCACTCATTGCTAGACCGTTGCTTCAGCCAGCATGGTAATTCACGTTCCCAGCCGCTTAGAATGATGTATTCTAAGTTTTACTTCAGTTCCAAGGTTTACCTGTGCAACTCTGTCTCTCTGTGTCAAGGTAAGTATTGCCTGCCGTTGGTCTTTCCATTTGCCACTCCGTGTCAAGATAAGTGCTGCCTGCCACCTGTCACCTGTTTGCTGTTCAGCTCCAGCAATGCCCTGTGTCAAGAAAAGTATTGTCTGCCATTTGCCTTTCTATTTAACACTCCGTGTCAAGATAAGTGTTGCCTGCTGCCTATCTCCAGTTTGCCATTCAGCTCCAGCAACGCCCTCTGTCAAGAAAAGATTTGCCTGCCTCCTGCTCTCCCGTTCATCCGCGCTGTTTGCCTGTGTTAACTCTGTCTCTTGACTGCTTAGAATTGTTCACCGTAGCGACCCGGGTTCAATCTCCGGTCCAGTCTCGCTCACTCCTTGACTTACCTCTGCTTAATTCTCGCTCCCCGGCCTTCCCTGCCACCATTAATAAACACTCTTCCTATTACTCTACCTCCGTGTCAGTGTCCTGCGTTTGGGTTCACCCGTTCTCTTTGCAACAGAGAGAGGTATCGCTCCTGCCACAGCGAGAATGGAGTTAAAAGCAGCATGGCCCTAATGAGGGGAATAACTGAAACAAGGAACAGAAGATAAGTTTAGAACTCATCCAATAATGTCAGAGCTAAGGAATAATTGATTGTGGAGTCACCAAATACTGGAAAAGACCATAAGATATAGGAGCAGAATCAGGCTATTTGGCCCATTGAGTCTGTTCCACCATTTCATCATGGCTGATCCAATTTTCCTCTCAGTCCCAATCTCTTACCTTCACCCTGTATCCCTTCATGCTCTGACCAATCAAGAATCTATCAACCGCTGGCTTAAATACACATAAAGACTTGGCCTCCACAGCTGCCTATATCAAAGAATTCCACAGATTCACCACTCTCTAGCTAAAGAAATTCCTCCTCATTGCCGTTCTAAAAGGGTGCCCCTTTATTCTGAGGTGGTGGTCTTAGGATCTCCAACCACAGGAAATATCCTCTTCACATCCACTCTATCAAGGCCTTTCACCATTCGATAAGTTTCAATGAGGTCACCCCTCATTCTTCTGAATTCTAGTGAACACAAGCCCAGAGCTATCAAACGCTCTTTCATATGACAAGCCATTCATACCTGGAATCACTTTCCTGAATCTCCTTTGAACCCTCTCCTGTTTCAGCACATCCTTTCTAAGATAAGGGGTCCAAAATGGCTCATAATACTTCCTCACCAGTGCCGCCAATCAGCCACTGCTTTATCTATGCTAGAATCTTTCCTATAATGCCATGGGTTGTTAAGCACCCTCATGTATGGCATATTGTCAAAGGGCTTCTGAAAATTCAAGTATACATCAATCGATTCTGCTTTGCTTACCCTACTTGGTTCTTCGACTAGTAAGATTTTCCTTTGAGGAAACCATGCTAACCACAGTCTATTTTATCACGTACCTTCAAGAATCCAGAGACCTCATCCTTAATATTTGTCTCCACCAGTTTCCCAACCACTGAGTTCAGACTAACTGGTCTATAGTTTCCTTTCCTCTGCCTCTCTCCCTTCTGAAGTGATAGCTGTCTAACCAGCCTATAGTCTCTTTGCCTCTGCCTCTCTCCCTTCTTGAAGAGTGGAATGATATCTGAAATTTTCTAGACTTCCAGAAGCACTCCAGAATCTAATGATTCTTGAAAGGTCATTACTAATGGCTCCACAATCTCTTCAGCAATCTCTTTCAGAACCCTGTGGTGTAGTCCATTTAGTCCAGGTGACTTATCTACCTTCGGACCTTTGAGTTTCCCAAGAACTTTCTCTCTAGTTATGATAACTTCACACACTTCATGACCTCTGCCACCTGGAAATTCCACCATACTGCTAGTGTCTTCCACACAGAAGACTGATGCAAAATACTTATTCAGTTCATTTGGCATTTGCTTGTCCCCTATTACTACCCCTCCAGCATCATTTTCCAATGGTCCAATATTCACTCTAGCCTCTCTTTTACACTTAATGTATTTAAAGAAACTTTTGGTATGTTCTTTAATATTATTGGCTAGCTTACTTTCTTCTTCCATCTTTACTTGCTTAATGACTTTTTTAGTTGTCTTCTGTTGGTTTTTAAAAGCTTCCCATTCCTCTAACTTCCCACTAATTTTTGGTCTATTATATGTCCTCTCTTTGGTTTTTATGTTGCCTTTGACTTGTTAGCCATGGTCGTGCCATCATTCCTTAAAAGACTTCTTCCTCTTTGGGATGAATATATCCTGTGCCTTTTGAATTGCTTCCAGAAGGTCCAATCTTTGCTGCTCTGCCATCGTCCCAACCCGTGTTCTTTTCCAATCAATTCTGGCCATCTTCTCTCTCATCCCTCTGTAATTCTCTTTAATCCACTGTAATAATGATACACCTGACTTTAGCTTCTCCTCTTCAAATTTCCGGGTGAATTTGATCAAATTATGATCACTTGCCCCTTAGGCTTCTTTTACCTTAAGCTCTCTAATCATTGCACAGCACCCAATCCAGAATTGCTGATCCCATAGTGGGCTCAACCATCAATAAAGCCATGTCATAGACACTCTTGAAAGTTTCCCTCATGGAATCCAGTACCAGCCTGATTTTCCCATTCTACCTACATATTGAAGTTCCCCATGACTATTGTAATACTGTATTGCCCTTTTGGCATGGATTTTCTATCTCCCATTGTAATCTGTAGGCCATATCCTTGCTACTGTTTGTGGGGGTCTATATACAACTCCCATAAGGGTTTGTTTACCCTTAGCTCTATCCACAATGATTCAAAACCTTCCAACCTTATGTCACCTCTTTTTAATGAACTGAAGAGAATTCAGCAGGTCAGGTAGCAAGCATGGAGAGAAATGGACAGTCACTATTTTATTTCTGCATTCTGAATTTGAATCGCTGTTGCAGTTTCCTTATGAAGAGAATTTTAAGGGATGTTTAGAAGGGCACATAAATATAAGGAAAATGAAGGAATGTAGGTATTGTGTAGGCAGAAGAGATTAGTTAGTCATTTGGTTACTAATGTAATAAGTTTGGCACAATAGTGTGCACTAAGGGGCCTGTTTCTGTGCTGTACTGTTCTATGCTCTAAATTAGGGGTGGCACGGCAGTATAACGATTGCTGTAATGCTATTAAAGTGCCGGCGTTCTGGGTTCAATTCTCACTGCTGTCTGTGAGGAGTTTTAACGCTCCCCTTTTAGCCATGAAGGTTTCCTCCTGGTGCTCCGGTTTCCTCCCACATTTCAAAGGTGTATGGTTTACTAAGTTATTTGGTCACATGGGTGTAATTGGGCAGTGTGAGCTTATTGGGCTGGAAGGGCCTTTTAACGCACTGTATCTCCAAATAAGCACACTTGCTACTGGATGGTTTCCAGCCCCCAACTAGAGAGGGCTGTTAATCTAATACTGGGGGTGGGGGTGGGGAACTGAAATCTGTTCCCTTCAAAGTGTCATGTACCCCTCGAAATCCAAAATAGTGGGGAATTACCATCTTGAATCAGGATAGAAATGCTGGACACTGTCACCCTTACAACACAAAGAAATAAGATGGTTTGGATACTTGAGGATAATGAGGATTAACAATCTACACTATTCGATCTGGGAGCAATAGACCTTGAGATAAGATTTTGTCCAGTGCTCCTGAAGTGGCCTCCTCTACATTGGCGAGACCTGTGGTCATCTGGGGGAACCTCTGCTCCACCTGCCAAAAGCTGAACTTCCTGATGGTCAAACATCTTAATTCCCATTCCAACGTGATGGTATGGGCCAAGATGAGGCTACCTTCAGGGTGGAGGAGCAATATGTTGTATTCCATCTGGGTATCCTCCAACCTGATGGCATGAATATTGATTTCTCCTTCCTGTAAGCAAATTAGCCCCACTCCTTCCTCTATTCCCCATTTTGATCTTTTATCTCTTCTCACCTGCCTATCACCTCCCCCTGGGTTCCCTCCTCCTTCCCTTTCTCCTATTGTCCACTCTCCTCTCCTATCAGATTCCTCCTTCTTCAGCCCCTGACCTTTCCCACCCATCTGGCCTCACCTATCACCTTCCAACTAGCCTCTTCACCCTCCCCCCGACCTTTTTATTCTGCCGTCTTCCCCCTTTCTTCTCAGTCCTGAAGAAGGGTCTCGGCCCAAAACATCGACTGTTTATTTGTTTTTAAGATGCTGACTGACTTGCTGAATTCCTCCAGCATTTTGTGTGGGTTGCATAGGATAACCACAATGGTTTGAATGACCATGGAGAAGTGAGCTTATCTCTGAGTTTTCGGTGCTTGGTTCACATATCTGATCTGCTCATGCAAAGAAATAAGGTAATAATTATGTCAACCATGAATGATTAAGATACAACACTGGAGGTTAGGGTCGTAAATGGCAGCAGTGGGATTACCTCTAGGCTCTTGTAATAAAGGTTAGCAAAAATACTTCTTCCAGAGTTTGATAATCATTAGGTCTGAGAGTCTTGCTGAAAATCAATGGGTTCTTAGTCTGTTCCTAACCCATTACCTTATGTGCTCCATGGGGTTTTATCTTGGTCCCTCTTTGAAACTCTGCATCTGGAACACCAGCTCACATTTTTAGCTGAGACCCACAAACTGTTCTCCAACTAAACTGGAGATGATGGAACTATGCATGAAGGGAGGTGGGGAGTCCCTGGGCAGGTCTAGTTCTGATAGTTTAGACAAAAGATAATGCTTTCAATCTTCCCAGTAAATTATTGGAGGAAGTTCCTGCCGAGCCACTCTTTGCTGCCAGACAAACATGCTGATCATTTAGAACATGTCACAGATTGTGAGGTGATGGTGAGACTGATGTGAGGGTACATGTTTGCAGGTGGCGAGGAGAGGGGAGAGAACAGGAGGATGGGACAATCGAACCCACATCAACTACTTCCACTGGCAGCTTGTTCCATCCTCTGAGTGAAGAAGTTCGCTCTCAAGTTCCCCTTAAGTATTTCACTTTTCAGTCTTAACCAAGGACATCGGGTTGTAGTCACATCCAACCTCTGGAAAAAGCTTACTTACAATGTATCTGCCTATAAACTTATAATTTTGTATACGTCTATCAAATCTCCTCTCATTCTCCTATGCTCCAAGGAATACAATCTTAACTTATTCAACCTATCTCTGTAACGCAGGTACTTACATCTCTGCAACATCCTTGTAAATTTTCTCTGTACTCTTTCAATCTTACCGATAACTTTCCTGATCAGAACTGCACACAATGCTTAAAGTTAGGCCTCACCAGCATCTCCTGTACTCAATACATTGATGATGAGGGCCAAGTGCCAAAAGCTTTCTTTACAATCCTATCTACCTGTTTCTGCAACTTTCAAGGAATTATGTACCTGTATTCCTAAATCCCTCTGTTCTACCACACTCCCCAGTGCCCTACAGCTCACTGTGTAAGAGCTACCCTGGTTTGTCCTTCCAAAGTGCAACATCTTACACTTGCCTGCATTAAATTCCATCTGCCATTTTCCATCTGGTACAGATCCCACTGCAAGCTTTGATGGTCTTCCTCACTGTCCACTACATTCCCAACTTTGGTGTCATCTGCAAAGTTGCTTATCCAGTTTTCCACATTATCATCCATATCACTGATACAGATGACAGCAACTGACTCAGCATCAATCCCTACAGCACACCACTAGTCATCGGCCTCCAGTTAGACAGGCAACCCTCTGCCACCACTCTCTTGATTCTCCCATGAAGCTAATATTGAATCCGATTTACTGAATGTAAAGTAACTGAACCTTCTTGACCAACCTCCCATGGGGGACCTTGTCAAATGCCTTACTAAAGTCCATGTAGACAACATTCACTGACTTTCCTTCATCAACTTTCCTAGTAGCTTCTTTGGAAAACTCTATAATATTGATTAGACATGATCTACCACGCACAAAGCCATACTGTCTATCCCCAATCAGGCTCTGTGTATCCAAATATTTATATATCCTGTTCCTTCCAATAATTTGTCCACTACTGCAGGGGTCCCCAACCTTTTTTGCACTGCGGACTGGTTTATTATTGACAATATTCTTGCGGACCGGCCGACTGGGGGGGTGGGGGGTAGGGTTGCCAACGGACTAAAGTAGCAGTCAAATATGTTGTGTTTACCCTGAGAAAGACTACCATGACCATGAAGCCTTGCGCGGGCACTTGTGTGCACATGCGTGTACGTGCCGATTTTTTTCTACAGATCGTTTTTGGCGATTCTGTTCAGTGAAACTACACTGTACATACATTATTTTTACTTCATATAGGCTGTGTATTTATCATATCATTCCTGCTTTTACGATATGTTAGTGTTATTTTCAGTTTTATGTGTTATTTGGTATGATTTGGTAGGTTATTTTTTGGGTCTGGGAAAGCTCAAAAACTTTTCCCATGTAAATTAATGGTAATCGCTTCTTTGCTTTATGCCATTTCGGCACGAAAGGTTTCATAGGAACGCTCTACCTTAGTGGGGGAAATACGGGACAAGGGCAGTCCCGTATGGGACAAACCAATTTAGCCCAATATACGGGATGTCTTGGCTAATACGGGATAGTTGGCAACCCTGGGGCAGGGGTGTTAATCACGACCGGAATATAGGTGATAAGTCAACTATAAGTCACTTATAAGTGGCTAATACACTCAATTTCGTTTCTAAAAGGGTTTATCTAACAGATTTAATATTGAGCACACAGTGCATATTTTCCTTGCATAAATATAGTGATAAGTCAATTATAAGTCACTTATAAGTCAATAGCATCATAACATTTTAAGTAACGTTTGGATATTAAACACACAGCGCATATTTTCCTCATATGAACATATAAAATCATTGCAACCACTGAGCTTGTTTCTCTGCAACAAGACAGTCCCATCGAGGGGTGATGGGAAACAGCGATATTCGAAGGGGTTCCTTAGAAACATAGAAACATAGAAAATAGGTGCAGGAGTAGGCCATTCAGCCTTTCGAGCCTGCACCGCCATTCAGTATGATCATGGCTGATCATCCAACTCAGAACCCTGTACCTGCCTTCTCTCCATACCCCCTGATCCCCGTAGCCACAAGGGCCATACCTAACTCCCTCTTAAATATAGACAATGAACTGGCCTCAACTGTTTCCTGTGGCAGAGAATTCCACAGATTCACCACTCTCTGTGTGAACAAGTTTATCCTCATCTCGGTCCTAAAAGGCTTCCCCTTTATCCTTAAACTGTGACCCCTCGTTCTGGACTTCCCCAATATCGGGAACAATCTTCCTGAATCTAGCCTGTCCAATCCCTTTAGAATTGTATACGTTTCAATAAGATCCCCCCTCAATTTTCTAAATTCCAGAGAGTATAAGCCTAGTCGATCCAATCTTTCATCATATGAAAGTCCTGCCATCCCAGGAATCAATCTGGTGAACCTACTTTGTACTCCCTCTATGGCAAGAATGTCTTTCCTCAGATTAGGGGACCAAATCTGCACACAATACTCCAGGTGTGGTCTCACCAAGGCCTTGTACAACTGCAGTAGTACCTCCCTGCTCCTGTACTCGAATCCTCTTGCTATGAATGCCAGCATATCATTCACCTTTTTCACCGTCTGCTGTACCTGCATGCCCACTTTCAATGACTGGTGTATAATGACACCCAGGTCTCGTTGCACCTCCCCTTTTCCTAATCGGCCACCATTCAGATAATAATCTGTTTTCCTATTTTTGCCACCAAAGTGGATAACTTCACATTTATCCACATTAAATTGCATCTGCCATGAATTTGCCCACTCACCTAACCTATCCAAGTCACCCTGCATCCTCTTAGCATCCTCCTCACAGCTAACACTGCCGCCCAGCTTCATGCCATCCGCAAAATTGGAGATGCTGCATTTAATTCCCTCGTCTAAGTCATTAATATATATTGTAAACAACTGGGGTCTCAGCATTGAGCCTTGCGGTACCCCACTAGTCACTGCCTGCCATTCTGAAAAGGTTCCGTTTATTCCCACTCTTTGCTTCCTGTCTGCTAACCAATTCTCTATCCACATCAATACCATACCTCCAATACCATGTGCTTTAAGTTTGCACACTAATCTCCTGTGTGGGACCTTGTCAAAAGCCTTTTGAAAATCCAAATATACCACATCCACTGGTTCTCCCCTATCCACTCTACTAGCTACATCCTCAAAAAATCTATGAGATTCGTCAGACATGATTTTCCTTTCACAAATTCATGCTGACTTTGTCCGATGATTTCACCGTGTTCCAAATGTGCTGTTATCACATCTTTGATAACTGACTCCAGCAGTTTCCCCACCACCGACGTCAGGCTAACCGGTCTATAATTCCCTGGTTTCTCTCTCCCTCCTTTATTAAAAAGCGGGGTTACATTAGCCACCCTCCAATCCTCAGGAACTAGTCCAGAATTTAAAGAGTTTTGAAAAATTATCGCTAATGCATCCACTATTTCTTGGGCTACTTCCTTAAGCACTCTGGGATGTATACTATCTGGCCCTGGGGATTTATCTGCCTTTAATCCCTTCAATTTACCTAACACCACTTCCCTACTAACATGTATTTCCTTCAGTTCCTCCATCTCACTAGACCCTCGGTCCCCTACTATTTCTGGAAGATTATTTATGTCCTCCTGTCACAATGGCGGGGGCATTGGGAGCAAGGGTGGACCCAAATGCAAGACACATCTTGTGAGGTTACATAGATTTAGTTTATTGTTCGATACCAGGAGAGCTAGGCAGGAGCAGGAGTAGCGAACTGGACAAGGACTCAGGAATACTACTAGGCTGGGACTAGGGGTCTGGGCTAGGACTCGGAATCAGCTCCCAGAACTAGAGGAGACATGGAGAGGCTAGGGTATGGACTCCGAGCACGAGACTGGGCAAGGACCCAGTACCTGGGTCTTGCCTTGGGCTTGGACCCCAGAACCAGGCATGGACATGACATGGGGCTAGGGAGAGGAGGAACATGGAATACAGAGCCTCGGTCTTGGGAGAGCAGGTACATGGAACCATGGACACATACACAGAACACAGAGTCGGGACCCCTCCTTGGGTACAGGACATAGGGCCGGGACTCACACACAGGACAGAGAGCCAGGACCCCTCCTTGGGTACAGGACATAGGGCCGGGACTCATGACCCCCTGCGGGGCAATGGCAAGACGGCCAGACTTACCCCACGGAGGCGAGGACAAGACAAGACAAGACATGACCCCCCGCCGGGCAACGGCAAGATGGCCAGACTTACCCCACAGAGGCGAGGACAAGACAAGACCAACACAAAAGAACACCAGACCGTGCCTATCTAGCTCCGGCAATAGAACTAGACTGAAGTGCAGGCGAGGGCTGCAAATGAGGGCTAGAGTTGAGAGGGGCAGAGAAGGGATTCAGACAAGGGGGGTAGGACAGGAATCACAGACCGCCGGGGTCAGGACTCAACTTGCTACTCGGATGCCGCCGCGGCCAGGACTTGACTTGGTACTCGGATGCTGCCAAGCCCAGGACTTGGACTTGGTACTCGGATGCTGCCAGGACCAGGACTTGGACGTGGTACTTGAACGCCGCCGAAGCCAGGACATGGACGTGGTACTTGGATGCCGCCGGAGCCAGGACGTGGTGCTTAGAACCTCTGGGTAGTGGTGAGCTCTAGACTCAGCCCAGGAACAGTAGACAGCGGCTCCTGATTCTCTCCGGTGGGTTAACTGACGGACCCACCTTGATGAGGAAACTTTGCAGGCTCACTTCGGCGAGGTAACTGGACAAGGTTGCTCTGGTGAGGAAGGGCGAATTACCGGCACTCGCTTGGGCAGAGACTAGGCTTGCTCCAGCCAGATAACATCGGCACACCGTACCTTTGATGACTTTGCAGACGCTCCCGCGCCGAACGGTTGAAAGCCGGAGACTATAAACTACCGGTTCAACCGAGCGTTAATTGCCTCTAATCACCAAAGCCGAGGGACACGAGAAAACAGGAAATCAACAGTCCGGATCATAACATAAACAAGGTAAGTTTAAAGGGACCCTGATCTGGACCATGACACCTCCTTAGTGAAGACAGAACCAAAGTAGTTATTCAATTGGTCTGCCATGTCCTTGTTCCCCATGATCAATTCACCTGTTTCTGACTGTAAGGGACCTACATTTGCCTTAACCAATCTTTTTCTTTTCATTTATCTATAACAGCTTTTACAGTCAGTTTTTATGTTCCCTGCCAGCTTTCTCTCATAATCTTTTTTCCCTTTCCTAATTAAGCCCTTTGTCCTCCTCTGCTGGACTCTGAATTTCTCCCAGTCCTCAGGTGTGCTGCTTTTTCTGGCTAATTTGTATGTTTCTTCTTTGGAATTGATACTATCCCTAATTTCCCTTGTCAGCCACCGGTGCAGTACCTTCCTGGTTTATTCTTTTGCCAGACTGGGATGAACAATTGTTGTAGTTCATCCATGCGATCTTTAAATACTTGCCAATGCATATCCACCGTGAACCCTTTAAGTATCATTTGCCAGTCTGTCTTAGCTAATTCACGTCTCATACCTTCAAAGTTACCCTTCTTTAAGTTCAGAACCTTTGTTTCTGAATTAACCATGTCACTCTCCATCTTAATGAAGAATTCCATCATATTATGGTCATTTTTACCCAAGGGGCCTCTCACGACAAGATTGCTAATTAACCTTTCCTCATTGCTCAAGACCTAGTCTAGAATGGCCTGCTCTCTAGTTCATTCCTCGACATATTGGTTCAGAAAGCCATCCCGCATACATTCCAAGAAATCCTCTTCCTTATGTCTGGTCTATTCCGCAATTTAGTTTTCATTGCATTCATTGCAGAAAACCCCGCTTCGCAGGGATATGTTGGAAGTGGATGCAACTTTTTCAGTGCTTTCGTGGCTATCGCAGGATATTTAGCCTTGACTTTGATCCAGAATGCTGGCAGAGATGTTATGTCAAACATACTTTTCAGCTCGTCGTCATTTGCAAGCTCGAGGAATTGATCTTCTTCCCGCGCTGACATGAATGACGCGTGCGTAATGACCTCCCGTGCGTTCAAGTTCAACAGTAGGTGTGACAGGGAATGAGGAAAGGTGCAGCTGGCTCATATCATTTCATATCACCAAATCATATCGTTTCCTCGCACATGCTTTGCGGCCTGGTGGTTGGGGACCACTGCACTACTGACATCAGGCTCACTGGCTCATTCCTGTAAACTTTTGGTCAAACAGATGGGGTTTACAATGAGCTGGAAATTTCTTGCAAGTTTTCATTGCAGTTTCAGTGAATAATATAATTTACCTATCTGCTGTGGTGAGATTTGAACCTTCACTTCTGGATCATTAGACCATGATTGCTGAATGCTGTCATGTGCTGTACAAGGGTGAGAGATGGGGGCATGTAGAGGTTTATAGATGCCTGTGTAGTTGGCTGTAGCAATCTGGGCTTCTTCTCCCTCCTCATTAGGAGTTTGAGGAGATTTGGTATGTTACCCAAGACACTTGCAAATTTCTACCGGCATACTGTGAGAGCATTCTAAATGGCTGCGTCACCATCTTGTATGGAGGTGGGGGTGAGGTGGGGTGGAGGTGGTGGCTACTGCACAGGGCAAATAAGCTACAGAGAGTTGTAAACTTTGTCAGCTCCATTATGGACAGTAGCCTCCTCTGTTATCCAGGACATCATGTCTCAAAAAAGTCTCAGTGATTTCTCTGTGATGACTCAAAAAGGCAGCATCTATCATATAGGACCCTCACTACCCAGGTCATGCCCTGTTCTCATTGCTACCGTCAGGAAAGTGGCACAGGAGCCTGAAGAACCACTCAGTGATTCAGGAACAGCTTCTTCCCCTCTGTCATCCAATTCTGAATGGATATTGAACCTATGAATGCTACCTCACTATTTTTTAATTTCATTTTTAAAGAATTTTTTTTTATTTTTGCACTACTTATTTAATATTGCTATTTATATATATATATATGTAATTTATGTTTTTTCTCTCTCTATAATTATGTCTTGCATTGTACTGCTGCCACAAAGTTAAACATTTCATGACATATGCTGGTGATATTAACCCTGATTCTAATTCTCCCTGATACAGCCAGACACGGTGCCATTTGCTCTTGGGAAAGTGTGCAAATCACTGGGCAGGCTGTCTAGACTCAGCCTTTTGTTAGATCATTCATCTCTCGCATTTGTTTCCACAAAGAGACCTGGCCCAAATGAAATATTCATGCAGCTTCCTCCACTTCTGCCCAGGTCATGGAAGAGAGGTGTGATTTCTGCGCCTGTACAATGTCTGTTGATAATTCAACTGTCTCTCTGAACCAGGGTCAATCAAACGATCACTAGCAATGCCTTCGTGCTGCTGGTTGGGCAATTAGAACAAGAACCAATAACTGCCCATTAAACCATCTGGGTGCTCTCAAAAAATTTAGCTCCACTGACTGTGACCTGCATGATCATTTAGAGTTTAACTATTTGAGGAAACTACTGTCCTGAGACCCTTCTGACACTGTGACCCACCTTCTGAAGCGTGATCAATGATGAGGCTTCTGGCTGTAGTGTAGGCTCCCCTTGTAGGATGGTCACTGAGTCACAGAATGGTCACAACAAGGGTGGAGGCCATTGGCCTCTTGAATTCATGCTTACTGCATCGAACCAAACCATCTGCCAGAGGAACTCAGTGAGCTAAGCAGCATTTCAAATGGTTCAGCTTAATATCAGAGAACTATACAACCTGAAATTCTTACTCTTCACAGACATCCACGGAACAAGAAACCCCAAAGAGTGAATGACAGTAACATCAGAACCCCAAAGCCCCTCCCTCCACTTGTGCCCACAGAAGCTCTGACCCTTCACCCTCCCACCATACAAGCAATAACAAAAGCTCACCCAAAGAGACCTCGATATAGAGTCCATCAAAACCTACAGGCCATAATCCAGCACTTTGGTATCTCAGAAAAGCTCTCCATGAGAGGGAGAGAGAGGTTGCTCCTGCAACAAGAGCAGAGACCAGCATCTCACTGTTCTGATGTTTCAACCTTCCACGTGGTTTCTCCAAGCCCCCATCTCAGGGGCTGATAGACTCTCACCCTCCCATCTGTAGGGAAAATAATTAACCCACTGGCTTGATCCCCCTCTCCACATCTGGTTTTGGTTCTATCTGCCCTGATCCTCTCTCCTAGCTGTTTCTTGTTTTGGTTAACTCCAGAATTGCTAGCTCTTGTGTTCCTGGTAATCTCTCTCCAGTGGCTGTCTGCACCTTCAACCTCCCCTTCTCCATTTATCACCCCCTCAACCTGTCTTCAAACTCCACTCATCGACCTCCTGAAACTTGCTTCATCTTCTCACCATTCTTTACCTCTTGTCATCCTCCCCCACCACAGCATCCACCAATCTTGTGTCTCACCACTCCCCCTCCTCTTTACTCTGATCATCTTCCCTCTTCAATGGGTTCACCAAACCCCCGTCACCACTCCCACCTCCTTTTTATACTGACCCCCCTGCACTGGGTTCATGAGTCATGTTCTGTTCTGCAACTCTCTATTTGTTATTTAATATTTGAATGTAACCTTGCTTAAATATAGATAATCCTTGAAAATCAAAGCCAGGCTAAGAAGTTAGGGGGAGGGGAAGAACGATAGCTCGAAGGTGATAGATGAAGCCAGGTAAGTGGAAAAGGTTAAGGGCTGGAGAAGAAGGAATCAGACAGGACAGGAAAGTGGACCATAGGGGAAAAGGAAGGAGGTGGGGGCCCAGGGGGTAAGTAATAGGCAGGTGAGAAGAGGTAAAAGGACAGAGTGGTGAAGAGAGGAAGGAGGGAAGGGGAAGCCTTCCCCTACCTTTTTATTCTTGTGCCTTCCATCTTCGTTCTTAGTCCTGAGGAAATGGTGACTGTTTATCCATTTCCACAGATGAGTTGCTGAGTTCCTCCATCATTTTGTTTGTGCTACTTTGGATTTACAGCATCCACAGACCTTCTTGTGTTTATGATTTTCAGTTGCTTCCATCCTCAGAGCCTTTGCCCAGAGTAGATACCATTGAAATGTTATCATATTGCACTAGTGACAGCCTACTTGTACATAGGATGACTTTAAGGATTATCATAAAATGTATGGTGTGGCTTCAGAGGGAATAGATGAGAGAAGTTAGGGAACCCTCCCTGATCATAATACATGGTGTGGCTTCAGGGGGAATGATGAGGAAAGTTAGGGAATGCTTCCTGATCATGATATATGGTGTGGCTTCAGGGGGGATGATGAGGGAAGTTAGGGAACGCTTCCTGATCATGATATATGATGTGGTTTCAAAGCGAATGGATGAGGGAGGTTAGGGAAAAGGGTGTAGGTTTTTCCAGACTGCTTCATGTGGGTGAAGTGGTTTCAGAGACTGAAATTTGTAAGGAAGTAATGAGCAGTTCCAGTTTCCCATCCCTCATCTGCTGTCTGTCTGAGCTTAACCGAGAAGAGGTTTAACCTGTGTCCAAACCTGAGGAACTTGATTGAACAGAAGAGGAAGTATTTCCCACAGCTAGCAGACCAGTGATTAGAGGACACGGTTTAAAGGAGATTGGCAAAAGGCCTTAGGGAAATGACAGTCTGATTTACACAGGGAGCTGTCTTGCTCCGGTTGTGATGCCAGGGAATGCAGGGGAAACAGATTCAACTGTTGCTCAGAGAATGGATAAATAATAGAAATGGAGAGATTTGCAGATTTCCTCCCCTCCCCATCCATACCCCACCACAAGGGTTGCTCTTTACCTGACTCACTTGACAATTCACACCCCACCCCCTCTAATCTCCCCCCGGCACATCCCCCCTAAGTGGGACAAGTACTACACCTGCCCTTTCACCTCCTCCCTCACCACAAGTCAGGCTCCCTACTAGTCCTTCTAGGTGAGGCCCAACTCCACCTGTGAGTCTTTTGAGGTCATCTACTGTATCCGGTGCCCCCAGTGGTGGGTTGTAATCAGTGCGAAAGGTTGATTCTTGGTGACGCAGCGTGAGATTTAAAAAGTGCTCTGATGCTTTCATCTCTTTTCAGTGGGCTGCAATCAGCGCAGGGTCAACAAAAAGAAGGGAGGCAGAAGTGGAGCAGCCATTGTGTGAGTGGAAAATGTTAGAGTGGCCATGCTTTGGCTCAACAGGCTTAGGCAAGAACAGGCGTAGGAAAGCACAGGTGGAGATTCTAATTAAGAACGCAAGCACCCAGTAAGGTATCTTTTTCTGATATATATAGCTAGTGAATGGATACAGATTTCACAGCATGCTCCTTGTGTGAGATGTTGGAACTCCAGCCTCCCTGATAAGTGCACCTGCATGAAGTGCACCAAGTTGCAGCTCCTTAGAGACCGGAAGGAACTGGAGCTGCAGCTCCCTGACCTTCGGCTCATACAGGAGAATGAGGAGATGATTGATAGGAGCTACAGGGAGGTAATCATCCCTAAGTTGCAGGAGGTTAGGAGAGGGAAAGAAGGTAAGCAGCCAGTCCAGAATACCCTGTGGCTATTCCCCTCAGGATTAAGTATATCACTTTGGATTCTATTGAGGGGCAGAGAGAACCTATTGGGGAGAGCTGCAGCGACTGGATCTCTAGCACTGTCTGGTGCTGTGGCTCAGAAGAGAAGGGGGAAGAAGAGGACTGCAGTAGTTATAGGGGATTCCAGAAATAGACGAGCAGAAAGCAGATCCTGTGGATGTGATACGGACACCTGGATCGTATGTTGCGTCCTCGATGCCAGGGTCAGGGACGTCTCTGATTGGGTCAATAGCATTCTAAAGGGGATAGGTGAGCAGCCAGATAGGTAGGAGAAGGGAGGAGGTCCTGAAGAGAGAATATGGGGAGCTGAGTAGAAAGCTGAAAAGCAGGTGTGCCAGGATAGTAATCTCTGGATTGTTGCCTGTGCCACGCACCAGTGAGGGTAAGAATAGGAATATTTTGCATGTAAATGCGTGGCTGAGGAACTGGTGCAGAAGGCAGATGTTCAGATTTCTGGATTATTGGGATCGCTACTGGGAAAGGTATGACCTGTACAAACAGGGTGGGTTACACCTGAACCCAAGGGGTACCAATATACTTGTGGGCTGTTGGGGGGGGGCATTAAACTAAACTGGCTGAGGGATAGGAACTGAAGTGAGGATGAGGCAGTTGGCGTACAACTAGATGCAGTGTGTAGTGAGACTGTGAGGAAGAACAGGTAGATGATAGGGTAAAATTGCAGTCAGTGGGATGAGTTAAAGTGTAACGGGGGGTCAAAACCTAAAAAGGCTGATGAATACAGGATGGATGCACACAGTATACGGAATAAGGTACATGAACTTATAGTGCAGATAGAGATTGGCAGTTATGAATTTGTGGGCATCTCTGAATCATGACCGAAAGAAGATCATAGTTGTGAACTTAACATCCAAATTTACACATTGTATTAAAAGGACAGGCAGGTAGGCAGAGGGGTAGGGTGGCTCTGTTGGTAAAAAAAAAATGAAATCTGGTCCTTAGAAAGAGGTGACATAGGGTTAGAAGATGTAGAATCCTTGTGGGTAGAGCTAAGAAACTAGAAAGGTATAGAGATTCTGTTGGGACAGTAGCAAGGATGTGGGGTACCAATTACAACAGGAGATAAAAAAGGCAATGTTACAATGATCATGAGGGATTTAAAAATGCTAGGTTGGGGAAATCAGGTTGGTGAAGGATCCCAACAGAGGGAAGGTAACGTAACGGTTAGCAGAATACTGTACGGTACCAGTGAAACGGGTTCGGTTCCTGCCACTGCCTGCAAGGAGTTTGTATACTTTCCCTGTGACCACGTGGGTTTCCACTGGGTGCTCCGCTTTCCTCCCACAGTCCAAAGATGTAGTGGTCGGCAGGTTTGTAAATTGTTCTGTAATCAGGCAGGGGTTAAATCAGGGGATTGTTGGGTGCTGCAGCTCGGAGGGCTAGAAGGGCGTACTCTACACTGTATCTCAATAAAAAAGGTTACGTTGGTGATGAAGAAGTGAAGTGCAATGTTAACTATTCATTCCAGGAGGATTAGATTACAAAAGCAAGGACGTCACGCTGAGGCTTTATAAGGCACCGGCCACCACACTTGCAGTATTGTGAGCAGTTTTGAGTCCCTTGTCTAAGAA
Source organism: Mobula birostris (assembly GCF_030028105.1). NCBI lineage: Eukaryota > Metazoa > Chordata > Chondrichthyes > Myliobatiformes > Myliobatidae > Mobula > Mobula birostris. Next base: position 103,367,136 of record NC_092381.1, read on the forward strand.
AGGATGTGCTGGCATGACAGGGTTAATGTATGAGGAGTGTTTGATGGTTCTAGGCCTGTACCTGCTGTAATTTAGAAGTGTGATCTCATTGAAGTGCTTCAAATATCAAAAGATCTCATTAGAATGCATGTTGAGAGGATAGTGGGGAAGTCTCGGACCAGAGGGGACAGCCTCAGAACTGAGCGATGTCCTTTAGAACAGAGATGAGAAGGAATTTCTTTAGCTCGAGAGTGGTGAATCTGTGGAATTTGTTACCACAGGCAGCTGTGAAGGCCAAGTCATTGGGTAGATTTAAGTCGGAGGTTGATAAGTTCTTGATTAGTCAGGGCATCAAAGGTTACGGGAGGACGTACGAAAATGGGGTTGAGAGGGAAAATAAATTAGCCATGATGGAATGATGGAGCAGACTTGATGGGATGAATGGCCTAATTCTGCTTCTACTGTATGTCTTATGGTCTTATAGTCAATGTGGCCTCCTCTACATCAACAGGACCTACAGTAGATTGGGGGGGGGTGTGGGGGCTTTTCGTGAAAAACCTTTGCTTCCTCCACTGTAAAAGGCAGGATTTCCCATTTTAATTTTTTTTCACATTCCCATTCAGGCATATCGGTCCATGGTCTCCACTACTGCTACAATGAGGCCAGACTCAGAGTGAAGGAGAAATTCTCATATTCTGTCTGGTAGACTCCAACCTGATGGCATGAACTTTGACTTCTTTAACTTCCAGTAATTTCTCTCCCATCTCCCTTCTCTCTCTTTCCATTCTTCATTCTGGCTCACCCCTTGTCTCTTCTCTTCTCCTTACCTGCCTATCACCTCCTCCTGGTTCCTCCTGTTTCCCTTTCTCCCATAGTCTACTCTCCTCTCCTATCAGATTCCTTCTTCTTCAGCCCTTTACCTCTTCCACCTATCATCTTCCAGCTTTTTACTTCACCCATTCTCCCCTAACCACCCATTCCTACCCCCCCGTCTCACAAATCACCTGCCAGCTGTACGCCCCCCCATTGCCCTACATTCTTATTCTCATTTCTTCCTTTCCAGTCTTGATGAAGGGTCTCAGCCTCAAACGTTGACACTAAATTATCTCTATGGAAGCTTCCTGACCTGTTGAGTTTCTTCAGCATTTTGTGTGTGTTGCCTGACATTTGCAGGACTGTGAGGAAGATGTGGGACATGGGAGTGATTAAGTAGTTTTCAAGGAGTCTGCACAGATGGGCTGAATAGCCTCTTCCTGTACTACCTTCCAGAGACATTACAAGTGCCTCAGAAACTTCAGAGGAACCGCACAGGTGGGCTGGGGGCCTCCTCAGCATTTGAAGAATCATGTTGACTCCACTAAAGTCCTGACTCATATTCAACGTCTCTAGACATTTACAAAAACCAGCAAAGGACAGTGATTTGTTGTCTGACAATTCATCAGTTCCGGAATAGGCTTGGGAGGGGGGTTGGAGTGGTCTGGAGGTCTCCCCCCAGATAGAATGAACTCTGAGGCAGTAGAGAGGTGGTGGGTCCCTGAGGATGGAATGAGGAGGGTGTTGGCTTGCGGAGGTATGCAAAGGAATATGGGTGAGAATTAGACCAATGGATGGGGAGGATACAAAGGTGAGAGGAAAAGATACAAGCACTGGTGCAAGAGACCCAGAGTAATGGTGAACATCTGACTGGTGATGAGAAATCTTACGTAAAGATCAGCCTTAAAACCCAATTTCCAGAGGTCCCCAGCCTCCCAATTTAGTGACCATTAAATTACAGATGTTCTCCTCTGAGTTTAGCCTGGCCCAGGTGAAGGGTCCATCTGCCTGTCTGGCAGAGCGGTCAATAGCTCCCGGCAGAATGGATTAGAACAGCTGCGGAGATGTGAAGCCCCGGAGGGCAGAAGGTGATATTGGACCTGGTTTTCAATATGTGATCCCAGAACCACCCAAGGATACTTTCCTTAGCCTTGTCCCACCTTGAACCTAGCTTTCTGGTTGGACTCGGAGCTGTTCTGCTCAAATCCCGGCCGGTAATAATTTGCCTGCTTTTTGTGAAACGAGGACGGTGAATGGGTGCGATTAAATAGAGACAAGGTAAGAACTCCCAGGCTAATAGCACTCAGAGAGGCCTGAAATATTTACAGCTGCATAGACAGAGGAGCAGAATTAGGTCATCAGGCATGTTGAGTCTGCTCTGCCAAACCATCAAGGCTCAAACCCATTCTCTTGCCTTCTCCCAGTAACCTCTGATGCCTGATTAAACAAGAACCTAGCAACCTTCACTTTAAATAGGTTCATTTACTTGGACTCCACAGCCCTCCGTGGCAATGAATTCCACAGATTCAAGGCCCTCTGAAACTCCTGTCATCTCTATTCTACATGGACCTCTGCCTATTCTGAGACTGTGCCCTCTGATGCTAAGCTTACCTACTATAAGAAAACATTCTCTCCACATCTACTCTATCGAGGGCTTCCAATATACCTACAGCACAATACAGGCCCTTCAGCCCACAAAGCCGTGCCAAACATGTCCTTACCTTAGAACTACCTAGGCTTACCCATAGCCCTCTATTTTTCGAAGCTCCATGTACCCATCCAGGAGTCTCTTAAAAGACCCTATCGTTTCTGCCTCCACCACCACCGCCAGCAGCCCATTCCATGCACTCACCACTCTGCGTAAAAAAACTTAACCTGACATCTCCTCTGTATCTGTTTCCAAGCACCTTAAAAATACACCCTCTCTTGCTAGCCATTTCAGCCCTGGGAAAAAGCCTCTGACTATCCACACGATCAATGCCTCTCATTATCTTGTACACCTCTATCAGGTCACCACTCATCCTCCGTTACTCCAAGGAGAAAAGACTGAGTGCATTCAAACTATTCTCATAAGGCATGCACTCTAATCCAGGCAACATCCTTGTAAATCCCTTCTGCACCCTTTCTATGTTTTCTACATCCTTCCTGTAGTGAGGCAACCAGAACTGAGCACAGTACTCCAAGTGGGGTCTGACCAGGGTCCTATGTAGCTGCAACATTACCTCTTCTCTTAAACTCAATCCCACAGTTGATGAAGGCCAATGCACCCTATGCCTTCTTAACCACAGAATCAACCTGCGTAGCAGCTTTGAGTGTCCGATGGACTCGGACCCCAAGATCACTCTGATCCTCCACACTGCCAAGAGTCTTACCATTAATACTATATTCTGCCAGCATATTTGATCTACCAAAATGAACCACCTCACACTTACCTCGGTTGAGCTCCATCTGCCACTTCTCAGCCCAGTTTTGCATCCTATCAATGTCCTGTTGTAACCTCTGCCAGCCCTCCACATTATCCACAACACCCCCAACCTTTGTGTCATCATCAAATTTACTAACCAATTCCTCCACTTCTTCATCCAGGTTATTTATAAAAATCACAAAGAGTAGGGGTCCCAGAACAGATCCCTGAGACACAATACTGGTCACCGGCCTCCATGCAGAATATGGCCCGTCTACAACCGCACTTTGCCTTCTGTGAGTAAGCCAGTTCTGGATCCACAAAGCAATGTCCCCTTGAATCCCATGCCTCCTTACTTTCTCAATAGGCCTTGTATAGGGTACATTATCAAATGCCTTGCTAAAATCCATATACACTACATCTACGGCTCTACCTTCATCAATGTGTTTAGTCACATCCTCAAAAAGTTCAATCAGGCTCGTAAGGCACGACCTGCCTTTCACAAAGCCATGCTGACTATTCCTAATCATATTATGCCTCTCCAAATGTTCATAAGTCCTGCCTCTCAGGATCTTCTCCATCAAGTTACCAACCACTGAAGTAAGACTCATTGGTCTGTAATTTTCTGGGCTATCTCCACTCCCTTTCTTGAATAAGGGAACGACATCCGCAACCCTCCAATCGTCTGGAACCTCTCCCGTCCTCATTGATGATGCAAAGATCATTGCCAGAGGCTCGGCAATCTCCTCTCTCGCTTCCCACAATAGCCTGGGGTACATCCCGTCCAGTCCCAGTGACTTATCCAGCTTGATGCTTTCCAAAAGCTCCAGCACATCCTTTTCCTTAATATCTACATGCTCAAGCTTTTCAGTCCACTGCAAGTCATCGCTACAATTGCCAAGATACTTTTCCGTAGTGAATACTGAAGCAAAGTATTCATTAAGTACCTCTGCCATCTCCTCTGGTTCTGCACCCACTTTTCCACTGTCACACTTGATTGGTCCTATTCTCTCACGTCTTGATTGGTCCTATTCTCTTGCTCTTCACATACTTGTAGAATGCCTTGGGGTTTTCCTTAATCCTGTCCGCCAACGCCTTCTCATGGCTCCTTCTGGCTCTCCTAATTTCATTCTTAAACACCTTCCTGTTCGCCTTATAATCTTCTAGATCTCTATCATTACTTAGTTTTTTTTAACCTTTCGTGAGCATACAGGGGCAGAATCAGGCCATTTGGCCCATTGAGACTGCTCCGCCATTTCATCATGGCTGATCCAATTTTCCTCTCAGCCACAATCTCCTCTGACCCACTCTGGCTCAATCCAACCCACTCCAAATCAGTCCAACTCACTGCGACTCACTCCGACGTACTCTGACCCACTCTGGCTCAATCCAACCCACTCTGACCCACTCCAAATCAATCCAACCCACTCCAAATCACTCTGACTCACTCTGACACACTGTGACTCACACAAACCCAGTCTAACTCACTCCGGCTCACACCAACTCACTGCGGCTCAATCCTTCTTACTTCGACCAGCTCCAACACACTCCACCCTCCTTCATCCCACTCCAACTCACTCTGTCTCAATATTACTCATTCTGACTCACCACCCCACTTTGACTCACTCCACGCCACTCCAACTCACTCTAACTCACTCCACCTCACTCCAACTCACTCTTACTCACTCCACCCTACTCTGACTCACTCTGACTCACTCCACCTCACTCCAACTCACTCTCACTCTTACTCACTCCACCTCACTCCAACTCACTCTGATTCACTCCACCGCACTCTGACTCACTCTGACTCACTCCACCCCACTCTGACTCACTCTGACTCACTCCACCCCACACTGACTCACTCTGACTCACTCCACCCCACTCCGACTCACTCTGACTCACTCCACCCCACTCCGACTCACTCCATCTCATTACTACTCACTTTGGCTCATTCTGCCTCATTCCAGCTCATTCCATGAGGCGTCTGTTCCCCACATGAGCATTGAACTGACTTCTCCTTACAGTCCAGTGTGGCATTTCCCAGGTATCCCTATCTGTGCATCACAGTCAAAGGGAATCTTTTAACCAAGCCCCAAAACGTCAACTGTTATTCATTTCCATAGATGCTGCCTGACCTTTTGAGCTCCTCCAGCATTTTGTGTGTGTTGCTTTTGATTTCCAGCATCTGCAGAATCTCTCATGTTTAGGATCATTAAAATATTTGATTCTACTGGAATGTGTGTTGGGATGGAGACAGGTCTCTACCAAAGGAGGTGTAAGGTGCTCCTTCTCTCCCCTGGCCTCCGAGCCACCCTTGGGCAACATGTAGCAGCTGCTTAGGCCCCCACACCCCCTCCCCCCACCAATTAGGATCACGTGAAGCCATGGGAGCAGGTGGTAGACGATCGTACGAGCCGCTGGTGCACATCACATGTCCTGGTTATGCAACCACTGACACCAGGCAGACAATCTGTGAAGAGTATTGATAATGGCTGGGGTGATCCGTCAAGTAAAGATGCTACCCAGAAGAAGGCAAAGGCAAACCACTTTAAAGCAGGTGGTTGCTAGGTTACCTTATGTGTTATGTACTTCAGTGTATAATGAAGATCCTAACTCGAAACAAAGGCTAAAAGGCATTGGAGATTGATTGGCTGATTTGGAAAGGTCAGGTACAGGCTGGAACATGGGGACAGGATTTAGGCCCAAAGCGTATTGAAGCAATAGGGCCCAGGACACAAAGTGGGGAGTGACCTGGTGTTTGGACAATTTAGATGCCGGGTTGGATGGGTCGAAAAGACAGGGTGTTGGGACTGGTCAGGCTGGTTCTGCTCACTGATCCACCACGTTCGCTCTGCTCTCTGCAGTACTGAAACTAAGACTGTGGACCTGGTCCGGCTGCTCTAGGCTCCAGGTCTGCAGGCTCTGCAACGTTTTGCTCTACTGTGTGATGAACTGAGGCTGAGGCTGTGGGCCTGCTCTGTCTGCTTCGGGCTTCGTGTCTGTAGACTCACTTTCATTCTGAATGCTGTTGCCTGCTTTTATTGTTTGCATGATTTATCTTTTTTTTTCTCTTTCTCTCTCTGTGCATTCATTAGGATTTTTTTAAATGGGTTCCTTTGGGTTTCTTGTCTTGTGGCTGCCTGTAAGCAGACAAATCCGAAGGACGTATAATTTATACATACTTTGATAATAAGTGTACTTTGAACTTTGACAACATATTGAACACAAAGTGCAGTGGTTAGGATATGATTTATATTTAAAGGAATAATGTATTAGTTGTAAAGAAGATCTTTTTATGCACATAAATCTGGAAGGAAATACGATAATCAATAATAGATGAAAGAAATTCAAGGATAAATCTGATAAAGTTAGTGTAATTCCCTGGTTAAGATTTCTACTGCTACTGGTATTTTTATTTTAGCAGTTTTATCGAACACAGTGTCCTGTTAGTATGCTTCCTAGATTAGTGTTTCAGCTTCGGCTAAAGATAAGAGCACATATTGCCCAACTAAGGAATGTTGTGTCAGCCAATTGGGCTTGTTTTGGTAATGTGTTGTAACTCTGCCCAGTGGGATGCTATGGAAGATTCGAGAGAGCTGAGCAGGATCAGGTTTCCGAAGGACAGTAGTCTGGTTTGGGGTGCTTTGGTCAGAAGGTGCGCAGAGTAGAGCACAAGGGAAGATACTTGGAGGATTCTGCCCAAAGAGGAGATCCTATTGCAAGGAGTGCTTTGTGCAGATGAGTGGTTCCAAAGAGGGAAGTTCAACCTGTGGTACGGGCATAGCCTAGCACACTGATCTTTCAATTGCTAAGAACTTTCAGACTCTTCTTGTGGTGTTTAATATTTTGGCTTTCCGAAGATTTACATAAATATTGCTGTGGCCTAGTTGTTTAATACTATTGTGTAGTTATTTTGGGATTAAACCAGTTGTAGATATTACTATTGGGACAATGCATACCCTGTTCATATTCCGAAGTCCTTCAATTTCCTCTTTTAATTCAGCATATCTTGGTGTTTTTTACTTACTGATTTCTGTAAATTACGTGTGTTTGAAATGGCTATATCTATTAATTAAGTTATTCCTTCTTGCTTATCTTGCATTAACATATCCGGTCAGTTATTATGGATTGTCCTATCTGTAGGTGGTAACATAATTTGTGGGACTCTAACTCTAAAACTGGATCAGATTTATATTTATAGTAAGGTATGATTTAATTTATGAGTTTGTATTTTAAAGCAAGATTTTGGTCTTTTCCACTTGATGTGTCTGTGTACAGTTAAGTAACCAGATTGAGATAAACTGCTGCAGTATCCTATATTGTGCTGGAAGGTTTGTGGTTTCTCTTGGCACTTTCTGCATTTATTGGCTTGGATTTGTTGGTCTTTTATTATGTATTTTTGTGTTAACTATATGCTCCTGTATTGCCTTGACGAACCTTTCTGTTTCTGGGAAGAGTTCTCCAATTCTGAGCCAGGTGTTCGACACATTAGATGCTCACTTGTCGACATCTAATCTGCTCGGTTCATGGAGATGTCTTCCTTGAAGGGTCATGCTTCTCCATTGGTTAACTTTTTCTTTGGTAGTGATAATTCCTTCATTTTTCTGGGTTCTGCTTCATTTAAGCTCAGTGGTGTGTACTTCTTATCAGAATTACATAAGCTCATGGGGAGTGCTGAATCCTGTTTTCATTGATGGAAGTATATCCTGTGAAGTTTTATCTGACTGCCGCGTAAATTTTTTAATGTCTGTTATTCCTCTTCCTCCTTCTGTCCTTGGTCGTGTTAATCTAAGGGCATTTGAGTGTACATAGTATTTTCTAAAATTTGTCATTTCAGTTCTTATCTGTCTTTGTAAATTTTGCTGATTGGTTTCTGACCAAGATATTATACAAAAATAATACATTAATATGGGTATAGTGAAAGTGATAATTGCCTTTGTTATATTTCTACTATTGAGCTTTGTTAAGCCTTGAAGTCAATTCTGTCAAGTTTTCCCTTTATCGTACTATGACCTACTTCCTTTGATATCACAGATACTAATATGTTCATATTCATCCCTCTGTTTTATTGTATCCTGCTGTTCTGTTTTGTATTCCATTAGCTCTATTGCACCTTTCTTTATGCTTAATGTTTTGCTTTTATCTAGTCCAAAGTTCATGATAATATTTTTCAAAAATAGTTCTACTATTTGAATTGCTTTAGCTTTACTGATGAAAGAGCGTACAATTTCAAATAACCATGTATAGAAGGTGTGTCAAGGTATAATTTGTTTCATTGTTTCTGATTTGATACTCAATTTTCAACCGCTTCAGTAAATTAGAGAGCGTGTTTAAAGCTAGATAGAACCATGGTGGGTTTAGAGAGTTGCCCTGGAAAATGCCTTGGTTTATTTTGACAGCAGAGGTTATTCTTTTTTGATTGTTTAAAGAAAGGGTGATTATAGCACACCAATGAGTCATTGGATGTTGTAGGAATTTCACTATCGGGTGTAGCTTATATAAGTCAAATATCTTTTAGTACTCTTAGTAATAATTATTATTATGACTACTTTTTATACTTTATACTTTATTGTCGCCAAACAGTTGATACTAGAACGTACAATCATCACAGCGATATTTGATTCTGCGCTTCCCACTCCCTGGATTACAAATCGATAGTACATATTAAAAATTTAAATTATAAATCATAAATAGAAAATAGAAAAATGGAAAGTAAGGTAGTGCAAAAAAAAACGAGATGCAGGTCCGAATATCTGGAGGGTACGGCCCAGATCCGGGTCAGGATCTGTTCTGAGTCTTATCACAGTTGGAAAGAAGCTGTTCCCAAATCTGGCCATAAAGGTCTTCAAGCTCCTGAGCCTTCTCCCGGAGGGAAGAGGGACGAAAAGTGTTTTGGCTGGGTGGGTCGTGTCCTTGATTATCCTGGCAGCACTGCTCCGACAGCATGCGGTGTAAAGTGAGTCCAAGGATGGAAGATTGGTTTGTGTGATGTGCTGCACCGTGTTCACGATCTTCTGCAGCTTCTTCCGGTCTTGGACAGGACAACTTCCATACCAGGTTGTGATGCACCCTGGAAGAATGCTTTCTACAGTGCATCTATAAAAATTAGTGAGGATTTTCAAAAAGCATTTGACTTATACAAAATTATACAAAAGAAGTAATTATTATTATTGGGTTTTTTGTCTTTCTTTTTGTATTTATACAGTTTGTTGTGTCTTTTTGCACATTGGTTGTTTGTTCATCCTCTTGGGCGCAGTCTTTCATTGATTCTATTGTGTTTCTTGTATTTACCATGATTGCCCACAAGAAAATGATTCGCAGTGTTTTATATGGTGACATATGTGTACTTTGATAATAAACTTACTTTGAACTTTGTACTGTGAAACCATTGGCTGTTCACTTGATCTCAATAGTCGATGGAATGAACTTCTGGCGAAGGACATAATAATAAACACCATGGGAAGATAAATGGTTTGAACAGAACCAAATGGTTGTTGTCTGACCTAAATCACAGAGTGAGAAAATCATGCTGTAAGAAAGCAGCACCTTCAGACCAAGATGCCTCATCTAAACTAGCACCAGGAATTCTGCAGATGCTGGAAATTCAAGCAACACACATCAAAGTTGCTGGTGAACACAGCAGGCCAGGCAGCATCTCTAGGAAGAGGTACAGTTGACGTTTCAGGCCGAGACCCTTCGTCAGGACTAACTGAAAGAAGTAACAATGTGAAATAAGGACTAACTTCTTTCAGTTAGTCCTGACGAAAGGTCTCGGCCTGAAACGTCGACTGTACCTCTTCCTAGAGGTGCTCCCTGGCCTGCTGCGTTCACCAGAAACTTTGATGTGTGTTGCTCATGTAAACTAGTCCCTTTTTGCTAGTGTTTGGCCCCAAACCTGCTAAACCTTTCGAATCAATACACCTGCCCAACAGTGAAGAGATAACTCTGGTGGCTGATTCCACATAGATACCAACATCTGTATAAAAAAACTGCCCCTCAGGTTCCTCTTAAATATTTCTCCTCTCACCTTAAACCCATGCTCTCTAGTTCATGATGCCCCAGCTCTGGGGAAAAGACTGAGTGCCTTCACCTTATCTATTCCACACATGATTTTAGTTACCTCCCTGCAGTCACCTCTTAGTCTCCTATTATCTAAGGAAAAAAGTAGTAGCCAGTCCAGCCTCCTCCTGTGTCTCAGTCCCCAAAGACCTGGCCACATCCTCGTGAATCTATCTGGCCTGCTCTCTGACACTCCATGCTGTAATAGTGTCGTGCTAACCGGTTGGGCCCCAACTATTCACAGTCTGCGAGGCGGTGGAGTTTGCAAAGTTTGCTGTTGATACAGAACTGGGTTTGGCTGTGTGTTTAAGGGATATAAAAAGGCTCCGGGGGTACAGACAAACTGGATGCGTGAAAGTCTTCTCCGTTCAAAATTCAAAGTTCAAAGCAAATTTATTATCAAAGTATGTATAAATTATACAGCCTTGAGATTCACCTGTTTACAGGCAGTCACAAAGCAAGATACCGGAAAGAACTGCTAAAACAAAGACCAACACCCAATGTGAAGAGAAAGAGAAAAAACAAATGATGCAAACAATACATGCAAGCAACAGCATTCTGAACCAAATTGAGTCTATAGACCCGACTCCCAGAGCTGCTGGTGTAGGCCCATGTCCTCGGTTGCAGTTCATCACACACCGGGGAAAATCACCATGAAGCTCACAGACATGAAGCATGTAGCAGTCAGAGCAGTCTCCCAGCCTCAGCACCGCGGAGAGAGGAGTGAACATTGTGGAAGAGCAAGATGAACTGGCCCAACCATTTCCTCCGGTCCCGACATCCTGCCTTTCCAGCCTATCTGGGCTGGCATATAGATTGTGCAAACATTGGGTCATGTCGTGCACCGGGACCCAGGCCCGGCCACAGCAATATGCTCCAGTCCTAGGCCACGCCATGGGACACAAAGTCGTTCTCGACCTTTCCAGTTTGGCTTGGTGCTGATCCAACCTTGCTCTTGGTTTAGGTAAATGGGCATCAAAACTCCTCTACTTCAGCACCTCTCCAAATCCCTTGCTCCAACCCCATCTCCAGCATTGGCACCAACACCAGTGACTCCAACACATTACACTCCAACTTGGCGTCGCACCAGTATGGCTCATTACACAAGACAGCTTCACCTTCACTCACCTCGTCATTGTTTGTGATGATAGCTTACCACAATATGCCTCAGAAAAAGTGTTACTAAAACTGCTTTTAGTCAAATTTTGAACTTCAGTAGTGCCATCTTAATCAAGGTGTACAGACAAACTGAGTATGTGGGAGGATCCGGGAGATATAGACAGACTGTGTGGGTGGGAGGATCCAGGGCGTATATACAGACCTAGTAGGTGGGAGGATCCAGGACGTACACGCAAACTATAGGGGTGGGAGGATTGAGGACGAACAGACTGTGTGGGTGGGAGGATCTGTGGGTACAGGCAAACTATAGGGGTGGGAGGATCCCAGACGTACAGTCAGACTGAGAGGGTGGGAGGATCTGGGGGTACAGGCAAGCTATAGGTGTGGGAGGATCGAGGATGTACAGACAGACTGAGTGGATGGGGGGATCCAGGGGAAAAGGCAAACTATAGGGCTGGGAGAATCCAGGAGTACAGACAGACTGTGTGGGTGGGAGGATCTGGGGGTACAGGCAAACTATAGGGGTGGGAGGATCCAAGAAGTACAGACAGACTGCGTGGGTGGGGGGGATCCGGGGATACAGGCAAACTATAGGGGTGGGAGGATCCAAGAAGTACAGACAGACTGCGTGGGTGGGGGGGATCCGGGGATACAGGCAAACTATAGGGGTGGGAGGATCCGGCACATACGAACATACTGAGTAGGTGGGGGGATCTGGGGGTACAGGCAAACTATAGGGGTGGAAGGATCTGGGCATACAGACAGACTGAGCGAGTAGGTGAGGTCGCAGTAAATGGAACATGGTGTGAAAACAGTGAAGTTTACCACTTGGATGCACAGAACAGAAGGACGAAGCTTTAGTTAGCGTTGAGAGATTGGGCAGTGAGGACCAACATACAACAGAGTAGGTCACTTATAGTGCAAATTCTACGCCAGTCTTCATTATAAGAGGGTTGGAAGACAAAAATGAGGAAGTCTTGTTGGAATTGTCCGGTACTTTGGTGGGATCAGATATTGAGCACCGTGCACAGTTCTGGTCTTCTAATCATAGAAAGGACACACCTCATTGAGAAACTGTAGTAAAGATTCACTCAACTAAAAATTATAGTTATATGGAAAGATTGAATAGGTTAAGAATTTGTTCTTTGGAATGTAGATAGAGAGGAGATCTGATGGAGGTGTACATAATTATGAGGGGTATAGATACAGTAGATGCAAGCAAGCTTTTTCCACTGAGGTTGGGTGGGACTATAACTAGAGGTCATGGGTTAAGGGTGAAAGGTGAAAAGTTTAAGGGGAACAAGAGGAGAAACTTCTTCACTCAGAGTGGTGGGAGTGTGGAATGAGCTGCCAGCACAACTTGTGCATGTGAGTTTCATTTCAACGTTTAAGAGAAGTTTGAATAGGTACATGGATGGTAGATGTATGGAGGGTTATGGTCCTGGTGCTGGTCGATGGGAGTAGACAGCTTAAATGGTTCAGCACAGACTAGATGGGTTGAAGGGCCTGTTTCTGTGCTGTACTTTTCTATGACTTTATGACTGGTCCTGGAGGAATATGTTTGCCATATGGAGAGCGATGAATAGACTGGGACTGTGTTCCTCAGAGTACAGAAGAGGTCTCATTGAAACATAGAAAATTCTTCAAAGCCTTGATGCAGGGAGGAGATTACCAGTGACTGAGGTGTCTGTCAGGGAATGTAGAGGCTTGATCCAAAACCATAGCAGAGACAATTCAGCGGTAGACAGTAACTTTAATAATAGGCCACAAAATAATTTCCACGTGCCCCTGCAGCCTGATACCCTACCCTTTCAGGGACTAAAATCCTGAAGTGACAGCTTCAGGACCCATTCCCTTGTCAGTTCTGTTAGGTCTGCGGCCTCTGGTCAGTGACCCTCTCATGAAGGGAGCCTGCCTTTCCTTCCCCACCCTTCAAAACCCTTCATGATTTCATACATTCTGCTAGATTTCCCTAACCTTCTCAGCTCCCGAATCTCTGAGTCCCAGTGGGTGAGATCTAAATATATCCCGATAAATAGAACTGTGTGTGTGTGAGGAAATTGAAAGGCTGTCAGTTCAGTGAGAAAGGCAGCCTTTGTTCAAAATAAGGCAATGTAACTGGCTTGGTAATAACTTGATGTGTAAACCCAAAATTTATTTACGATCCAACAGATTTCACATCACTGAAATACTTCCATCAGTAATACACCAAAGTTGTCAATTTTACTAAAGCACAAATCACAATCATCACTTAGAAAAGGCAAGCTCTCTATGCCATGCCATTAATATTCTATCCGGACATATTTCCTGAAATATTTACATTATTTTAAACGAAAAGGAAATCTCTGATATCCAATTCTGTTCTGTTGATTTGATTTCAGATTCTCGGTGTCCTTTAGGAGAGAGAATTACAATGGACCGCAGACGTCATAGCCCAGAAGCGAGGCATGGTGGGCACAAGAGATGGGTCTCTCCTCACGTCATTACAAGAATACTATTGAGAGTTTCCCTGAGTGTTTGAGAAACACTCAGGAACTCGAATAAACGACACTGCAGATTATAACATTGAAACAGTGAGCTATTGTCTTCCACTATTGCTGTGGCATGAGTGATATCTCTGTCTTCACCCCCTCCCTCAGTGAGAGAGAGGGCCTGTGGAAGATATCAGAGTGTTGGGATGAACGGTAGATTTTGACTCTAGATCATGGTATCTGGGGGTGTTTGCTATTGCATGGTGGGTGGTGGGGAAGATTGATGCTTTTGTGCTGCTTCTGCATACGGGTGGCATTGGGGTGTTGTAACTTTTCCTGCCATTCATTCGTTGGGTTTTCTTTCTCTCTGCTTCATGGATGTCTGTGAAGAGTAAGGATTTCAGGTTGTATACGTATATATTTTTTGATATTAAATTGAACCATTAAACCATTGAAAAGTGAGCATTGGAGAGTGGCGCTGATGGAGACTACACTGATGGAATCTTTGCGGGGTGACGAACCATTGTGGCTTGATGTTACTCTGTATCAGGAGATGCAGAGTGTACAGAGATCTTGCACAATAAGGCTGCTGTCCAGGGAGGACTTCAGGAAGGACTGGTGGCAAACCCAGTACTGACTCACTTTCATCTCTGCACTTAAAATAAGAAGAGGCATATGACATTGAACTTGGGGACTGAATGTTAGTAACTGGCTGTGAAGTCGGCCTAATGAGCTCAAGATGAAGGGAGGAGAGATGTGATTTATGTGAAACTGAGGGCCAAGAGAGAGCTGCTGAAGGGCCGTGAAGTGAGGGAACGTAGTTTACTCTGGGTTATACATAATCCTATGACTTGCCTGCACAATGGATGTATCTGTAAGAGACACTGGATATATATATATATGTGTGTGTGTGTGTGTGTATATATATGTGTGTGTGTGTGTGTGTATATATATGTGTGTGTGTGTGTGTGTGTATATGTATATATATATAGAGAGAGAGAGAGAGAGGGAGGGAGGGAGAGAGAATTCATCATATTTTGCTGCCACAGTTCCTGAGGAGATATTGAATTGTACATGATTAGTCACTTGGTGAGGACGAATAAAAGGAAGCTAAGTTTAAGTGGAGTGGGCCAGTGCTGGAGTGTGGAATTGAGGCTTTGGCTAATCGAAGCTTTGGCAAGGGGAGGCGAAGGCCATAAGTAGATTTTTGTTTTTGTCATCTATTCTGTACTTTTTTATTACTGCACATTCAGAGCAGTGGGGATGACAGACAGGATACAGCAAATTTTCTCTTGTTCAGGACGCTGGAGGGACATGGGAAGGCAGAGAGACCGCCAGTGTCCCTGATGAGAACCGTATCCAACTGCAGCTTCTAACACTCTGTTTTAAGGAGTTGGAGCTGGAACTGGGTGAGCTCCGGATCATTCGGGAGGCTAAAGGGGTGATAGACAGGATTTATAGAGAGGTAGTTACAGTACACCCAAGGTAACTGGCTTCTAGCCACACTCAGGTTGGAGGAACAACACCTTATATTCTGTCTGGGTAGCCTCCAACCTGATGGCATGAACATTGTCTTCTCTAACTTCCACTAATGCCCCACCTCCCCCTCGTACCCCATCCCTTATTTATTTATATACATACATTCTTTCTCTCTCTCTCTCCTTTTTCTCCCTCTGTCCCTCTAACTATATCCCTTGCCCATCCTCTGGTTTCCACCCCCCTCGTCTTTCTCCCCGGACCTCCTGTCCCATGATCCTCTCATATCCCCTTTGCCAATCACCTGTCCAGCTCTTGGCTCCATCCCTCCCCCTCCTGTCTTCTCCTATCATTTTGGATCTCCCCCTCCCCCTCCCACTTTCAAATCTCATACTAACTCTTCCTTCAGTTTGTCCTGACGAAGGGTCTTGGCCCGAAACGTCGACTGCACCTCTTCCTAGAGATGCTGCCTGGCCTGCTGCGTTCACCAGCAACTTTGATGTGAGTTGCTTGAAATTCCAGCATCTGCAGAATTCCTCGTGTTTCTGTGGATGTGAATGAGATTCCTGGATGCTTTATTGCATTCTGTGTGCCAGGGTCAGGAATAGCTCAGATCGAGTTCACAGCATTCTTAAGTGGGAGGATGAGCAGCCAGAGGTTATAGTCCAACTTCGTTGGGTAGGACGGGTGATGAGGTCCTGCAAAGTGAGTTCAGGGAGTTAAGTGCTAAGAAGAAGGACAGTAATAGCAGGGTTGTGATCTCAGGACTTGTTACCCATGTCACATGCTAGTGAGGCCAGAAATAGGAAGATCATACAGTTTAGCAGGTGGCTAACCTGTTGGGTGAGACTACAACTAGAGGTCATGGGTTAAGTGTGAAAAGTGAAATATTGAAGAGGAACATGAGGGGGAGCTTCTTCACTCAGAACATGGTGAGGGTGTGGAACGAGCTGTCAGCTGAAGTGAAGGATGCGGGTTTAATTTGAACTTTTAAGAGAAGTTTGGCGAGGTGTTTGGATGGGAGAGATATGGAGGGCTATGGTTCAGGTGCAGGTCAATGGGCCTAGGCAGATTAATGGTTTGACACGGACTAGAAACGCTGAAATGCCTGTTTCTATGCTAAGGTATTTCATGACGCTTGTGTCCTGTATTGTGATCTCAATAAAGATGTCATAAGACGGTTGGTGGAACTTATAAACAAGCTTGAGTGACTGAATACATGGATATTCCAGGTGGAAGAAGGACATGGGGAAAATATTGGAGCAGGTTAACAAGGGTAAACATATTCAACAGTCTGAGGTTTAACAGTTATGTATAGTCTCTGCATCAAGAGGTAATATGGATTCTATAGGGCCAATGGAGTTCAACCCAGATAAGTGTGAGCTGGTTCATTTTGGTAGGTCAAATATGATGGCAGAATATAGTATTAATGGTAAGACTCTTGGCAGTGTGGAGGATCAGAGGGATCTTGGGGTCCGAGTCCATAGGACGCTCAAAGCTGCTCCGCAGGTTGACGCTGTGGTTAAGAAGGCATACGGTGCATTGGCCTTCATCAATCGTGGGATTGAGTTTAGGAAACGAGAGGTAATATTGCAGCTGTATAGGACCCCGGTCAGACCCTACTTGGAGTACTGTGCTCAGTTCTGGTCACCTCACTACAGGAAGGATGTGGAAACCATAGAAATGGTGCAAGGGAGATTTATAAGGATGTTGCCTGGATTGGGGAGCATGCCGTATGAGAATAGGTTGAGTGAACTTGGCCTTTTATCCTTGGAATGACGGAGGATGAGAGGTGACCTGATAGAGGTGTATAAGATGATGAGAGGCATTGATCATGTGGATAGTCAGAGGCTTTTTCCAGGGCTGAAATGACTAGCACAAGAAGGCACAGTTTTAAGGTGCTTGGAAGTAGGTACAGATGAGATGTCAGGGGTAAGTTTTTTACGTAGAGAGTGGTGAGTGCGTGGAATGGGTTGCCAGCAACGGTGGTGGAGTCGGATACGATAGGGTCTTTTAAGATATTCCTGGACAGGTACATGGAGCTCAGAAAAATGGAGGGCTATAGGTAACCCTAGGTAATTTCTAAGGTAAAGACATGTTTGGTACAGCTTTATGGGCCGAAGGGTCTGTATTGTGCTGTAGGTTTTCTATGCTTCTATGTTTTTATGTCTCTGGAAGTGACAGGAGCTGATGAGCACTCTTATGCTGCTTTAATATAATTCAGTCGCACGGTCCATTCCCACCAGCAGCCTGGCAGCTACTGGGCTCACTGTGGGCAGTGGGTCAAGTCTGTACTGTGACGTCTGGGCTTTTGGGGTGGCCGTAGGTGTGTTAGGTGCAGGTCCAGGTGCAGGTCCGGGTGCAGTGTGAATGTGTAAACTGAGTACTGGGAAAGGGTGGGTGATGTGCAGTTGGGCACAGGTTTGGCCCTGGGCACATTGGCTACAGGGTTGGCCATGGGTATGTTGGCTACAGGTTGGCCATGGGCATGTTGGCTCCAGGGTTGACCATGGGTACGTTGGCTACAAGGTTGGCGGTGGATATGTTGGCTACAGCATTGGCCGTGGATATGTTGGCTACAGGGTTGTCCAAGGGCATGTTGACTACAGGTTTAGCCCTGTGCACGTTGGCTATAGGGTTGGCCATGGGCACATTGGCTATATAGTTGGCCCTGAGTAAGTTGGCTAGAGGATTGGCCATGGGCACATTGACTACAAGGTTGTCATAAGCTAGTGGCAGACCCAAATGCAAGGCACTGACACTGAAGTACTAGGAACAGGGCTAGAGTTAGGGATGGGACTGGATGCAGAATAGGAGCTGGGACAAGAACACAGACTTGGGCTAAGAACTAGGAATTTGGAACCTAGACAAGGACTCCGAGCCAGAGACTGGTCAAGGACCCGAAACCTGGGTCTTGACTTGGGCTCGGACCCCGGATCTAGGCGAGGACATGATGTGGCTACAGGAGTGGATAAGGCACATGAACAGGACGAGAACACAAAGCTTTGACTTGGACAGGACTTGGACTAGACGAGGTTCTTGGACGTGGTTCGGACTAGATGAGACTGAGCTGGGCGAGGCACAAGGACAGGACAAGACTCCAAAGTCTTGACTTGGTCTTGGGAGACAGGAATGTAGAGCCTTGGTCGAGTGAGAGACAGGAACACAGGGACATGGAACATAGAGCTGGGACCCTCCTTGGGAACAGGATGTAGGGCCGGGACTCATACACGGAACACCGAACTGAGACCCCTCCTTGGGAACAGGACGTAGGGCCGGGACTCATACACAGAATGCTGAACACTACAACACAGTTACCAACACTAGGTAGCAGCAAATGGCCGGACCTACCTAGCGAAGGCGTGGACATAAAGACAGATCCCAACACTAGGTAGCAGCAAACAGCCGGACCTACCTAGTGAAGGTGTGGACACAGAGACAGTTCAAAACAACAATAGACAGTTCCTTATCTTGCTCCGGCAGTTGAACTTGATAGCAATGCAGGCAAGGGTTACAGATATGGCAAGGCTTCAGACAAGGCAAGGCAAGGCAAGGCTTCAGACCCGCCCAAACAAGAATCATGTGCCTCAATTAGAGCACCCAAGAAAACAAGGGAAAACCAGAAAACCTGGAATATGGATTGATGGACCAGACTGTGAACTGGAATGCGGAATTCACAGACCGGACCATGACAAAGGTTGGCCCTCGGTATGCTAGCTACGTGTTTGGCCATGGGCCCATTGGCTCCAGGATTGACTGTGGGTCTGTTGGCTACAGGCTTGACCATGGGTATGTTGGCCACAAGGTTGGCCAAAGGCACGTTGGCTACAGGGTTGGCCCTGGGCACGTTGGCTACAGGGTTGGCCCTGGGCATGTTGGCTACATGTTTGGCCCTGGGCACATTGGCTAAATGTTTGGTCATTGGCACATTGGCTGCAGGGTTGGCTATATATTTGCTCCTGGTTAGGTTGGCTAGAGGGTTGGCCATGGCCACGTTGGCTACAAGGTTGGCCCTGGGTATATTGGCTACATGTTTGGCCCTGGCCACATTGGCCACAGGTTGGCCATGGGCACGTTGGCTAGAGGTTGGACCATGGGTATATTGGCTACAGAGTTTCCCCTGGATATGTTGGCTACAGGGTTGGCAATAGGCATGTAGGCTCCAGGATTTACCATGGGCACGTTGGCTACAGGTTTGACCGTGGGTATGTTGCTACAGGGTTGTTCCTGGATATGTTGGCTACATGGTTGGCCCTGGGCACGTTGGCTCCGGGTTGACCATGGGCATGTTGGCTATATTGTTGGCCCTGCTTAGGTTGGCTAGAGGGTGGGCCTTGGGTATGTTGGCTACAGAGTTTCCCCTGGGTATGTTAGCTACATGGTTGGCCATGGGCACATAGGCTCCAGCGTTCACCGTGGGCACGTTGGCTACAGGGTTCACCATGGGCACGTTGGCTACAGGGTTCACCATGGGCACATTGGCTACAGGCTTGACTATGGGTATGTTAGCTCGTGGGTTGGTCCTGGATATGCTGGCTACAGGGTTAGCCCTGGGTACATTGGTTACAGGGTTGGCCCTGGGTATGTTAGCTACATTTGGCTATGGGTATGTTTGCTACAGGGTTGGCCAAGGGCACATTGGCTACAAGGTTGGCCATGGGTATGTTGGCTACAGGATTGGCCATGGCATGTTGGCTGCATAGTTGGCCATGGGCACATTGTCTACGTAGTTGGCCCTGGGTACGTTGGCTACATGGTTGACCCTGGTTACGTTGGCTACACGGTTGGCCATGGGCACGTTGTCTACACAATTAGCCATGGGTACGTTGGCTACACAATTGGCCATGGGCACATTGGCTACAGGGTTGGCTATGATCACGTTGGCTACAGAGTTGGCCGTGGATATGTTGCCTATAGAATTGTCCCTGGTTATGTTGGCTACATGGTTGGCCCTGGGTAGGTTGGCTACCAGACTGGCCCAGGGCATGTTGGCTGCTGTGTGAGCATGTGGTTCAGTGTGGGTACTGGGTGAAGTGTGAATGCTGGGATGGTGGGAAATCAGTGGATGGAATGGGCAGTGTCTGAACATCCAGTACATTCTCCACATGCAACACTACTGGGCTGCTTTACCTGCCTTTCATTAACTGACCTGCAGCTCAGTGTAATGAACAACTTCTTAATTCTTTCCCAGGATGAGAGCTTTCAGTACCTGTCAGCTTTTTTGTCTGTTTGGGAATGCAGTTAACATCCATCCACCTTGATGAATGTAGTCATGAGGCTATGTCAGTGAAGGACAGCAACGTACCTTCTTTCAGGAACATTGCCAGGTGAGATTTTACAGTTGAGATTGAGGCCGCTGATGGTCTAGCTCCTAGATGTCTTGACACACAATATGAAGAGCATGGAATTGCCCATATAGCAAGCTCCTCCTCTCCATGCATCTGATGAGCCCAAAAGAATGGCAGATACCAATGCAGTTTGGCACCAGCGGGGTCATAAGAGTTGCCAGCAAATGTTGGACTCAATGTACAACTGCCTCAGGTACTCGAATTCCAGACTTTTCCCACGGGGTTTACTCTGGGAACCTTCTTTATGAGTGAGTATTACCACCAAGAGCTGGATTTGGTTGTCAGAGGCTATTTGAGATGCATGCCACTGGGAGCATTTCATAGGTAGTGAGAGCTTGTCCCCATTACCAACCCTTGACTATATCCATCTTAAGGAATCATAATCCAGCTGTTTTGTGTTCATCCATACCGGCCTGGCTTTTTCATTCTGGATTCATTCACTTATCTGAATTATCTGAAATCTTTGTGGGATTTCATGTCTTCTTCATCTGTCTAGGTCTTGGAAGTACCGGTCCAGCAACCTAATTGCCACACCAGCTCACTAAATTAGTAAAGGCTGCTGCTGCTTTCTTGATGAAATATGTTCACAATGCCAAAGCTGTCTGACCTGTGGAGGTGGATGGGGTCAGGATTACAGCTAGGACCATCTGTCAGAAGCAATTAAAACAGCAGAAGAATTGACCGTAATAGGTATCCCGTCACTAGTTTTGTTGTAGACGTTCCTCATGCTGTCTCATTCCAGGAGTCTCTTGATCGGTGCTTTGGATAAAAATAAATCACAAACTGGTCATGTATCTGCTTCCCAGACTAATTTGGTTTCTTTAAGCAACTGGAGATGGTGTCTGTCGAGGGAGCTGGCAGTGACCGTGCAAAGCGGTTTAATTAACACACATGCACGCACACACACACTGCTCCAAAGTCATGTCGAGGTGAGTCATTACTCCTTCCAGATTAATCCCCCCATCTCCACATCTTATTAGCAATGGCCATTTAAATAATTGAAAAAAAATTATGGACAAGTAACTCAGAGGAGAAAAGGCAGTGGGTTAATCAGAGCTGATCTTGCAAGTGCTCTGATGGAGAAATTCTGTGCAAATAGTGAACATCTCTGATCATGACATTTTCTTTTGCTCAGACCCAGGTCTCCGCCTGCCTGCAAAATCATTCTCCGTGCCTCTGTAATCTTTATCACATGACTGGACTTCGGGCAGCATGGTAGTGTAGCAGTTAGCACAACGCTTTACAGTATCGGCGACTCAGGTTCAAAATTCCCGCTGATGCCTGCAAGGAGTTTTCATGCTCTCCCCGTGACCATGTGGATTTCCTCCTGGTCCTACGGTTTCCTCCCACCTGCCATTTGATAAGCTCATTGGTCATTGAAAATTGTCCTGTGACTAAGCTAGCGTTAAATCAGGGGTTACTGAGCGATGCTGCTCGAAGGGGCGGAAGGGGCTATTCCATGCTGTAAATCAATAAGTAAATAAATCATAAAGGCAGATATTGCCGCCTGCCTCTGACCCACCCCAGGTGCAGAGTCCTCACAATGGTAGTTGCTCACTTGACTATCCATTGGAGGGAATGTCATCCAAAGGCCCGATCCCAGCTGGCTCAACACTTACTCTCTGTTCACATTGGGAGAAGTCCCATACCATTAACCCCTTGCTTCCAGGGGCACCCTCACTCTGGGGCTTCTGGGTGACATTCAGAGATGTTTGCCACACAGTTGCACTGTTTCCAAATCAAATAGTTCAAATGGTTCAATTTAATATCAGAGAATATATATGGTATACAACCTGGAATATTTGCTTTTCACAGACATCCACAAAACAAGAAACCCGATAGAATGAATGATAGAAACATCAGAAACCCAAGGCGTCCCCACCCACGCCTATGCACAAGCAGCAGCAGAAGCATTGTCCCTTTCCCTTCCCCTCCACCCATTTACACCAGCCGTAGCAGTGACCCCCCTCCCCACAACATGCAAGCAACAGCAAGAGCCCCCCAAAGAGAGCTTGATCTAGAGATCAGCAAAACCTATCGTCCATAACCCAGCACTTTGATATCTCAGACAGGCTCTCTCCCTCCCCACCACTGAGGAAGAGAGAGAGAGAGATCACCCCTGCAACAGCAACAATGATTGATGACTTCCCATAGGTCTCCTGATCTGCCGATAGCCCTTCTCTAACTAGAGAGGAGAAATTCCACATGGTCTCAGCAGGCAATTAGGGAATGTCTCTGCCCTATCACCATACAGCCTGCCTCTAACACTCATGATAGGTGATGATGACAGCCTAACCAAAACTAATGGTCGTCCTAATGCCCTATTCTCTCACCTACCTCACTCTGTCACAGTATAATTCAATAACTCTGACAGGAGTTGTTGAAAAGGGATCACAGACATGTGATGAAACATTCAGAGATTGTTGCTTCTGGTGCAGGCAGAATGAATGATTACTGGCTCCTTTACGGAGATTATGCTGTAACTGTGTGCATTTCTGGTTTCCTTGCTTGAAGGATATACTGGCTTTGGAGGGGGTGCAGAGGAATTTCACCAGGTTGATTCCAAAGATGAGGGAGTTAGACTATGAGGAGAGATTGAGTCACCTGGGACTGGAATTCAGAAGGATGAGAGGAGATCTCATAGAAACATATAAAATTATGAAAGAGATTGATAAGATAGAGGCAGGAAAGTTGTTTCCACTGGTAGGTGAGACTAGGACTAGGGGACATAGCTTCAAGATTCAGGGAAGTAGATTTAAGATGGAGAAGAGGAGGAACTGATTTTCTCAGAGAGTGGTGAATCTGTGGAGTTCTCTGCCCAATGAAGCAAGGGAGGCTACCTCAGTAAATATATTTAAGATGAGGTTGGACTGGTTTTTGCATAGTAGAGGAATTAAGGGTTATGAGGGAAAGGCAGGTAAGTGGAGATCAGTCCATGGCCTCATCGGCCATGATCTTTATTGAATGACGGAGCAGGCTTGGTGGGCCAGATGGCCGACTCCTGCTCCTATTTTTTATGATCTCGTATGACTTACGACCTTTGTAAAGAGCATCAGTCACTGCACTGGGTGTTAACTACGGCTTATAACATTAACTCTAGTTGAAGATGACACTGCTGAAGGCAAGCAACAATTTATTGGTGGTTTACAGAGCAAGAAATACACTAAATACTTTATTAATAACACTTTTTCCATAAAAATTAATGGTAAATGATCACCAGAAACGATGCAGAAGTGGGTAAAGGTGAGGTCGAGTCGAGGATCAAAGTGTGTGGGTGTGAGGCAAAGTCAGAGTGAGGCTGAGTTGTGTTTGAGGAAATTCAGGTTGAGCACCACAATGTCGGAGCCGAGGAGAGGCAGCTTCGAGGCCCTACCACCTAAACCGAGAGCAAGGTTTAAATGATCTAAGTGCCAAGCCAATGTGGAAAGCTCGGGTGCGGGTCGAAATGTGGAGGTGGGGTCCAGGCCCAGATCCCAGACAGTATCGACGCAGCAGGGCCTGGGTCTTATAGCAAGCAATGAAGTCATGTTTGAGTGATTTGAATGCTGGGCCAGGTGGATTGAAAAGGCAGGGTGTCAGGACAAGAGGCAAGGTTAGGCTGTTGCTGCTTGCTGCTCCGTGATGTTTACTCTGTTCTTCGCTGCACTGAGGCCAAGGCCCAGGCTCCTCTGGGGTTTAGTCTCTGGGCTCAGTGATATGTACTCCACTAGGTACTGAACTGAGACTGAGATTGTGGGTCTGCTTCGGCTGCTCTGGGCTTCATGTCTGAGGACTCAGTTTTGTTCTGAAGGCTGTTGCTTGCTTTTATTGTTTGCACGATTTGTTTTTCTTGTCTCTCTGGGCATTGGGTGTTTGTTGGTCTTCTTTTAAATAGGTTATTTTGGTTGTTGTGGCTGCCTGTAAGGAGACGAATCTCATAATGTATACATACTTTGATGATAAGTGTAATTTGAACTTCGGTAACTGCTAATCATAACATTAACTTTATTGGCAAGCTTTACCCCAGCTGGGTTACAATCCACCCTCGGCTTTGCCACATTGGTCTCCGAAGAGTGGAGCTCTCACCAATCAGCTGGGTGATTAAGGATAATGAACACCAAAGATAAGAGCCCATCAGTGTGGGGGTCCTGTTCAAGGAGCTGATGTTGTGATGTGGATGGGAAAGAACTCAGAGTTTAAAGTAGATTTATTATCAGTGTATATATATATATATATATATATAGATACACAACCCTGAGATTCACTTTCCTGCAGACATACTCAGCAAATCTACAGAATAGTAACTATAACAGGATCAATGAAAGGTCAACCAGAGTGCAGAAGACAGAAACTGTGCAAATGCAAATATAAGTAAGTGGCAATAAATAACGAGAACATGAGATAATGAAAAGGAGTCCTTCAAGTGAGATCATTGGTTGTGGGAATGTCTCAATGCATGGCAAATGAGTGTAGCTATCTCCTTTGGTTGAGGGGTATGATTGTTCTTGAACCTGATGGTGCGAACCCTGGGATTCCTGTACCTTTTACCTGATGGCAGCATTGAGAAGAGAGCATGGCCTGGGTGGTGAGAATCTCTGATGATGGATGCTGCTTTTCTGTGAGAGTGTTTCATGTAAATGTGTGCAATGGTTGGGAGGGCTTCACTCATGAGGGACTGGAACATATACATTTGTAGGATTTTCCATTTAAAGGCATTGGTGTTTCCATACCAGGCTGTGATGCAGCCAGTCAATATGTTCTCCACTACACATCTATAGAAGTTTTTCAAAGTTTTAGACATCATGCCAAATCTCCACAGACTCCAAGGGAAATAGAGGCACTGCCTTGCCTGATTCTCCATCATTTCAGCTCTCTCTGCCTCCCAGTCTTCACATTGCTTGTCCGGTCAAATTTATAGCCTTATACTGAGTAATTCTGTAATACTCCCTGCTTTGAAGGCCCTTTGCTTTGTTTTTTTGTTGATCCTGAATGAACAGATTTGGAAGGTCTCCAGAGATCATGGTAGCAATATATCATTGAAAGACAGCTGAGATCTTTAGAAAATTCTAAGGGAAGCTCCCCACAGGCAAACTTCCAACTCCCTGTGTTACACTAGTTTAAACATGTATAGGGATCTATACAGCTATAGATACACGTGTACTGTTAGTACAAATTCACACTGCATCACTCACTAGTGCCCTGAATTCCATGCAGCCGTCACACATTATATTTCTTGGCAGCTTACAGACTGCAGACTGAAAATAAACACAATATAAGCCACAGTATAATAATGAAATCGATCTTTAGGATCAAGATGTAACATGGAGGCACTGATCAGGTAAAACTCCAGAATAAGATCTTCAAACACTGTGGCTGCAATCAGATCACAATGTTCAGAGCAATCAATTCCAAGGCAGGGTCAGTTGTTGGTCACTTCCTGACTCTGGCCATCAGGAAATCTCCATTCCAAGCTGTAGATGAAAGTCTGGTGGACCAACTCATGAGGTCCTGATGCGATCAAGAAGTACATTGTCACACTGGCAACAGACAGGTCCATAGACAATAAGCCACAGGGAAGTAGGGGGTCAGAATTTTAGGTGCTTTTAACCACAAACAAACTTCATTTCAAGTTGGAGGAGAGAGTAGGTTGCTGAGTTTGCTGTTGATCTGGTTTATCCACTTTTGCTTGCTGGGACGGACGTCCAGCAAGGAGAGTCAAGAGGAGAAGAACCAAATACGCCCTGTCTCCCCGTCTGACTTACAGCGGTGATGGGGGGAAATCTGAACCAGATACACCCCGTCTCCCTGTCTGACTTACAGCGGTGATGGGGGGAAATCTGAACCAGATACGCCCCGTCTCCCTGTCCATTCTTATGGTGATGTTGGGGTAAGTCTGAACTGGATTCACTCATCTCCTGTCTGTTCTTAGAGCGGTGATGGAGTCTATCTAAACCAGATACATCCCCGTCTCCCCGTCTGTTCTTATGGTGATGGTGGTAAATCTGAACTAGATACGTCCCTGTCTCTCCATCTGTTCCTATGGTGATGGCGGTACATCTGAATTGGATATGCCCCCGTCTCCCCGTCTGTTCTTATGGTGATGGTGGTAAATCTGAACCGGACATGACAAATATTGTGTGCATTGTTTTGGAATGTGGGAGTCACCTGCAGTTGGGTAGCACACTAAGGGAAACATCATAGCATTATGGTTACCGAATGCTTTACAGCGCCAGTGACTGGGGTTCAGTTCTTGCCGCTGACTGTAAGGAGTTTGTTTGTACCTCTCCCCCACCCCTGGACTCCCCCCAAGGCCACGTACTCCAGGTGCTCCAGCTTCCTCCCACATTCCAAAGAGTTGGAGTCACAGTTGATAAATGTAAGGGTCACAGTTGATAAGAGTAGGGTTTACAGTTGATAAGAGTAGGGGTTACAGCTGATAAGACTAGGGGTTACAGTTGATAAGAGTAGGGGTTACAGTTGATAAGAGTAGGGGTCACAGTTGATAAGAGTTGGGGTCACAGTTGATAAGAGTCGGGGATACAGTTGATAAGAGCTGGGGTCACAGTTGATAAGAGTTGGGGTTACAGTTGATAAGAGTAGGGGTTACAGCTGATAAGGGTAGGGGTTACAGTTGATAAGAGTTGGGGTTACAATTGATAAGAGTCGGGGTTACAGTTGATAAGAGTAAGGGTTACAGCTGATAAGACTAGGGGTTACAGTTGGTAAGAGTTGGGGTTACAGTTGGTAAGAGTTGGGGTTACAGCTGATAAGACTAGGGGTTACAGTTGGTAAGAGTAGGGGTTACAATTGATAAGAGTCGGGGTTACAGTTGATAAGAGTAGGGGTTACAGCTGATAAGACTAGGGGTTACAGTGGGTAAGAGTTGGGGTTACAGCTGATAAGAGTAGGGGTTACAGTTGGTAAGAGCTGGGGTTACAGTTGATATGATTAGGGGTTACAGCTGATAAGACTAGGGGTCACAGTTGATAAGAGTAGGGGTCACAGTTGATAAGATTAGGGGTTACAGCTGATAAGAGTAGGGGTTACAGTTGGTAAGAGCTGGGGTTACAGTTGATACGATTAGGGGTTACAATTGATAAGACTTGGGGTTACAGTTGATAAGCTCTGGGCAAGCTATGCCTGCACCGGCAGTGTGTCGAGACTTGCCAGCAGCCTCCAGCACATCCTCGGACTGTGTTGGTCGCTCATGCAAATGATGCTTTTCATTGGTTACATCCTGTGTTTGTAGGCTGATTGGCAAACTGCAGGTTACCCCAAGTAGAGGTAATTGGTGAAGGGGAGGTGAAAAACACATGACTGATAAAACTTGGAGAGCAAGAGGGAAATAAGGAGAAGGGGAATATGAGATTAATAGGACAGCTCTGATGGGAGCTGACATTAACTCAGTAAGGGTATGCATTTAAATGTATCAAGTGGTTCAACTTAATATCAGAGAACGTATACAGTATACAGCCTGAAATTCTTACTCTTCGCAGACATCCACAAAACAGAAAAAAATCCAAAGAATGAATGACAGAAACATTAGAACCACAAAACTGCTCCCCTCCATGCACAAATAGTAGGAAAAGCATTGGTCCTCCATCCTACCCCTCTCCCCTCCTTTCCCCCCCACTTCCACCAGAAAAACACAGACGCACCCCCCCCACCCAGCTGCCCCACCATGCAAGCAATAGCAAAGCTCCCTTGATCTAGAGTCATTCAAAAACATTGGTCCACAACCCAGAACTTCAGTATCTCAGCCAGGCTCTCTCTCTCCAGCGAGAGAGAAAGAACCAGCTCCTGCAACGAGCAAGACCGAGAGACTAGCAACGTCACATTGCTTCTCCGAGTCCCCCAACTCAAGGACCGACAAGCTTTCTTTCACTATCAAAAGGAAGAGAGAGAGAGAGAGAGAGAGAGAGAAGATCACTCATGTGCTGGGGCCTTCTTCTGACAGCAGTGCACACCTCCTGCTGCCTCGATGCTTCAGTCTCCCACAATACTCCTTCTGGCGAGGACCCAGGTCATCCATGGGCCACTCTTTGAAGGCATACGTCTTCCAGGTTGCACCTGCAGTTATCAAAAAGTCAGGCCACATGGCGGAGAACCGAAGTTTGAGCTGTAGCTGTAGACCATGGACTCCGACAGGACTCCAGCCACCTTGAAGAGATAAGAGAGACATGAGAAAGGAAGAATAAATTGGGTCTGCAAAAACCTTTTTTATACACAGAGATTTGTGGTTGTGGAACTTGTTGCCTGTGGTGGTGGTAGAGTCTTTTAAAAGACCTTCAGATAGCCAGATGTTGTTTTGGCATGTGGCCAAGTGGTTAAGGCATTTGTCTAGTGATTTGAAGGTCGCTAGTTCGAGCCTTGGCTGAGGCAGCGTGTGTGTCCTTGAGCAAGGCATTAAACCACACATTGCTCTGCAACGACACCGGTGCCAAGCTGTATGGGCCCTAATGCCCTTCCCTTGGACAACATCGGTGGCGTGGAGAGGGGAGACTTGCAGCATGGGCACCTGCTGGTTTTCCATACAACCTTGCCCAGGCCTGCACCCTGGAAACCTTCCAAAGTGCAAATCCATGGTCTCATGAGACTAACGGATGCCGATATATAGATAGCCAGGTAGATATGAGGAAATGGAAAGATTTGGACATTTGTAGGGAGAAGGGATTAGTTTAGCTGGCCATTTGATTCCTAATTTAATTGATTCAGCACAACACTGTGGGCCCAAGGGCCTGTTTCTGTGCTGTACTGTTCTATGGTCTAGGGGCTGAAAGGCCCCCTTTTGGTCATTGTAAGACATTTTGAGAACAACATCACCAACACAATAGCCCAGAGAGGCAGGACAGCAGCCAGGCCCACATTTAACTACCCAAGCTACTTTAGAACTGATGCTTTCATGGGCCAAATAATGACAGAGTTTATGTTTTAAATTAGATTAACTGAAATGCAAAGCATTTCAAAGAAGCAGAGGTGTTGTGTTATTGCAAGACACATAGAAATTGTTTTCAATGTCCTGCCTCATCACTCACAGTGCCCTGTGTTCTGTGCAGGAATCAAATGTTGTATCTCTTGGCAACGCCTGGCCTGTAGTTTTAAAATAAACTTGTTGTAAGCCATAGATTTGTGGCTTAAACTATAATTTGGAAACAGTGCTCTGGAAACAAGACATTACGCCCAACACCATAAATAATTGATGCTCCTCGCTTTGTGTTATGTTTAGGGGCCTGGTCTGAAAATCTCCTGCGTCTGCACTTACTGTTTTGTGTAAATCGCTAAAAGAAAAATCCTCCCTTCATCTCAATCGTTTATCTCAGTTCTGAAGCATTGAGATGAATATCAGAACTGTATGTGCATACTAAGAGGGAGATATCTTTCTTGTTTAGCATGCACACCGAAGCTCTCTGCCCTGTGCTCTGAATGCCTCTTTGAAGTCTTATAGCTATCGAATGTTGAAAGCCCTCGACAGAGTAGATTCGGAGAGAAGGTTACTGAAGTTGGGGTAGTCTGAGAGCAGAGGACCAGCCTTAGGGTAGAAGGAAGTCCTTTTAGAACTGAGGTGAGAAGGAATTTCTTCAGCCAGAGAGTGGTGGATCTGTGGACCTTGCTGCCACAGGCGACTGTGGAGGCCAAGTCATTGGGTATATTTAAGGCAGAGGTTGATAGATTCTTGATTAGTCATGCCATGAAGGGATACAGGGAGAAAGTGATAGACTGGGGATGAGAGGGAAATGGATCAGCCATGATGAAATGGTGGAGCAGACTCGATGGGCCAAATGGCCTAATTCTGCTCCTATATCTTATGATCTTAAGCTCAATCAGCCTCTCAGCTTATCTTGGCCTCTTTCAACAACACACAGTTAAAGATTTTAAGTTCATTATCAAAGCACATATCTGTCATTATATACAACCCTGAGATTCATTTTCTTGTGGGAATACTCAGTAAATCCATGAAAGTGAGGCCACAGGTTGTGGGAACATTTCAATGATAGGGCAAGTGAAGTTGAGTAAAGTTATCCCCTCTGGTTCAAGACCCTGCTGGTTAAGGGGTAATAACTGTTCCTCAGTCTGGTGGTCTGAGTCCTAAAGCTCCTGTACCTTCTTCCTGATGGCAGCAGTGAGAAGAGAGCATATCCTGGGTGGTGGAAGTCCCTGACAATGTATGCTGTCTTCCTGCAACAATATTCCGTGTAGATGTGTTGAGTTGAGTTTGTACTGATATGAAGCACCCAGTTACACAAATACGACACCAACTTCCAACATCTCTCCCCAATTCGACCCATCACCCACGCACACACTGGACAATTTACAATAATCAGCTTGTCTTTGGGACATGGGATGGAACAGAACACTTGAGGAGAACTTGCAAACTCCACACGAACAGCACCAGAGGTCAACATTGAATTTGGGTATCATAACTATATATGCTGTGACCTGTGTTTGACTGTATGCACTGTGTTTTGCAGCAGAGCAATGTTTCGTTTAGCTATATACATGTGAAACACTCTGGTTTCCTCCACTGCGTAAGTGTAAAGGAGATAATCTTCGGCCCCGCCAAGCATGTAAGATTGAGGCACAAGCACCCCCCCCCCCAAGCAAAGCCCCCTGTTTGTGTGGATGCTGTGAAATTCGCTACCCTGTTACAAATTAATACCACAAAATAGCAGACAGTACACTACATACGATTGAAGGAATTATATTTATGAATCTTAACTAAAGGGTTAGTAAAGAATAACAAAAAGAAAATAGCCCATTCTAATTAAACAGTCGAATGTGGACAAGTTGGAGCTCATCTTGAACTTCTGTCACTCAGCCGCTGGGCCTTCGGTCAACGTGAATTCATCTTCTCCATACGCAGCCACCAAACGAAGAAAAATCTTGGAACCCATTCAAAGAAAAACATCAAACTCCCAATGTGCAAAAAAAAAATCATGCAAACAGCAAAACAACGAGCAAAAACACAGGATACAAAACACTAAACCACAGAGTCACAGTGACAGTTCAGTGCAGTTCAGATTAGTGTTCTGTCATTCATTGACTGCAGGCTTCAGAACCAGTCCACCTCAATCAAAAGTACACAAAATAGCAATAAAGAAAATGAGTAACCAGAAACACAAATAACAAGAACTACAGAGTACAATCTACAAACTGCGTTGCCAAAGACCCAAGAATCTGGCACCATCCTTGGGAGCAGAGAACGAGATGAAGAGAGAGTGTGGTCAAACACAGGCAGAAGGCGATGTTCTTGCTTTCATTGATTTCAACCTTGTTCAATGCTTTAATTGATGAGGAATGATGCTGATCATGGGCTTGCATCCTGTCCCCAGGCTGCACTGAACTCACTCAGAGACAGCAAAGCACTAGATCGCTCAGTCAGCCCAAAAACCCACCGTTAAACTGTAGGTCCCAGGTTCCAATAACAGTGGAATCAGATTTGAAGGAAGAAGTAAAAGAAGTAGTTTTCTGAACTGTCAGCAGGACGTTGCCATTAGTCTCATTGTTCACTGGTGCCATCTTCTTCAAAAATGCTCCTAAGTATCCTTCCAATCACTGTATGCTTTCTCTTTAGATTTGACCTCGCAAAACATAATATCTCACGCCTGGCAGGATCAAACTCTGTTATTTCTCTACATCTCTGCCACTGATATATCATTTGACAGCTACCTTCACTGTCCAAAACTCCAACTATTTTTGTGTCATCTGTAAACTTCCCTCAGACTCGGAGAACTCAGGATACAGAACCACAGCAGGCCTCCAGCTGGTTGGTAGTGCAGTGGCATCTGCACTGGACTTCGGAGCTAGTGGTCCCGGGTTCAAATCTGGCCGGCTCCTTGCATGCCTTCCATCTGTGTTGGTTGAGTGTCAAGCTAGCAACTTGGCCTCTTAAAACAGGCAAATGTTAAGGTTGCCACCTGATGTGTCAAACAAGGTGCGGTTGGAGCTTTACTGACATCAGGCCTCTGTAGGCTTACAACTCCTCTGTGATGTTCGGGGGGGCCTGTGTACCATCTGTAGTTTGTGTTCTGTACAAACGCACATCAACTAAATCCTGCTTAAATGTGCAAATATACACACAGAAGAAGCCCATATGGTATGAATACACTCACAAATATTAGAAAATTGCAAAGCTGTCTGATTACATACAGCAAAGTTCAAAGTTCATTTATTATCAAAGTATGTATACAGTATACAATCCTGAGACTCATCTTCCTACAGATAGCCAAGAAACAAAGAAAACCATCAAGCCCCCACCCCCCATGTGCAAAAAGAATTGCACAAACAGCAACAAGAAATGAGCGAAAAATACTTAAAACACAAAATCAAGAGTCCTGGCATATTCAGTTCAGCTCAGTGTTCATTACCCACAGGCCACCCCCGTTCAAAATTGTCCAAACTAGCAACAAAAAAAAGGTGCGACCATAAATCAGAAGCACATCATCACGTGAAGTACAGTGCCCAATCCAGAAACCGTAGACACAGAAGTCCAGCACTAACCTCAGAAAGCATTAAGGGAGAGAGAGAGAGCGGGAGAGGGAAAGACAGAGGGTGGGAGAGGGAGGGAGGGAGAGAGAGAGAGGGAGAGGAGAGAGAGAGAGAGAGAGAGGGGGGGAGAGAGGGAGAGGGTGAGAGAGGGAGAATACACCAGAAAATGACTATAGTGATGACAGTTAGACAGGTATGTGGATTAGAAAGGTTAAGGAGGTTATGGGCCAAACGCAGGCAACCACAGGCTTCCTTGGACATCTTGGTCAGCAGGGCAGTCGGCAGAAAGGCTTGCTTCTGTGCTGAGAAACTGCACCCTGCCCAACAGGAATAAGAAATAGAGGAAATTTACAAGGATGTTGCTGGGTCTAGAGGAACTGAGTAATAAGGAAAGGTTGAATAGGTTAGGACTTTAATCCTTGAAACATAGAAGAGAGAGGAGATTTTATAGAGATATACACATTTATGAGGGTTATAGATAGGGTTAATGCAAGCAGACTCTTTTCATTGAAGTTGGATCAGGACTACAATCAGGGGTCGTGGGTTAAGGGTGAAAGGTGAAAAGCTTAAGGGGAACATGAGGGAGAACTTTTTCACTCCGAGTGTCATGGAAGTGTGGGACAAGCTGCCAGCACAAGTGGTGCATGTGAGCTCAATTTCAATGTTTAAGAGGTTTGGATAGGTACATGGATGGTAGAGGTATGCAGGGCTGTGGTCCAGATGGGAGTAGGCAGTTTAAATATTTCAGCATCGACTAGATGAGCCAAAGGGCCTGTTTCTGTGACGTACAGGTACTTCTTTATGTCTCTATGACTCTAATTGTCCTCCTCTACAAGAAGACCTGTGTCTTGCTAATTTACCTCACCACTGCCCCACAAGGGGGTCATGCCACACCCTACCAACCTTTGCCCTGCCCTATGTATGTCACCACATCCAGGCAGGTTCTGTGATGAACTTTATGCCGAATGCTTTGTGTGCACTTCCTTGACCGGACTTCATTCTGTGATTTATGGGCTGTTTCTTCAGGTCTGATCTGAGGCAAATGTGTCCAATCAGCTAGGGCCTCTGCAGGACCGATACAAGCTGCAAACACAATGATTATCTGCTCCCTGTCCGCCTCGGACCTTGAACCACATAAATCTAACTGCCTCACCACCCTGCTAGGACAGATGATCACTCTATGCCTTTGCTGTAGACGAAATGGCAGGATAGACCGTGAATTCTTTCAGGGACACTAAGTTTCATAAGTACTGAATTAATGAAGGCTAATGAAGCCTAAGAAAAGAAGGTCAAGGGAGGTCTAGGGTAATGTTTGGCTGGTCATTGGACTGGGAACATGAAGGAGCGCCCAGGCTCAGTAACCGTGATTTACATTATCACTCGCTATAACTATTAGTATCATATCCTCAGATAAAATAATTGAAACTCAATTGAAGATTCTTCCTCCTCCTCCTACCCAATCTCCTCCCCATCCCAGAGGAACAAACTTGGCTCCTCCCAGGTCTAATCGCTGAAACTGATAAACCCTGGAAGAGTTTTCCACATCATGGCACATCTGGGACCCAACTCTCTACCTGATGTCCATTCACGGAATGATGAAGCTATAGGAGACCTTCCTTGGTTATATTCCTGGCGGCAGAATGCTCACAGCTCAGGACAAGGCCTTTGGTTTATTGAGCCTTTCCAGAAGAATTGTGGGATCAATCCAGCTGTTCCCATTGCCCAAACTCTCCCCAGAAACATGTAAATCCTTTCAGGTACTTCAAAGGTTCAAAGGTCCCAAAGTTCATTTAATATCGGAGTGTGAATGCAGTATTCAGTCTGAAATTCGTACCCTCCACAGACATCCATGAAACAAGAAACCCCGTTGAATCAATGATAGAAACATCAGCTCCAAAACTCCCCCCACCCTTCACACAAGCAGCAGCAAAAGTATCGACCTCCTCTTCCCCCTCAGCATGCCTGCAACAGCAGAAGCTCCAAACCACCAAAGATGTCTTAATCCATATTTCATCAAAACTACGATCCACAAACCAGCACTTTGGTATCTCAGACAGACTCTTTCTCCCAGTGAGGGAGAGAGAGATTTCTCCTGCTACAATGAGAGGGGAGACAAACAACTAGCTGTTCCAATGTTACAATCTTCTCCCCCACCCATCTGAGAAGCTCCCACTCTTCATCAAAAAAGAGCGAGAGAAAGACAAATCGCTCAATACTTAAGTTTGTCTGAATGGTGAAAATACTTAAAATATCAGGAAGCCATTTGACCCATCAAATTTATTCCAGCTCTTG
The DNA here is from genome assembly GCF_030028105.1 of Mobula birostris. Taxonomy (NCBI): domain Eukaryota; kingdom Metazoa; phylum Chordata; class Chondrichthyes; order Myliobatiformes; family Myliobatidae; genus Mobula; species Mobula birostris. The sequence goes on from NC_092381.1 coordinate 103,402,562, forward strand.
AAACAATTCCATCAATCTGATTTCCCTCTTCTCTCCTTGTAACCTACTCTCAACCACTGCCTACACCAGTGCGCCCTCCACTTACTTAAACCAGGGGTAACATAGAGCAGTCAGCTGACCTACCACCTGCGACTTCTGGACTGTGGGAAGGAAGCCAGAGTCCTAATCCCCAAGCACTCACCGTGTGCGTGAGTAACCTTTTGTTCCCACACCAAATAGTTAGAGTCATAGAAAAATACAGCGTAGGAAAAGGCCCTTCAGCCTATCTAGTCTGTGCTGAACTATTTAAACTGCCTAGTCCCATTGATCTGCACCTGGCTCATAGCCCTCCATACCCCTACCATTCATGTACTTATCCAAACTTTTCTTAACAGTGGAAATCAAGCTTGCATGCACCACTTGTGCTGGCAGTTCATTCCACACTCTCACCACCCTCTGAGTGAAGAAGTCTCCCCTTATGTTCCCCTTAAACTTTTCACCTTTCACCCTTAACCTCTGGTGTAGTTCCATCCAACCTCAGTGGAAAAAGCCTGCTTTCATTTACACTATCTATACCTCCATCAAATCTCTCTCCAGTCTTCTACATTCCTAGGAATGAAGTCCTAACCTATTCAATCTTTCCTTATAGCTCAGGCCCTCCAGTCCTGGCAACATCCTTGTAAATTTTCAACCTTATTTACATCTTTCCTGTAGGTTGGTGACCAAAACTGCACACAATGCTACAAATTAGCCCTCACTTTCTGGTCCTTTTGTCAATCACATTCATTATCTTCTCCCAAGTTCCTGACCCCTCCACCAATGAATAGTTGAATTTGTCTTATGTTGCCTTACTTGGAGATGACTCCCCAGGTTTCTCTGTTCTTACATCACTTTTCATAGAGCATAGAACAGTATAGCACAGGAACAGGCCATTTGGCCCTCAACGTTGTGCTGAATCAGCTAAAAAGCAAAGCGAATCAAAAACTCCCAAACACAAATCCTTCCTACCTACAACATTTCCATATCCCTCCATCTTCATGTGTCCATCCAAATATCTCTTCAAAGCCTCTAACGTATTTGCCTCTACCACCATTCCAGGCATCCACCACTCTCTGAGTCAAAAAACCTACCCCTCATGTCCCCCTTAAACCTATCCCCTCTCACCTCCAATGCATGCATTCTGGCATTAGACATTTCAACCATGGAAACAAATACTCCCTGTCTACTCTACCTAAATCTCTCATAATCTTATAAACCTCTATCAGATCTCACCTCAACCTCCAGTGCTCCAGAGCAACCCAATTTTTTTATCCTCTCATAATACATGCCCTCTAAACCAGGCATCATCCTGGTAAACCTCTGCTGCACCCTCTCTGAAACCTCAGCGTCCTTCCTATAGTGCGGTGATCAGAACTGTATACAATACTCCATTTGTGGCCTAACCAGAGTTTTATAAAGTTGCAGCATAAATTCTTGACTTTTGTACTCAATGCCTTGAGTAATACAAGCACTTAATAAGCCTTCTTAACCAGTCTATCGACCTGTGTAGCCACTTTCAAGGAGCTATGAAATTGGATCCCATGATCTTTTTGTTCAGCATCACTGTTAAGGAACTTATCCTTAACAGTGTACTGTCTCCTTCTGCTTGCCGTACCGAGGTGCGATACCTCACATTTATCTGGTTTAAACTCCATCTACCAATTCTCTGCAATATAGATAGGACAGAACCCCAAAATAGGGGACAAGCTCTCCTCTACAATCACTCTGAGCACCGGTGCCCCAGAAGGCTGTGTACTCAGCACCCTGCTGAACTCACTGTACACCCATGATTGTGTAGCCAAGTTTCCATCAAACTCAATATATAAGTTTGCTGATGACACAACAATTGTAGGCCATATCTTGGGTAATGATGAGTTTGAGTACAGAGAGGAAATTAAGAACCTGGTGGCATGGTGTGAGGACAATAACCTATCCCTCAATATCAGCAAGATGAAGGAATTGGTTGTTGACTTCAGAAGGAGTAGCGGACCGCACGACCCTATCTACATCGGTGGTGCGCAAGTGGAACAGGTCAAAAGCTTTAAGTTCCTCGGGGTCAATATCACAATTGACCTGACTTGGTCCAACCAAGCAGAGTTCACTGCCAAGAAGGCCCACCAGCCCCTTTACTTCCAGAGAAAACTAAAGAAATTTGGCCTGTCCCCTAAAATCCTCACTAATTTTTATAGATGCACCACAGAAAGCATTCTTCTAGGGTGCATCACAACCTGGTATGGAAGTTGTCCTGTCCAAGACCAAAAGAAGCTGCAGAAGATCGTGAACACGGTGCAGCACATCACACAAACCAATCTTCCATCCGTGGACTCACTTTACACCACACGCTATCGGTGTCATGGTCCGGATCGAGGTCCCTTTAAATTTACCTTGTTTGTTACAACCCAGACCGTTGATTCCCTGTTTTCCCGTGTCCCTCGGCTTTGGTGATTAGAGGCAATTAACGCTCGGTTGAACCGGTAGTTTATAGTCTCCAAATTTCAGCCGTTCGGCGCGGGAGCGTCTGCAAAGTCATCAAAGGTACAGTGTGCCGATGTCATCTGGCCGGAGCAAGCCTAGTCTCTGCCGAAGCGAGTGCCGGTAATTCGCCCTTCCTCACCAGAGCAACCCTGTCCAGTTACCTCGTCGAAGTGAGCCTGCAATGTTTCCTCATCAAGGTGGGTCTGTCAGTTAACCTGATGGAGAGAATCAGGAGCTGCTGTCTACTGTTCCTGGGCCGAGTCTAGAGCTCGCCACTACCCGGGGGTTCCAAGCACCACGCCCTGGCTCCGGCAGCATCCAAGTACCATGTCAACTCAAGTCCTGCCCTGGTGGCATTCAAGTACCAAGTCAAGTCCTGGTCCTGGCGGCTTCCCAGTTCTGAGTCAAATCCTGGTCCTGGCGGTCTGTGATTCCTGTCCGACCCCGCTGTCTGAATCCCTTCTCTGCCCCTCTCGCCTTTAGCCCTCATCTGCAGCCCTCGCCTGCACTTCGGTCTAGTTCTATCGCCGGAGCTAGATAGGTATTGTCTGGTGTGCTTTCGTGTTGGTCTTGTCTTGTCTTGTCCTCGCCTCCGTGGGGTAAGTCAGGCCGGCTTGCCGTTGCCCCGCGGGGGGGGGGGGGTCATGTTCCGTCTTGTCTTGTCCTCGCCTCCGTGGGGTAATTCAGGCCATCTTACTGTTGCCCCACGGAGGGTCATGAGTCCCGGCCCTATGTCCTGTACCCAAGGAGGGGTCCCGGCTCTCTGTTCTGTGTGTGAGTCCCGGCCCTATGTCCTGTACCCAAGGAGGGGTCCCAACTCTGTGTTCCGTGTATGTGTCTATGGTTCCATGTACCTGCTCTCCCGAGACCAAGGCTCTGTGTTCCCACGTTCCTCCTCTCCCTAGCCCACGTCATGTCCATGCCTGGTTCTGGGATCCGAGCCTGAGGCAAGACCCAGGTACTGGGTCCTTGCCCAGTTTCGGGCTTGGAGTCCATACCCTAGCCTCTTCATGTCTCTTCTAGTTCTGGGAGCCGATTCCGAGTCCTAGCCCAGACCCTTGGTCCCAGCCTAGTCATAGTCCTCAGTCCTTGTCCAGTTCGCTATTCCTACTCCTGCCTTGCTCTCCTGGTTTCGAACAAAAAACTAAACTTAATTAACCTCACAAGATGTGTCTTGAATTTGGGGCCACCCTTGCTCCCAATGCCCCCGCCATTGTGACAGTCGGAGCAGTGCTGCCAGGATAGTCAAGGACAGGACCCAACCAGACAACAGACTTTTCGTCCCTCTTCCCTCTGGGAGAAGGTTCTGGAGCTTGAAGACTCGTATGGCCAGATTTGGGAACAGCTTCTTTCCAACTGTGATAAGACTGCTGAATGGATCCTGACCTAGATCTGGGCCGTACCCTCCAGATATCCGGACCTGCCTCTCAGTTTTTTACACTACCTTACTTCCCATTTTTCTATTTTCTATTTATGATTTATAATTTAAATTTTTAATATTTACTAATTTTAACTATTTTAAGTATATTTAATATTTAATATTTGTAATCCAGGGAGTGTGAAGCGCAAAATCAAATATTGCTGTGATGATTGTATGTTCTAGTACCAATTGTTTGGCGACAGTAAAGTATGAAGTATGAAGTATATAAAGTATATATGCAACTGATCTATATCGTGCTGTTATACCATTCAGAAGGTAGAAGAAGGGAAAGGAGTATTACCATTGCCTCCCGCACCTCTCTCTGCCTATTTGTCCTCCTTGACTCTATCCCTTGGCCAGTTCATTTTCTCATGGATTACCATCTGTCTGAGGTTACACATCACTAAACATCCCATCTTTGCTTTTCCCCTGTAAGGAAAGAAAAGAACCATCTGGCCATTCAGACTATTGTACCTTCAGTTCTGGACACCAGTGACTACCAGGAATAGTCCGGTGACAGCGTGGAGAGACAGCGGACAGCCAGGAAAGATTGGCACCGGGGGTGTCGGGATTTCCAGTCCAGGCACCAGCTCAGAAGAGCACCCACCTCTTGAAGCTTCTAGTTTACATGGAGAAACATACCCTCAGTGTCCTCCAAGAGGGAGGGAGAATGATGGACCCAATCGGACGGATACAGTTAATTACAGGGAACGACTATGACCAAGAGCTAGGGTAAGAGGCTCTGAATGTCCAGTGTATTGGTGTGGGAGAGTGTTTTCAAGCACAAGTCCACCAAGCAAAGTTGAAGTGCTATTCCATCCCAGTGGATGAAGATGAGATTTCTTCACCAAGCACAGATGATGTGGTCTTTTCAACCACTGCGATACGCTGTGAAGAGAGTCATCATACTCCAGGTCAGATGACAGATAACCCAGATCAGGTTTCAGACCACAGTACCCAGGTAGATCCTTCGCATGATGGCGGTGGTGTGGAGGTAGGGAAGAAGAGGAAGGTCAAATGGCCAGCAATGGCAGATGAGAAGACCTGGCGTGTGTTTGATGAGGATATCAGTATGATGTTGGAGAACACTCTCAGGGGAACATCAAACAGAAAGTTGGAACGATGGGCGATATGATTTACGAAGCTGGAAAGTACTGGTTTGGTCTGGTTGAGTTGAAGAAAGCAAAGCCTACACAGCAACCAAGCAGGCGCCAGAAGAAGATTAGTAGGTTGAGGAGAGAGCTTAGATCATTGAGACAGAGGTGGAAGGTAGCAAGTGAAGGTGACAAGCCAGGGCTTTCTGATCTTGGAGAGCATTTTCGATTAAATTTAGCATCGCTCCGTCATGCAGAGTCACAACGTAAAAAGAGAAAGAAGAGACAGAAGGCAAGAAAGCCATTCTTTGAGAATCCTCACCAGTTCACAAAGAAGTTGTTTGAACAAAGTAAGAGCGGGCAGCTTAACATCTCTCAACAAGAACTTGAGGATCACCTGGCAAGCACTTACTCTAACGAACAGCGGGAGGCTCCTTTGCTTGACATTTCAGGGCTTGTGAAGCCTACCAAGCCAGGAGTGAAGTTCAATCTGTCAGAACCCAAACTGGCAGAAGTCGAACAGTTCATCAGAAAGGCAAGGTCAGGTTCAGTGCCAGGTCCTAATGGAGTGCCGTATAAGGTGTTCAAGAAGTGTGAAGAGCTGAAGAAATACTTGTGGAGATTGTTAAAGGTGGTGTGGAGACAAGGTGTTGTTCCTTTGTCATGGAGTGAGGCTGAAGGAGTATACATCCTGAAGGAAGAGAATTCTACTATATTGAATCAGTTCTGACCATTTTCACTCCTGAAGGTAGAGGAGAAGATTATGTTTGGCATTCTAGCAGAAAGAATATCTTCATTTGTGATAGAGAATGGACTGGTAAATGGTCTGTGCAGAAGGCAGGAATACCAGGCTTCCCGGGATGCGTTGAACATTCTAGTATGATATGGCATACCATCCAGGAGTCGAAAAGGCTGAGAAGAGATTTAGCTGTAGTTTGGCTTGATCTGGCAAATGCATATGGTTCTGTTCCCCATGTCCTGATTGAGTTTGTGATGGAATTTCTATGGATTCCTGCTAAGGTGAGGAAATTTGTTATGCAGTACTACAACGATTCCCGGATTAGGTTTTCCACTCAGCAGTTTACAACTAGGTGGCAGAGCTTGGATGTTGGAATCTCAATGGGAGGTGCAATTTCACCCATCCTTTTTGTGTTGGCCATGGAGGTCATTGTGAGGGCTGCAGAATCAGTGGGACCAGGTGTCGCATATGATGGTGGAGGGGAGTTACCACCAATACGAGCGTTCATGGATGATCTCACCCTTTTGGGTCCCAGCACGGAGGCAGTGGAAAGTGTACTATCTAGACTCGAGGAGCTAATGGATTGGTGAAGAGTGAAGCTCAAGACCAAGAAGTCAAGGAAACTTGTTCTTAGGAGAGGAAAGCCGGTGAACTTTCATTTCACCCTTTGTGGAGAGGAGATTCCATCCATTCAGGACCAACCAGTTAAGAGACTAGGGCAATGGTACACAGAGGAGCTGAGAACACCAAGAGGGTTCAAGGGACAGGAGAACAGATCAGCAGAGGTCTGATATCTGTCGACAAGTGTGGCTTGCCTGGCAAGTTGAAGTTGTGGTGCTTGCAGTACGGACTGATGCCACGGATAATGTGGCCACTGTCTATGAAGTGGAAATGTCCCATGTTGAGGCAATGGAATGGAAGATCAACAAGTATGTGAAGAAATGGCTTGGAGTACCGAGCAGCCTCACCAGTGTTGTAATCCACAGTAGCCAGACAAAGCTTACCATCCCAGTGCAATCCCTTGTAGAAGAGGTCAAGGTAGCCAAGGTAAGATCATTCTTGATGCTTCGAGACCCAAAAGACCCTGTCATCAAGAACACCCAGGAGGATGTGAGATCAGGCAGGAAGTGGTCAGCCCATGTAGCAGTTGATGAGGCAGAGTCTAGATTGAAGCACAAGGAGACGGTTTGGGCTAGCCAGCTAGGCCGCCAGGGACTTGGACGGACAACCCACAAGTGGTGGTCATCTTCTACAGGTAAGGAGCGCCGTGAGCTTGTAACACAAGAAATACGAGAGGTAGAAGAGGAGAAGAGGTTAACTAAAACAGCTGGCCTGACCAAACAAGGGGCTTGGACATGGTGGGAGAGTGTTGAACAACGACATCTGTCTTGAAATATTCTGTGGCAGATGGAACTGCTCCGCATTCTTTTTCTATGCAGAGCAGCGTATGACCTGCTCCTAACACCTGCCAACCTCAGCACCTGGTATGAAGATAAGACAGACAGGTGTGCTGCTTGTGGCGAGAAGGGAACACTTCAACATATTTTGAGTGCATGCAGAGTCAATCTTTCCAGCGGCATGTACACTTGGAGACATAGCAATGTTCTCAAAGTTGTTTCCAGAAGTGGCTGCGTGACCTTGGCTTCACTAGAAGAGAGATCAAGTCAACCAGCAGGGCTGTAGCTGAGGCAGCAGAGACAGGATCATCATGGGTGTGGACCAAGTATGTCCAGAGGGGCAGATAGTCAGACAGTGTATCCATCTTTTGCAAATCCATCAGTAGTTGCATAGACACCTGTAGACTATCTGTTGGATGGAAGCGACCAACAACTCTGATAGAGGCAGATGCCAAGTTTTTAAGCTCACCAGTGGGAGGTGGTGCTTTAGCACTCTTTGCCCACCACCTCGGGGGAGTCTTGATCCTAAGCAGGCTGAAACTCCTGAAGACAGGTGGCAGATCAACTGATGATCCCACTGGTGATAGCACAGGACAGTTAACATCTTAGTCCAAGTGTATTTTCAATTCAATTCAATTCTAGTAGTGCAGAAATAGAAATTAAAAAAAGTAGTGGTGGATAATGATGGGTACAATGTCCATTCAGAAATCGGACAGTAGAGGGGAAGAAGCTGTTTCTGGATCATCGAGTGTGTGTCTTCGTGCTCCTGTACCACCTCACTGATGGTAGCAATGAGAAGAGGGCATGTTCTGGGTGATGAGGTTCTTTAAAAAATTGATGGACACCACCTTTCTGAGGCATTTCTCCTTGAAGATGTCCTGAATACTGTGGAGGCCAGCGCTCATGATGGAGCTGACTGTTTACAACTCTCTGTAGCTTACTTAAATCTTGTTCAGTAGCAACACCCCCAACCATATCAGATGGTGATGTAGCCAGTTATAATGCTCTCCACATACATCTGTAGAAATTTGCGAGTGTTTTTGGTGATGTACCAAATCTCCTCAACCTCTTAATGAAATATAGCCACTGTCATGCCTTCGTTACAGCTGCATTGATATGTTGGGTCCACGTTAGATCCTCAGAGATATTGACACCCAGGAACTTGAAATTGCTCACTCATTCTGCTGGTATGTGTTCCCTCATTTAACCCTTTGTGAAATCCATAATCAGTTGTGAGTGCAAGTTTTCTGCTGCAACGCCACTCAACTAGCTGATATATCTCACTCCTGTATGTCCTCGTGTCACCATCTGGTGAGTCAGCTCTTGATGGCACTGGACACAGGAGGGAAGGTGAAACATGGACTCAGTGAGTGAAGTAATGAAAGGTCCAGGGAGATTTTACCCTGGAACAAGGCAGCTGCATAAATCCAACCATGAATACACACTTGTTGAAGTGTTCCATAGTTACTCTGGAGATTAAAGTATATCGGCCTCACCCACAGGTCAGGATCACCCATACCTGAGGGGCTCCGGGCAGATTAAAAGCAAATCGATTATTGTGCAGTGTGCTGATGTCTTTTTAAATGGCAAGTTTTCTGAAAGAGCCATGTCAGTGTTCTATGGACATTAACAGTACAACAGCTTCATTACCAGCAGAGTCAGTCGAGTGCTCCCTTAAGAGACAGACTGTGCGCACTGGTGTATGAAGGTCAGTCTAGTATGGATCTAGCATCTCTCCACTTAGAAGCTATTTTTGATACACATCCAGTCAGTTTGTAGAGTGGCTGAGCCTCCTTAGTTGCCTACCTGTACAGAAGGAGTCCAGGCTACCCTGCCCACCCACACTGTCCCTTACTGTCATGTGCCCTTTGGGCCTGTGGGCCTGTATTTGTTAATTGCTCTCTTACCTAGAGTTGCTACACTCTTGCGCTTTCTGTTTAATCTTGTCAAGTGCATTTTGACTGGCACGGGTTTTCAGTGTACTGCGCTTACTTAAAACGGACTCCCAATTAGGGCAGATCATGGGGCCCTTGTGAGTTGAGAATGATTTGTCTCATGGTATCGCCCAGTCTAGGCTCTGATATTCAGTTGGAATTCCTATGAATAAACTCTTGATACTGCCTCAACATGGGAGTCTGTCGTTTCGCCACACATGGGTTCAGTTGTCTATCAATGCACACCATGACACTTACATTGCGTCCAACCACAGAATCCACCCCACTGACCCTGAGGAATCTGGCTGAGGTCCGGGCAGATCAACACCACCTCAGCAAATGATTTGAGAACAGGATTAATTTCTCAACTCCTATTTTCTGGAGTGAAGTGAAGGGATGACGGAGAGATAGGGAAGTGTAAAATGAAAGAACTAATAAAGTAGTGAGCAAATCCCTGAGGGCTCACATTACAGTGTGTGTACAAGATCAAATTATATGTATCAGGAGATCCACCAGGATGATGAAATACTCCTATTCTAAGGGATATTGAGGTGCCTAGACCTGAGACAGATTCCTAAGAGTCAGTGGGGTGAATTCTGTGCATTGGTAATATTACTGTGACACTGTCATTTCCTTTGGGATCAATGAACTATCTATCTATCTACTTGCAGTTTAGTGATTTCAGATGCCCTTGAAGATAACACTGTAAGGGAGAGTGGGAGTTGGCTGTTAGAGCTTCCTCACTACCTACTCATTATTGGATTGCACTCAACTAGAATATTGACATTATCTGGCAGCTGATCTCTCCTCCTAACTGAGAAATGAAAAGCCATTGTTACTTTTAAACCATCTTGTCCCTTACCCACATAAACCTTTTCCATCTCCTTGATTTAGTTTGAATAACAAAATGTGTGGACTTTTACTAGTTTGCCAACATAAGATTATCAAAGTGATATTTGGTGCCCTTAGGAATAAGCTTATATAAATCTACAGTATTAGTGTGATGTGCCAGGCTGCTTTGACACAACTGGGCCAATTGTGTGAGATTGATGGTCGCTTCTCCAATATTGATCCTGTCTTCAGGAGAGCATTACGGGTTTGTTGTGGATAACAGTTTCTTTGTTTTGCTAAATGTTGAATCCTTAATTTTAATTGGTCAGTTACACACCCATTGAATTATGCAATGGTCTGCACTCTGTGGGGGCATTGATAGTGGAAGTTGCTCCAAGAGTTCTATCTAATGCCCATTACACTGTTGGCAGTTAGGGCAGCAATGAAGGTCCTCCACGACTGGTTCATAGCTTTCTCCATCATGTCAGTAGCTCAGTTCTCACTACTGTCAATCATGCAAGTCCCGGGTGGAGACTCAGGAATATCGTTGCACTCAGATATAAAAAGTTCTCCAATGTTGTTTCGGTAACTATTTTGTTTGACCAGTCAGGGAGGTTAACCCTGAGCTGAACCCCTGAACCTGGAGGACCAGTGGACCACTCTTAGTCTGGCCTCTACCCTTTGACCTGTTCAGCATGGGTGACCCTGTCAAGAGCCAGTGCGCAAGGCCCTGACTGCTGCCAACATACAGTAGCTCTTCAGAGTCATTGATGCATGCAAGCCTCCAAACCATGATAAGAATGTTGTTCTCTAGAAGATCTGAGAGTTCTGCTTTTGGCAAATTCCATCTGCATTGAAACAAAAAACACTTGCCTCGCTGTAAATTTTAATGATTTACAAACAGTTCCGATAAAGGGTTGGCCCATAACATCAACTGTTGATTCTTTTCTGTTGATGTTGCCTGACCTGCTGAGTTCTTCCAGTGTTTTGTGTATGTCTGTAAAATGCCAGTGTACTTTAAGGTCTGTAACAGAAAGTCTCAGAGACTTTCGTAGCGATGTACTGAACTGTTATTACTGCTAGCAAATTTTCAAACCCAACATCTTCCACAAAAGCTGATTTGATATTATGATTGCCTCAGGACCATAAGCTTCAAAATAATGTTTCAATTTATTAATGCTCTTTTGTGTCTACCTTAATCTCATATCTTCTGACTTTATTTAGGACATTTATAATACTTTAAAAGGTTTTGTAGAGATTGAGTTAGGAATTCTTTATTGGCCTCTTACTGCAATATTACCTTTCATCATGGGACAGTTATTGCCCTACAACCATCAACCAAAAAAAATCTCAGGGTTGTATCTGATGACATGTATGCACTCTGACAATAAATTGTACTTTGAACTTTGACCCATTGTGGATAACTTCACTCACCTTAATGCTGAACTGATTCCACAAACTATGGATTCACTTTCAAGGACTTTACAACTCATGTTTTCAGTATTACTTATTTATCTATCTATCTCTCTATCCATCCATCCATCCCTTTCTCTATCTATTTATTATTTTTTTACTTGCATCATTTGTCTTCTTTTGGTTGTCTGTTCATCCTTACGTGTAGTTTTTTCTTGGTTCTTTTGGATTTCATTGTTCGACTATGAATGCATGCGAGAAGGTGAATCTCAGATTGCATTTGGTGACATATTGTACTTTTATCATAAATTTACTTTGAACTTTGAACTTTGAAGAGCAGGATGTTGATATCTAGGCTGCTGTACTACAGGAACCCCAGCAAACTGAGAGCAATCCCTACCACAGAGTAGTTGGGTGAGGTCAGAATTTGGGTCTAGGTAGGGTTGGTTGTTGTCACAGGATGCTCTGCATTGGGAGAGTGGCAGGTTTGGTATTTTGTGGAAAATTAGATCAGGTTGCGTGCAGTTTTTCTTCATTCCAGCATCTGGTTTCTCTGCAAGTCCCACACCACAACTTTCCTAACCTGACCGCAGTTAAATCCTGGCTTGATCAAAAGGGACTAGATATCAGAGGTAAAAGGTCAATGGCTTACATATTCACTATTTAACACAGGTTTAGTGGATTCTCTGTTGAAAGGAAATTACTATGAAATGATTAAAAATTGAATTTACATAGATAATTTACTCTGTGACTGGGGAAATGATCTAGCTGATGAACATCCTACACTGATCATTATGAACTGAAGATCAGAAGATATGAGACAGGCCTGTTTATTAATCTTCAGTAGGAATCACCTACGGGGCAGCCTCCTCTCTACAACCAAATTAAATTTTGGAATTGAATAGGAATTAAGGGACTAGTAAAAAAGGTTGGTATATTTCAATGGTTTAGTGCTTGGAAGTGCAAGGCAGGACCAGTTTCAATGGCCGTCTTTATGTTTTAACTCTTTTCCAGCCATGTCCACATGCTGGGTGGATGCATTCACCTTGTTTCTCTGCTATGATGTTTTAGTATCTGTCCTGATGTTGCCTGGTGACCCAGCAGCTTCATCTGTTGATTCTCCTCTCTCCAGGACTCTACAGGGTGACTGCTCCCATGCTGGAGATCCCTGTGATCTGGGAGTTCCCAAACTTTTTTAGCCCATAGACCCCTACGATTAGCCAAAAATTGGGCCATTTGGCCCTTCCAGTCTGTTCTGCCATCTCATCATAGCTGATCCATTTCTCCCTCAGCTGCAATCTCCTGCCTTCTCCCCATATCCCTTCATGCCCTGACTAAGCAAGAATCTATCAACCTCTACCTTAAATATACTCAATGACTTGGTCTTCACAACTGCCTATGGCAACGCATTCTGCAGATTCACCACCCTCTGGCTAAAGAAATTTCTCCTCTTTTCTTTTCTAAATGGACATTCCTCTATTCTGTGCCTCTGGTCTGAGACTCTCCCACTAAAGCAAACATCCTCGCCACATCCACTCTATCAACAAACAAAATTCGACAGGTCCCCCCCGCCCATTCTTCCAAATTCTAGTGAGTACAGCTCCAGAGCCTGTACTGTTGGAGGAAGTGCGTGAGCATTGTCACCAGTAGTTGATGGAACTCCTGCCTCTCAGAGAGGTGGCAGCCAGATCAGTGGATATAATTAATTCTCAGTGCAGAGTTTGTTGCAGAAAGGGCAAGAATTATTTTCTCCCCTCACATGCTACTGGACCCGCTGAATTTCGCCAGTTGTTCTGGATCTGTCTTGTGGATCTGTTGAATGCGAAGATCAGAATCAAGTTTAATATCACCGGCATATGTTGCAAAATGTGTTGTCTTTACAGCAGCAGTACAATGCAATACATAATAATAGGAAAAACAGATTGAATTACGGAAAGTTGTGCAAAAATACCAAGTTTAGAAAAGTAGTGAGGTAATGTTCGTTGGTTCAATGTCCATTCAGAAATTGGATGGCAGAGGGGAAGGAGCCGTTCCTGAATCACTGATTGTGTACCTTCATGCTCCTGTACCTCCTTTCTGATGGTAGCAAGGAGAACAAAGTATGTCCTGGGTGATGGAGATCCTTAAAGATGGACGCCACCTTTTTGAGGCTTTGCTCCTTGGAGATGTCCTGGATTCTGTGGAGGCCAGTGCCCATGATGGAGCTGAGTGAGTTTACAACTCTCTGCAGTTTATTTCAATCCAGTGCAGTAGCTCCCCCCCACCCCCATACCAGATGGTGATGCAGCCAGTTAGAACGCTCTCCAGAGTACATCGGTAGAAATTTGCAATTGATGGATGAGTATTTGAAAGCTCAAAGAGCTGGGGATCACAGAGAGCCAGGAGAGGAGCAGAGACCAGAATCCATCAGCCACCGTGTTCAGAGTCTTATCTGAAGCAGTGACTCTGTACCCATGGCCTGCACACGCACTGATGTGCAGGTTTCATAACAATGAGCCACTGCTCCCCGCCCCAGCCGGGAGGTCGTAACACATTTGTGATTGAATGGCAGCCAGACTGATGGTGTGTACCAGTCTGACCCACACACAACCTAATTCTTTATTCAGCTCTTTAACTGGTTTCTCTTTCACCCTCTGTGAGAATTATTTATATTTTATTTATGATTCACCGCTCAAGAAAACATTATTCTCTGATTCTTTATCTGACTACATTGTAGAATCCTATTCATAGAAAAATACAGCACAGAAACAGGTTCTCTGGCGCATTTAGTCCACGCTGAACCATCTAAATTGTCTACTTCCATTGATTTCCATATCTACTCTGTCCAGGCCTTTCAAAATATAAAATGTTTCAATGAGATCCCACCCTCATCCTTCTAAATTCCAGTGAGTACAGACCCAGAGCTATCAAATGTTCCTCATATGTTGACCCATTCATTCCTGGAATCATCCTTGTGTACCTCATTTGAACCCTCTCCAATGCCTGCACATCTTTCCTTAGATGAGGAGCCCAGAACTGTTCACAGTACTCATGGTGAGGCCTCACCAGTGCCTTCTAAAGCCAATGCATCCCTTTTCTGATATTCTAGGCCTCTTGAAATGATTGCCAACATTGTGTTCCCCTCGTAAGTCTGGGGAAGACAATCTCTGGCCCTGCCAAATGGGTGAGACTGAGATGCGAGTCCACCCCGAAACCCCCCGTTTCTGTGGATGCTGTGTGATTTGTTCCCCTGTTACAAATCAGTACCATGATATAACAGACAGTACACAACACACAATTAAATGATTTAGCTTTATAATTCTTAATTTGACTACAGGGTTAGAGAAGAACAAGCAAAAATGAAAGAAAAATGCTCATTTTAATGGAACAGTCTAATGTGCACAAGTTGGAGCTCATGGTTTCCCCTTCACCGATCCTCCTTCGATCTCCCTGACCGTCGTTGGATCATGGCTCCGCTCCGGCATCTTCTCTCTTCATCTCCTGCCAAACAAAAAACCTAGATCACCCTGGTGTCAGACACACGACACAAAAACACCCTCCTGTCATTGGACGGCTCATATTTGAAATCACCCATTATCTCTAACCATAACCCAAACACTGCTTCTACAAAGACCATTACATTAGCAGTGAAACCTTTCCCAGGGTGTTATAATTGCATTTACCTTCCTCACCACCGACTCGATCTGTAAGTTAACAGTGTTCTGCACAAGGATTCCAAGTCACTTTGCATCTCAGATTTTCAATTTTCTCCCTATTTAGAAAATATTACCATATAACCATATAACAATTACAGCACAGAAATAGGCCATCTCCGCCCTTCTAGTCCATGCCAAATGCTTACTCTCACTTAGTCCCACTGACCTGCACTCAGCCCATAACCCTCCATTCCTTTCCTGTCCATATATCTATCCAATTTTACTTTAAATGACAATATCGAACCTGCCTCAACCACTTCTGCTGGAAGCTTGTTCCACACAGCTACCACTCTCTGAGTAAAGAAGTTCCCCCTCATGTTACCCCTAAACTTTTGCCCTTTAACTCTCAACTCATGTCCTCTTGTTTGAATCTCCCCTACTCTCAATGGAAAAAGCCTATCCACGTCAACTCTATCTATCCCCCTCATAATTTTAAATACTTCTATTAAGTTCCCCATCAACCTTCTATGCTCCAAAGAATAAACACCCAACTTGTTCAACCCTTCTCTGTAACTTAGGTGCTGAAATTCAGGTAACACTCCAGTAAATCTTCTCTGTACTCTCTCTATTTTGTTGACATCTTTCCTATAATGCAGTGACCAGGACTGTACACAATACTACAAATCTGGCCTTACCAATGCCTTGTACAATTTCAACATGAGATCCCAACTCCTATACTCAATGCTCTGATTTATAAAGGCCAGCATACCAAAAGCTTCCTTCACCATCCTATCCACATGAGATTCCACCTTCAGGGAACTATGCACCATTATTCCTAGATCCCTCTGTTCTGCTGCCTTCTTCAATGCCCTACCATTTACCATGTATATTCTATTTTGATTAGTCCTACCAAAATGTAGCACCTCACATTTATCAGCATTAAACTCCATCTGCCATCTTTCAGCCCACTCTTCTAACTGGCCTAAATCTCTCTGCAAGCTTTGAAAACCTACTTCATTATCCACAACGCCACCTATCTTAGTATCATCTGCATACTTACTCATCCAATTTACCACCCCATCATCCAGATCATTGATGTATATGACAAACAACACTGGACCCCGTACAGATCCCTAATACACACCACTAGTCATCAGCCTCCCTTTGACAAACAGTTATCCACCACTGCTCTCTGGTGTCTCCCATCCAGCCATTGCTGAATCCATTTCACTACTTCAATATTAATACCTAATGATTGAACAATTCTAACTAACCTTCCGTGTGGCACCTTGTCAAAGGCCTTACTGAAGTCCATATAGACAACATCCACCGCTTTACCCTCGTCAACTTTCCTAGTAACCTCTTCAAAAAATTCAATAAGAATTGTCAAACATGACCTTCCACGCACAAATCCATGTTGACTGTTCCTAATCAGACCCTGTCTATCCAGATAATTATATATGCCATCTCTAAGAATACTTCCCATCAATTTACCCACTACTGACGTCAAACTCGCAGGCAGATAATTGCTAGGTTTACTCTTAGAACCCTTTTTAAACAATGGAACAACATGAGCAATACGCCAATCCTCCGGCACCATCCCCGTTTCTAATGACATTTGAAATGTTTCTGTCAGAGCCCCTGCTATTTCCACACTAACTTCCCTCAAGGTCCTAGGGAATATCCTGTTAGGACTTGGAGAGTTATCCACTTTTATATTCCTTCAAAGCATCAGTACTTCCTCTTCTTTAATCATCATAGTTTCCATAACTTCCCTACTTGTTTCCCATACCTTATATAATTCAATATCCTTCTCCTTAGTGAATACCAAAGAAAAGAAATTGTTCAAAATTTCCCTCATCTCTTTTGGTTCCACACATAGCCGTCCACTCTGATTCTCTAAGGGACCAATTTTATCCCTCACTATCCTTTTGCTATTAATATAACTGTAGAAACCCTTCGGGTTTATTCTCACCTTACTTGCCAAAGCAACCTCGTATCTTCTTTTAGCTTTTCTAATTTCTTTCTTAAGGTTCTTTTTACATTCTTTATATTCCTCGAGCACCTCATTTACTCCATGCTGCCTATATTTATTGTAGATATCTCTCTTATTCCATACCTGTCATGGTCCAGTCCATGAAGTCCGTATTCCAGTTCATGGTCCGGTCCGTGGATTCAGGACTCCAGGTCTTCCAGCTGTCCATTGTTTGAGTTAATCATAGGCACCTGATTCCCATCTTGGTGCTTGGAATATAAGTAGCCTTGGGGTTGAGTGTGGGCTGCTGGTTTGTCTTGTCAGTTCCCCTTGGAGCAGCCTGCTGATGGAAGGCTAGTGAAACCATTCATAATCTCTAGGCCTGGTTGGAGGACCATCACTTCATGGAGCCTTGTTGCCACTTGTTGGAGTAGTCTTTGTGGTACGGATTTGGCTGTTTCCTGGGCTAGCTGAATGGCTATCAGCCACTCTGAGCTAGGTAGGGATCTGGCTGCTTCTGTAGCCAGCTGAGGTTGCTGGCTGAGCTGAGAGCTTCCCTGGAGCAGAGATGGAACTGTCTGTTGTTCTTTAGTGTTTGTCTCTTCTGGTCCTTGACTCTGTGGTGTATGCCAGGCTGTTTTGCTGTTGCCCTGTGGAGGGTCCTGTCTTGTCTTGTCCTTGCCTCTGTTGGGTAAGTCTGGCTGTTCTGCAGTTACCTGATGGAGAGACCTGTCCCACCTTGGTGTGGAGGTGAAGTTGAGTCCTGGCTTATCTTAGGATAAGTCCTGGCTCTATGTCTATGTTTTGTCCTGTCTCATGTTAGTGTCATGTTAAAGATGAGTCCTGGCTTGTCGAAGGATAAATCCTGGCTCTATGTTGATGTTTGGTTCCCAGTCTGTCTCTTAGCTCCAAGGACCCTAGCCGCGAGGATCCCGAAGCCAGGCTCCAAGGACCCTAGCCGCGAGGATCCCGAAGCCAGGCTCCAAGGGCCCCAGCCGCGAGGATCCCGAAGCCAGGCTCCAAGGGCCCCAGCCGCGAGGATCCCGAAGCCAGGCTCCAAGGGCCCCAGCCGCGAGGATCCCGAAGCCAGGCTCCAAGGGCCCCAGCCGCGAGGATCCCGAAGCCAGGCTCCAAGGGCCCCAGCCGCGAGGATCCCGAAGCCAGGCTCCAAGGGCCCCAGCCGCGAGGATCCCGAAGCCAGGCTCCAAGGGCCCCAGCCGCGAGGATCCCGAAGCCAGGCTCCAAGGGCCCCAGCCGCGAGGATCCCGAAGCCAGGCTCCAAGGGCCCCAGCCGCGAGGATCCCGAAGCCAGGCTCCAAGGGCCCCAGCCGCGAGGATCCCGAAGCCAGGCTCCAAGGGCCCCAGCCGCGAGGATCCCGAAGCCAGGCTCCAAGGGCCCCAGCCGCGAGGATCCCGAAGCCAGGCTCCAAGGGCCCAGGACCCCAGCCGCGAGGATCCCGAAGCCAGGCTCCAAGGCCCAGGACCCCAGCCTCTTGCATCTCCTCAAAGTTAGCCTTTCTCCAATCAAAAATCTCAACCCTGGGTCCAGACCGATCCTTCTCCATAGTTATATTGAGACTAATGGCATTGTGATCACTAGACCCAAAGTGCTTCCCAACACATACCTCTGTCACCTTACCTATCTCATTCCCTAACAGGAGATCCAACACTGCCCCTTCTCTAGTTGATGCTTCTATGTATTGCTGCAAAAACTATCTGGCACACATTTTACAAACTCCAAACCATCCAGCGCTCTTACAGTATGGGCTTCCCAGTCTGTGTGGAAAATTAAAATCTCCCAGAATGACAACCTTGTGCTTACTACAAATATCTGCTATCTCCTTACAAATTTGCTCCTCCACTTCTCGCTCCCCATTAGGTAGTCTATAATATAACCCCATAAGTGTTACTACACCTTTCCCATTCCTCAATTCCACCCAAATAACCTCCCTAGATGAGCCCTCTAATCTATCCTGCCAGAGCACCTCTGTTATATTTTCTCTGACAAGCAATGCAACACCTCCCCCTCTTGTCCCTCTGATTCTATCACACCTGAAGCAATGAAATCCAGGAATATTTAGTTGCCAATCCTGTAACCATGTTTCACTAATAGTCACCACGTCATACTTCCAGGTATCAATCCATGCTTTAAGCTCATCCACCTTTCTTATAATGCTCCTAGCATTAAAATAAATGCATTTAAGAAATTTTCCACCTCATACTCTCTGTTTATCACTAACGGTGCAAACAACTTTACTATTTTCTTTTTCTTCCTTCTCCCCTACATCTGTTCCTACACTCTGGTTCCCCTCCCCCCTCGTATCTAGTTTAAATCCACCGGAGCCCCTCTGGCAAACCTACCTGTAAGAATATTTGTCCCCCTCCAGTTTAGATGTAAACAGTCCCAATGGAACAGGTCCCACCTTCCCTGGAAAACTGCTCAATTATCTATAAACCTAAAGCCCTCCCTCCTGCACCATGCCTTCAGCCACATGTTGATCTGCACTATCTTACTATTTCTAAACCCACCTGCACGTGGCACTGGTAGCAATCCTGAGTTTGCTATCCTGGAGGTCCTGTCCTTTAACTTGGCGCCTAACTCCCTAAACTCGACTTTCAGGACCTCCTCACTCTTCCTACCCACGTCATTGGTCCCTACATGGACCACGACATCTGGCTGCTCACCCTCACTCTTCAGAATACTGAGAACTCGATCTGAGATATCGCACAATAGTCTGCACATTTATCTCTACTACTGAAATGCATGACCATGCAGTTTCCAACATTGTATTTCATTTGCAACTTTCTTGCCCATTCTCTTAATCTGTATCTGCATTCGGTGCTCACGGTGTGGCCTCCTCTACATCAGTGAAACCCAACGCACATTGGGGGACTGCTTCGTCGAGCACCTCCGCTCCGTCCGCCACAACAGACAAGATCTCCTGGTAGCCACCCACTTCAACTCTGCTTCCCATTCCCATTCAGATATGTCCATACATGGCCTCCGCTACTGCCATGATGAGGCTAAACTCAGGTTGGAGGAGCAACACCTCATATACCATCTAGGTAGTCTCCAGGACCTTGGTATGAACATAGAATTCTCCAACTTCTGATAATTCCATCCCCCTCCCTTCCCCTATCCCTATTTCACTCTAGCCCTCCCCTAGCTGCCTATCACATTCCTCATGGTTCTGCCTCCTTCTACTACCCATTGTGTTTTCCCATATTCTTTCTTCACCTTTCCTGCCTATCACCTCCCTGCTTCCCCTTCCCCACCCCTTTAGCTTTCCCCTTACTGGTTTTTCACCTAGAACCTACCAGCCTTCTCCTTCCCAACCTCCTCCCACCTCCTTTATAGGGCCACTGCCCCTTCCCTCTTCAGTCCTGACGAAGGACTCCGGCCCGAAACATTGACTGATCGTTTCCACGGATGCTGCCCGACCCGCTGAGTTCCTCCAGCGTGTTGTGAGTGTTGCTTTGACCCCAGCATATGCAGAGTGTTTTGTGCTACTAATCTGTAGCCTACATATTTCCTCAACACTAACCTTCCACCAATCTTCATATCTGTAAATTTGGCGACAAAGCCATCTATTCCATTATCTAAATCATTGATATACAGCATAAAAAGCAGTCCTAACACTTACCCCTGAGGAACACCACTAGTCACTGGCAACCAACTGGAAAAGGATTCTTTTATTCCCACTCATTCTCCTACCAATCAGCCAATGATTTAACCATGTCACTAAGTTTCCTGTAATACCATGGGTTCTTAACTCAGTAAGCAGCCTCACGTGTAGTACCTTGTCAAAGGCCTTCTGAAAGTCCAAATGTACAACATCCACGGTATTCCCTTTATCTATTCTACATGTAGGTCAAATATGATGGCAGAATATAGTATTAGTGGTAAGACTCTTGGCAGTGTGGAGTATCAGAGGGATCTTCGGGTCCGAGTCCATAGGATGCTTAAAGCTACTGCATAGGTTGACTGTGTGGTTAAGAAGGCAGACGGTGCATTGGCCTTCATCAACTGTGGGATTGAATTTAAGAGCCGAGAGGTAATGTTACAGCTTTAGAGGACCCTGGTCAGACCCCACTTGGAATACTGCACTCATTACTGGTCACCTCACTACAGGAAGGATGTGGAAACTATAGAAAGGGTGCAGAGGAAATTTACAAGGATGTTGCCTGGATTGGGGAGCATGCCTTATGAGAATAGGTTGAGTGAATGTGGCCTTTTCTCCTTGGAGTAATGGAGGATGAGAGGTGACCTGATAGAGGTGTATAAGATGATGAGAGGCATTGATCGTGTGGCTAGTCAGAGGCCTTTTCCCAGGGCTGAAATGGCTAACAGGAGAGGGCACAGTTTTAAGGTGCTTGGAAGCTGATACAGAGATGTCAGGGGTAAGTTTTTTATGCAGAGGGTGGCGAGTGCGTGGAATGGGCTGCCGGTGATGGTAGAGGCAGATATGATAGGGTCTTTTAAGAGACTCCTGGATAGCTACATGGCGCATAGTAAGTAAGTATATGTTTGGCACAGCATAGTAAGCCAAAGGGCCTGTATTGTGCTGTAGGTTCTCTATGTTTCTACATTTCTAAAGAATTCCATCAGGTTTGTCAGGCAAGATTTTCCCTTACGGAAACCACACTGACTTTGTCCTGTCTTGTCCTGTGTCACCAGGTACTCCATAACCTCATCCTTCCCAATTGACTCCAACACCTTCCCATGTATTGTAATATACTGCTGTTGCAAAACAACATCAAATTTCATCACGTATGCTAATGATATTAAATGTGATTTGAATTCTGAATTCATATTTGTCCACCTTCCAGGTCTTGTCACTTGGTCAGCGTGCATATTTCCCTAAAAAAAAATCCTCATGAAGATCTCAGTACTCACAACCCACGTTATTTCCTACCGTGAGGGAAGGGTGGCACTTTATCTCCTCAGAGAAGCGGTGGGTGTAGACTGTCTAACACAAATCCCCACTGCATCTCACTAGTCAGAGCTTGGAACTTGAGGACAATCCGTTTATTCCTGCTCTGTGCTTTCTGGGTGATCATCTGTCTCAGTATTACCCCTATCCAGTGTGTTCCAACCATATTTACCAATCTCATGCTTCTGATCAGAGGTTTCCCACCCCCCCCCTTATCTATCCCTCTAGTCACATACACAAAGCATGCCAGCTGATGAATAAATGCTGATTTTTCTTTCATAAGGGCAAGACCAAAGCACATGGAACCAAGTTCAGTCAAGTGTTCAACCCACCTCAGTTTCCACTTGAAATTCCCAACATCTCCAAGGCCAGTCTTCAGCTAACATGACTCATTTCATGAGAGAAGAGATGGAAAAGTACACATGCCTATTGGGCTAGACAATATCCCAGACGTGGTACTGAAGACCCATGCTCCAGCCAACTTGGTTGGGGTGTTATCCTAACTTCTGAGAACAGAAATGGAGCAAAGGGAAGAGTCGGAGACCAAACAATTGAAAGTGAGGTTAGGGTGACAACAGAAGTGATGGAACAGGAAATGAGACAATGTAGTCATCAGTTTTCCAGACACAAGTAGCAAATGAAGTGGTCCTGTGTTGGGACCCTGCTGACCTTGGTGCAGAGGTTAACTTGCCCATTGCTGCTCTGTGAGTCCTGAGACATTCAATGCACCAATATTGGAATAGAAGAAATTTGATCTCAACTGTGGAATATAAGGGAGAAAATTAAATACTCCACTTGCGTCACTCCCTGGAACAATAATAGAGAGAAGGGGCAGTGTATATATTTCTTTTGAGAGCTGAAAATATTACCCTGTGACACAGTTCCTCTGTCCACTGGTAATGTATGTGTGTAAATCTGCTCACATGTGGTTTTGTTGATGGTCCCATCACCAGTGAGGACAAGGTTGTTGGCTCTGGTGAGCTTACAAAGAACACATGGATGGAGCTGAACACACATGGACCCTGTATTTATTCATTCTCTCTCTCTCTGCCTCATACTCTCCCTCTCTCCATCTTTCTCCTTTCTCCCCCTCCCTCTCTCTCCTGCCTTCTCTGTCTCCCTAACCCACTCCCTCCTTCCTCTTTCCTCTCCCCCTCTCTCCTTCCTTCCCTGTCTCCCTGACTCACTCTTGTTCCCTCCCTCCCTCTCCCCTCTCTCCCCCTATCCTTCTCTCCATCTCTCTCTCCCCCTCTCCTTGGACTCATCCTCTCTCCCTCTCCCTATTTCCCTCTTTCCCTTTCTCTCTCTCTCCTTTTCCCCATTAGTTGGCGAGGAAATAGACATTACTTTCCTGTATGTTCCTATAGTTTCTTGGAGATGCAGCGAAGATGATCACGTTTTTCAGGTGGGACTGCAATGAGTCACATTTAATTTCATCCCTTAATCCAGATGAATAATTCCATGATAGCCAGCATCAGTGGCCCGATGTGCTAACTATCCCTAAACTTCCCTCCAATTATCTTAAATTATTCCCCTTGCATTTTGATCCCAGAAAGACAGCAGTCTCTGGCTGTCCACTCTACCTATGCTCTTGTCATCTTGAATGCCTCCAACAGGTACAGGTGACCATTAATCCCCCATCCAAACCAAGTAGACAAAATAAAGTTGATAGTGCTGCTCTAAGTTCTGGTAACTAGTCCTGTCCACGTTCACTAGATGGTGACCTGCTTCCCTCCTCCAATGCTTTGAGATGTGTCTATTTTAACGCGAGGAGTATCATGAATAAAGTAGATGAGCTTACAGCATGGATCAGCACTTGGAGCTATGATGTGGCCATTACAGAGACTTGGATAGATCAGGGGCAGAAATGGCTACTTCAAGTTCCAGGCTTTAGATGTTTCAGAAAAGACTGAGGGAGGCAAAAGAGGTGGGGGCGTGGCACTGCTGATCAGAGGTAGTGTCACGGC
This sequence comes from Mobula birostris, assembly GCF_030028105.1. NCBI lineage: Eukaryota > Metazoa > Chordata > Chondrichthyes > Myliobatiformes > Myliobatidae > Mobula > Mobula birostris. The sequence goes on from NC_092381.1 coordinate 103,426,394, forward strand.
TACAGAAAAGGAGGAAATCATGGAGGGATTTTCTACTGAGTCTCTGTGGGTGGAAGTTAGAAACAGGAAGGGATCAATTACTCTACGGGGTGTCTTTTATAAACCACCCAATAGTAGCAGGGACATCGAGGAGCAGATAGGGAGACAGATTCTGGAAAGGAGTAATAACAACAGGGTTGTTGTGGTGGAAGATTTTAATTTCCCAAATATGATATGCATCTCCCTAGAGTGAGGGGTTTAGATGAGGTAGAGTTTGTTAGGTGTGTTCAGGAAGGTTTCTTGAAACAATATGTAGATAAGCCTACAAGAGGAGAGGCTGTACTTGATCTGGTATTGGGAAATGAACCTGGTCAGGTGTCAGGTCTCTCAGTGGGAGAGCATTTTGGAGATAGTGATCATAATTCTATCTCCTTTACCATAGCATTGGAGAGGGATAGGAACAGACAAGCTAGGGAAAAGTTTAATTGGAGTGAAGGGAAATATGAGGCTATCAGGCAGGAACTTGGAAGCATAAATTGGAAACAGATTTTCTTAGGGAAATGTACAGAAGAAATGTGGCAAATGTTCAGGGGCTATTTGGTGGGGTTCTGCATAGCTACGTTCCAGTGAGACAGGGAAAGGATGGTAGGGTACAGGGACCATGGTGCACAAATGCTGTTGTAAATCTAGTCAAGAAGAAAAGAAGAGCTTATGAAAGGTTCAAAAAACTAGGTAATGATAGAGATCTAGAAGATTATAAGGCTAGCAGAAGGAGGCTAAGAATGAAATTAGCAGAGCCAGAAAGGGCCATGAGAAAGCCTTTGCGGACAGGATTAAGGAACACCCCAAGGCGTTCTATAAGTATGTGAAGAGCAAGAGGATAAGACGTGAAAGAATAGGACCAATCAAGTGTGACAGTGGAAGATTGTGCATGAACCAGAGGACATGGCAGAGGTACTCAATGAATACTTTGCTTCAGTATTCACTATGAAAAAGGATCTTGGTGATTGTAGGATGACTTGCAGCAGACTGAAAAGCTTGAGCATATAGATATTAAGAAAGAGGATGTGCTGGAGGTTTTGGAAAGCATCAAGTTGGATAAGTCACCGGGACCGGACAAGATGTACCCCAGGCTACTGTGGGAAGTGAGGGAGGAGAGTGCTGAGCCTCTAGTGATGATCTTTGCATCATCAATGAGAATGGGAGAGGTTCTGGAGGACTGGAGAATTGCGGATGTTGTTCCCTTAGTCAATAGAGGGACTAGGGATAGCCCAGGAAATTATAGAGCAGTGGGTCTTACTTCAGTGGTTGGTAAGTTGATGGAGAAGATCCTGAGAGGCAGGATTTATGAACATTTGGAGAGGCATAATATGATTAGGAATAGTCAGCATGGCTTTGTCAAAGGCAGGTCGTGCCTTACAAGTCTGATTGAACTTTTTGAGGATGTGACTAAACACATTGATGAAGGTCGAGCCATAGATGTAATGTATACAGATTTTAGCAAGGCATTTGATAAGGTTCCCCATGCAAGGCTTATTGAGAAAGTACGGAGGCATGGAATCCAAGGAGACATTGCTCTGTGGATCCAGAACTGGCTTACCCACAGAAGGCAAAGAGTGGTTGTAGATGGGTCATATTCTGCATGGAGGTCAGTGACCAGTGGTGTGCCTCAGGGATCTGTTCTGGGACCCCTACTCTTTGTGATTTTTATAAATGACCTGAATGAAGAAGTGGAGGAACGGGTTAGTAAACTTGCTGATGACACAAAAGTTGGAGGTGTTGTGAGTAGTATGGAGGGCTATCAGAGGTTACAGCGGGACATTGATAGGGTGTAAAACTGGGCAGATAGAGTTCAACCCAGATAAGTGTGAAGTGGTTCATATTGGTAGATCAAATATGATGGCAGAATATAGCATTAATGGCAAGACTCTTCGCAGTGTGGAGAATCAGTGGGATCTTGGATCCATAGAACACTCAAAGCTGGTATGCAGGTTGACTCTGTGGTTAAGAAGGCATACGGTGCATTGGCCTTCATCAATCATGGGATTGATTTTAAGAGCTGAGAGGTAATGTTGCAGCTATATAGGACCCTGGTCAGACCCCACTTGGAGTACTGTGCTCAGTTCTGGTCGCCTCACTACAGGAAGGACGTGGAAACCATAGGGTGCAGAGGAAATTTACAAGGATGTAGCCTAGATTGGGGATCATGCCTTATGAGAATAGTTTGGTGAACTCAGCCTTTTCTCCTTGGAGCAACAGAGGATAAGAGGTGATCTGATAGAGGTGTACAAGATAATGAGAGGCATTGATCGTGTGGATAGTCAGAGGTTTCTTCCCAGGACTGAAATGGCTAGCATGAGAGGGCATAGGTTTCAGGTGCTTGGAAGTAGGTACAGAGGAGATGTCAGGGGTAAGTTTTTTATGCAGAGAGTGGTGAATGCGTGGAATGGGCTGCTGATGGCAGTGGTGCAGGCAGAAATAATAGGGTCTTTTGATAGCCTCCTGGATGGATACATGGAGCTTAGAAAAATAAAGAGCTATGGGTAAGCCTAGGTAGTTCTAATGTAAGGACATGTTCGGCACAGCTTTGTGGGCCGAAAGGCCTGTATTGTGCTGTAGGTTTTCTATGTTTCTATCTGTCAAGGAGACATGGTCTTCAAGTGTTAACCCCCTTAATCAGGACCCTCTGCCATCAGCGATGGAGCTTTATTCTCATGGCCTTGTGGTGGTGACAGGGTGAACATGTCACTGGAGGACAACTGGCAGGAGTAGGTGTGAAAGGAGAGACTGCCATTAGGACCTTGTTCATGGTTCTCAGAAACAGGGTAATCTATTCTCAACAGATCACTATTGATCACTCAAGGAATGTAAACACACCAAGTAATTTAAAGTTGTTCAATAAACAGCAAGAGAGATTTATGTGGATGGGTCCACATTTTAGGATTATTGCATAATAGATTTTCTGTGCACAGCTTAGAAGCAGTGACTTTACTAATGTTGTTGGTTCTATGAGGACCATAGCCTTTAGCCCTATAACCTGCCCCTAAAGAACTTTACTAAAGTTGTTGGTTCTAGGAGGACTGTTGCCTCTAGCTGTACAAGACAATAAGATCATAAGGTATAGATCCAATATAAGATAAGAACCATAAAATTCAGTTCGTGAACAGTTTGCAAGAAAAAGTTTGCAAATCCAATGAATTGATGGCCACAGCTGCCTGTGGCAATGAATTCCACAGATTCACCACTCTCTGCCTAAAGAAATTCCTCCTCATCTCCATTCTAAAGGGACACCCTTTATTCCAAATTTGTGTCCTCTGGTCCTTAACTCCCCAACACGGGAAACATCCTCTCCACACCCACTCTGTTGAGGCCCCTCAACATTTGATAGGCTTTGATGTGGTAACCCCCTCATATACCCTGTCCTATCAGAACTTCACTAATGTTTTTCATTCAATGAGAACCACAGCCTCTAGTGGTAGACTCTGTCACTTCAGAACTTCCTGCAGATGCTCCATGATACTCTTGACTCTGACATGGGATGTAACAAACCACAGAAATGACTGAGATTTCCGTAATAATAGAGATGAGGAGGAATTTCTTTCGCCAGAGACTGGTGAATCTGAAGAATTCATTGCTACAGGCAGCTGTAGAGGAAAAGTAATTGGGTATATTTAAAGCAGTCCTTGATAGATTCTTGATTGGTAAGGGTGTCAAGGTTTATGGGGAGAAAGCATGAAAATAAGGTTGAGAGAGAAAACAAATCAGCTGTGATCAAATGGCAGACCGGACTCGATGGGCTGAATGGCCAAATTCTGCTCCACAGCCCACCCCCACACTCAGTTTAGATCTTGATTAGTAAAGGCGTCAAAGGTTATGGGGAGAAGGCAGAAGAATGGTGTTGTCAGAGTAAATAAATCAGCCATGATTGTATGGTGGAGCGGACTTGATAGGCCAAATGGCCTAATTCTGTTCCTATCTCTCATGGTTTTATGGTTTATTTCACTGGGAAACCTCATATTATCAGGGATGGGAACTCCAGCTGAAAATTTCCAGATGGCATTGAAACCTTGGGCACAAAATTATCTTTTGTAGAGCAGCCTCCATGGCCCATTTGCTCAAAACAGCCCTGGGTTGGAGCTAAGGAAAACCTGCCTTAGCATAGTCATTACAAAATGACATGGACCTTTTAATGGTTTCTTAAAGACTGCAAGTTAATGACCGACGCACCACAGCCTGTACTTATCCAACTGTTTACCTACTAATTGGTGGAACAATTGAACACAAATGGAGTATTTTTTATCCTCCAATAACAGTTGAAGACGAAGAAGGAATAGTGTGAAGAAACAGGTCTTGGCCGGAAATGTCGACTGTTTATTCATTTCCGTAGATGCTGCTTGACATGTTGAGTTCCTCCAGCATTTTGTGCGCATTGCTCCAGAGTGCGATTCGTCCTTTTCATTCAGTCCCACGGAGAGCTCCTCTAATTCTTGTCTTGACTTCAAATTCACAATCGCAACTCCTCTGAAAGGTTATCTCCTCAATAAACAAGAACTACATTTTCATGATTAATTAATGGAAAGCAGCTTTCTATAGCAGCAGATCGAGGGTTAAATTAGGAATAATCTTCCAAGCCGACGGTTCTCTGAAGGTTTTTATTTAAGGCACTGTATTATCAAATCCATCTCCACGAGTAATTAAGGGGCATAACAGCTGTGTGTGGGCAAACAGTTTGCCGCAATGTGACCCGGTGGAACATGTTTCTACTCTACTGACAACACTCACCATTATCCTCATCCCGTGAACACAGTTTTCACTTTAACACACCCGTCACGTTTGCAACCCACAGTCTCAACACTGGCACCTTCTGATACCAGATCTCCCCAGACAGAGCAACCACAGCGGCAGAAAGCGAAAAAAATGCCAAGGGAACATGCACACAGTTGAATTACACACAGAACCGTTTATTTCCCGAAGGACGCGGATGTGGAACCTGAATATAGTCAATTATGGGTGAATTCGAGCAGTGAACTCCTTCATTCTCTGCCAAGCCTGTGACTAATAGTTTCGGGGATGAACAAGTTATTTGGAAAGACATAACGATTTGGAAGATAAACAGATGCTGGTGGAAGGGGGAGGGGCGGCAATCAATTGAGTTAGACACGAAATGCTGAAATGGTTAAATTTTGGAGATTTTATTTCCTGTACCGAGATCCTTTGATGCCTTTACTCTCAGCTCTCAGTATTTGATCGCGTTGTTCAGTACCGCTGCTCTGAAAGCTCCCTGCGTATACAGCTGTACGTTTCTATTTTAAGTGCCGAACTTCTAGCTATTTGAGTTGAAGGGCCTATTTTTAAATGTGTGATGAATTAACCAGCAGTCCTCAGTATTTCAGCAGTAACTCCAATTACGAGGCTGACACTCACAAGGATCCAGACCAGCTGTCTCTATCAATGCGCCAGTAACGTCTGCCTGGATCAATGCGTGATCTTAAAAGAGTTGTCTTATTACCAAAGGCAACTCCAATGTGCAATGTCACTCACTCTGTGGGTGTTTACGTGGCCACTTTGTGCTGGAGGAGTTAACTGCCACTGCGTTTCTCATTTCGACTGGAATGCATCTGAGATTTGCTGGAGCCAGCAACTATTCTGGTCCAAACCTGCATGCAGAAAAAACAGTAATCACACCATTACTGACGAAAGTTAACACTCAGGGGCACTCTTGCAAAACATTGCTCAATAATTTAAAAGCAAGTTTAGCAGATACTCAGTGATAGGAGAGGCGCTCCACGCAGTTACCTTTGACCTCGGTAAAAAGAGTAATTACCATAGGAACAAGCATTACCACGGTTTATCAGTTAGAGCTAACCACTCTGATCTCATTTTGCCCAGTTATCACGTATTAATTCAGCCGCCCATAAAGCATAACGTCATAGAAAAGTACAGCACAGAAACAGGTCCTTTGGCCCATCTAGTATATGCTGCACCATTTAAACTGCCTACTCACTGGAACCATAGCCCTCCATATTCTTACCATCCATGTACCTTCCCAAACTTCTCTTAAATGTTGAAATCAAGCTCACATGCACCACTTGCGCTGACAGTTTGTTCCACCCTCTCATGATCCTCTGAGTGAAGAAGTTTCCCCTCATGTTCCCCTCAAACTTTTCCCCTTTCACCCCTTACCCATGACCTCAGCTTCAGTGGAAGGAGCCTGCTTAAATTTACCCCATCTGTATCACTGATAATTTTGTATACCTCTATTAAGTCTCCCCTCAGTTTTCTATGTTCCAAGAAATGAAACCCTAATCTATTCAATCTTCCCTTATAACTCAGATCCTCCAGTACCAACAACATCCCTGTAAATTTTCTCTGTACATGTTCAACCTTATTTACATCTTTCCTGCAGGGAGGTGACCAGAACTGTACTCAATACTCTAAATAGGGCCCCACCAATGTCCTATACAACTTCAATGTAACATCCCAACCCCTGTACTCAATACTCTGATTTGTGAAGGGCAATGTGCCAAAAGGTTAGTTTATGAGCTTATCTATTTGTGACGCCACATTCAATGAATTATGGACCTGTATTCCCAGATCTCTCTGTTCTACCACACTCCTATTTTGTCCTCTGCCAGTTCCACTCAGTGTCTCCAATGCCTCACAGTGAGGCAGCACTAGGAGGCCAGAAATTTGTGAGTGACTTCTCACCTGATTCCTCCCACCTCCCAAAAGATATGAGTGGAGAGCATGCGACCTATGCTCCATTTCCCTGGATTAGTGCTACTCCATTTATACTGTAGAAGTTGGACATTATCCAAGTGGGTAACTTGATAAGTATCCATGAAATACTCTTTGGAGAGAAGGAGGATGAGAGGAGACATGATAGAGGTATACAAGATATTAAGAGGAATAGATAGAGTGGATAGCCAGTGCCTCTTCCCTAGGGCACCACTGCTCAACACAAGAGGACATGGCTTTAAGGTAATTGGTGGGAAGTTCAAGGGGGATATTAGAGGAAGGTTTTTTACTCAGAGAGTGGTTGGTGCATTGAATGCACTGTCTGAGTCAGTGGTGGAGGCAGATACACTAGTGAAGTTTAAGAGACTACTAGACAGGTATATGGAGGAATTTAAGGTGGGGGCTTATATGGGAGGCAGGGTTTGAGGGTCGGCACAACATTGTGGGCCAAAGGGCCTGTACTGTGCTGTACTATTTTATGTTCTATGTAAATGTTTGGCCAAAGAAACCTTTGCTTAAAGAAACATGAAGACCAAAGGCTTTCAGAGCTGACAGGCACCATAACATGTAGGGTCCTGTCTATTTCATACACTGGCCCAGTCAAGAAACTGCTCCTTCATCAAAGCTGTGTCTAAACTGTTATGAGGAAGCAGGTTCATGGGTTTGGTGAGTGAGAAAGAAGAAGCATCAGTTATCATTTATTTACAAACATTAAAAGATTTGACCAAATATCTAAGTTCCCCCCAAGTTACACAAACTACAAAACTAAATATTCAACAAACAGATACTTAGCTAGGAGTGTGAGTGGGCTTTCTAAGTCTGCAGCATGCATTCTCAATGGTTCTTCTGCAAAGGCCACTACCTCAGTGTGAAAATGAGTGCCTGAGGACAAAAGGAAAAGAGGCCAAGCCTCCTGCATGAGCTATTGTTATATCTTGGAGGTGCCTGAAACTGGACACCAGTGCCGTGGCACACAAGGCAACCAATAGGTAAGAGCAGCTGTATCCTTCAATGGCCAGCACAGTCAAAGCAACTTCTGAACAACAAGTAATCTAACAACATGACACCAACAAGGGGCTCATGGACCACCTTGGTAAATGGTAGTGGACCATGGTGTTAAAATTTGGAAACCCCTGGTCTAAATCTTGCCGAACAATAGGAGGTGCTGTCATCATTCAGAGCATAGATATTGAAGAAGGTAGCTGATTATCACCTTCTCAAGAGCAATTAGGGATGGACAATGAATTATGACCTTCTTTATTTATTTATTCCCCGTTACACCACTGGCAGTTAGCACAGCAAAGAAGGTCCTCTATCTCTAGTGGTGTTCAGGGCTTCCTTCATTGCGTCAGTAGCTTCCTCTTGTTTTTTTTTACTGTCAGTCATGCAGGTCCTGGGTGGAGAATCAGGAATACCATTGCACTCAGATGTAGAAGGATTTTTCATTGATGTTTTCAGAACAATTTTGTCTGACCAGTCAGTGTTGTTAGCCCTGAGCTGAACCCCCAAACCTGGAGGACTGGTGGAACACTCTTCATCTAACTTCAACCCTTTGACCTGCTTGGCATGGGTGATTCTACCAAAAGTCAAAGCACAAGGCTCTGACTCCAGCCAATTTAACCCTTCCGTTCACTGAGGCATGCAAACCCCCAAATGCTACCACAATGTTATGGTCTTTTTGGAGGAAATTATCACCTTAGCAGCAATGCCAACATCCTGAAAAGACAATTAAAATAAATAAAGTCAACAACGCTGTCTCATTAGCATCACCAAAGTCAGCAAGAGAGATGATGAGCGGTGAACATTGATATTTTTTGCATTGGCTTTGGGGGATCCCTGGCACCCAGTAATAAATTCACCATCAAGCAGCTGACCAGCTAATCACATTAAAGAATTACCGCATTAAACCAAGTATTAAATATAGATTTTTTTCTAGCCCCCTAAAAATTCTATAAATGGAAATTATGGGATGGAATGCCCCCAGGAGGTTTAAGCAGAAACTGAAAAATCAAAAATGAAATTTTAAAAGCAAAATTTAATTTTTAATAACAGATATGGAGCCAAAATAATTACCCGAGGGATTAATGGTCCACACATATAAAATTAGATTTTTTTTATGGCTAGACATTCTTAAGCTGCAATTATGCTTCAGAATTCCATAAAAAAATCATTTACAACTCAATAACAACGTGTAACATTTTGGAGGGATTTTAAAATACAAATAATGGCCTAAATTGTCCCCTAGTTCACTAATTTCTACTGGCAGCAAGCCACTGAAAATAGTTGGAGTTCCACAATAAACACTGGACAACAACAATTTTACTTCCTGAATACTTCTGGGTGTACCTTATTGACCTTGGGCCACTGAAGATGAAAATCACCACGAAATTTCCCTATCACGCACCATTTTTTAAATCACCTATATTTGTTGTTTAAGTTCATAATTCATGTCAGAATAACTGATGCCAAGGTTAAGGAAGGCATTTTTGTTGGTCCACAAGTCAAACAGGTCATCAATGACAGACAATTCAAAGAACCTCTAGTGGGACTGGAGAAAATTGCATGGAAGGCATTCAAGGATGCTGCTGAAAATTTTCTTGGCAACTACAGAGCAAAAACTATGTGCACCTGACTGACAACTTGCTTCAAGCATGCAAAACTATGAAGTGCAACATGTCACTAAAGATTCATTTTCTGCATTCCCATTTAGACTTCTTCCCTGCAAATCTTGGTGCTGTCAGTGACGAGCATGGTGAAAAGACATTAGTACCAATGATATCAGGACATTGGCATATCAGAACCAGGACATCGAGAAACAGTATTACAGCAACTGGAATCCATCAAAGCTGGCTGACTATTGTTGGACACTTAAGTGTGAAGCCTCAGACACTGAGTACAAATGAAAATCATTGACAAGGTATTTTTTGCTTAGTTAACTATTGCAAAGCGTCAGCACCATTATGGAAGTAAACACATTATATTCAATAAAAGTTAATTTCTTGGTTCTCCAGGTTCCTATGTGATGCAAGTAGTTTGACATTGTATTTACACTCAGCTTAAAAAAAAAATTGAGGAAGCTACATTTTCGAAAAAATTCATTGTCCGGTGTAATCTGTTGCAGTTTTCTTTAGCATCAAAATGGAATTTGAATTAGAATTAGATTTGGAATTGGTTCATTATAGTCACATGTACAAGGTAAAGTGAAAAGTTGTCTTGCACACTCTTTGTACAGATTAATTCATTATATAGTGCATTGAAGTGGTACAAGGTGAAGCACCAACAGATTGCAGAATACAGTGTAAGAACTGCAGAGAAAGTGCAGTACAAGTAGATAATGTTTTTCCATCCAGGGGGTCAGGGTGGACATGGTGGAGGATTACAAATACCTGGGGATACGAATTGACAATAAACTGGACTGGTCAAAGAACACTGAGGCTGTCTACAAGAAGGGTCAGAGCAGTCTCTATTTCCTGAGGAGACTGAGGTCCTTTAACATCTGCTGGATGATGCTGAGGATGTTCTACGAGTCTGTGGTGACCAGTGCTCTCATGTTTGCTGTTGTGTGCTGGGGCAGCAGGCTGAGGGTAGCAGACACCAACACAATCAACAAACTCATTCGTAAGGCCAGTGATGTTGTGGGGATGGAACTGGACTCTCTGACGGTGGTGTCTGAAAAGAGGATGCTGTCCAAGTTGCATGCCATCTTGGTCAATGTCTCCCATCCACTACATAATGTACTGGTTGGGTACAGGAGTACATTCAGCCAGAGACTCATTCCACCGAGATGCAACACTGAGCGTCATAGGAAGTCATTCCTGCCTGTGGCAATCAAACTTTACAATTCCTCCCTTGGAGGGTCAGACACCCTGAGCCAATAGGCTGGTCATGGACTTATCTCCTGGCATAAAATATTACTATTTAACTATTTATGGTTTTATTACTATTTATTATTTATGGTGCAACTGTAACGAAAACCAATTTCCCCTGGGATCAATAAAGTATGACTATGCCTATGACTAAGCTGCAAGATCATACCATAACACCATAAAATATAGGAGAGGAACTAGACCACTTGGTCCATTTAGTCTGCTCTGCCATCTCATCATGACTGATCCATTTTCCCTCCCAATCTTCTCTCCATGTGTCTTCATGTCCAGACTAATCAAGAATCTATCAACCTCTGCTTTAAATATACACAATGACTTGTCCTCCATAGCTTCCTGTGACAAAGAATTCCACATTCACCACTCTCTAGTTAAAGAAATTCCTCCTTCTCTCCATTCTAAAAGGACACCCCTCTATTCCGAGGCTGTGTGCTCTGGTCTTAGACTCCCCCACCAGAGGAAACATCCTCTCCACATCCACTCTATCAAGGCCTTTCAATATTCAGTAGATTTCAATGAGGCCACTCCTTATTCTTCTGAATTCCAGTGAGTACAGGCCCAGAGCCATCAAACACTCTTCATATGACAAACCATTCAATCCTAGAATCATTTTCATGAACCTCCTTTGAACCCTGTCCAACGTCAGCACATCCTTTCTTAGATAAGGCGTCAGAACTGATCACAAAAATCCAAGTGAGGCCTGACCAGTGCTTTATAAAGGCTCAAGATTACATCCTTGCTTTTGCAATCTATTCCTCTTAAAACTGTATGCTAACATCACATTCGCCTTCCTCACCATTGACTCAGCCTGCAAATTAACCTTTAGGGAAGCCTGCGTAAGGACTCTCAAGTCCTTTTGTGCCTCTGTTTCTTTTATATTTTCTGTCCATTTAGAACATAATCAATCCTTTTATTTCTTCTTTCAAACTGCATGGCCATCCACTTCCTGACACTGTGTTCTATCTGTCTCTTCTTTGCCAGTTCTCCTGATCTATCTAAGCCCTTCTGCAGCTTCTCTACTTCCTCAAAACTATCTGCTCCCCTGCTTATCTTTGTATCTCTGCAAGCATTAATCTGTAGAGGAGAGGCAGGTTCCTGTGATGCACTGAGCTATGTCCACACTCCGCAGTTTTTTTTTGTGGTCATGTGCAGAGTAGTCACCATACCAATGTGTTACACATCTGTGGTGCATCGTTAAAAACTGGTAAGAGTCTATAGGGACATGTCAGATTTATTTTAGCCTCCTGAAGAAGCTGAGGTATTGGCGAGTTTTCTTGGCCATGACATCTGTGGACTAACTATTGGTGATGTGCACACCCGGGAACTTAAAGTTCTCAACCTCAACACCACAGGTGTAGACAGGACCAGTGGCTCTGCCTCCCCTTTCTGGTCAATAACCAGCCCTTTTGTTGACATTGAAGAAAAAGTTGTTGTCAAGACATCATGTCACTAAGGTCAATCTCCTTCCTCTTCTCAGGCTCATCATTATTGGTGATGAGGCAAACTACAGTGGCATTGTCTGCAAACTCGTGGAAGGGGGTTAGAGTGGAATCTGCCCTAGGCAGTTATTAATATACAAGGAATAGAGTAGAGGGCTGAGGATGCAACCTTGTAGAGCATCAGTATGTAGGGTAATGGCGGCAGAGGTGTCACTGCCTGTCCTTACCGATTACAGTCTATTGGTCAAAAAGTCAAGGATACAGTTGCAGGGGGAGGCAACAAGTGGTTAGGCAGAGTTGTTCTCTGATCCTGGTAATCTACTTGCTAATGTCTTGTCACTAAACAGGGAAGCATTATCAGTGTGCTGTTGATTGGAGTGTGTTCTCTGAATGCTGGCCTTCATTTACTTCTCAATCAGCTGATTGCTCTTTCACTGGAATCAGTGGAAGTCATGACACAAGCAAACACATGGAATGCAAGGGAATTCCTAGAAACATGGCTTTCCATGAACAATTCTGGAAACAAACACACAGACCTTGATCCTTTCTATGAGCCAATGTGGACAAAATTCCTGACCACAAGGCACAAATTTCACCATATAGCTCATCTCAGTGATGAGATTTCCTCCCCAGATCACAACTGAGTTTCCAAAATGACAGCCAGTCAGCTGATAGATAAATATATAAGGGCCTAGCATTCAGAAGGCACACCACAATCGAAAGCACACTGACGATTTGTCCTCCTATGGTGACAGAACATTTGCAAGTAAATTGCCAAGATTGGAGAACAACTCAACCCAGCCATCAGCCACCTGAGCTACACATTTTCTGAATTTTCCCAGGAGGCGTTGAATCCCAAGATCTAGAATTTGGTGATGAATTTGCTTAGAATGATTTCCATGATGTTCTGAGCTGTGTCCACAACTCCATGCAGTTTCTTGTGGTCATGGAGCTCACCAATATGAAATGTGATTCATGTCCATTATTGCCCCAACAAAACAGAGACACAAGACTGCAGACGCTGAAAATGCAGATTGACCCACACAAAATGTGCACAAACTCAATGGGTCAGTCAGCTTCTATGGAGAGAAATGAAAGTCGATGTTTCAGGACCTGATGAAAGGTCTTGGTCCTTATCACTGACTCTTCACTTCCCTAAACAAGCATGCTTGACCTGCTGAGTTCCTCCAGAATCTTGTATGTGATGCCCCAACAAAGCACCTTGCCATGGGGATTGGTTGGTGGAGGAGTGGGCAAGAATCCTTTATTTTATTCCCTTATAAATTGCATAAATAATTGCTAAGAATCTATGTATGTCACAACCAGGGGTCATTTGAAAATATTTTTTTGTCAGCTAGTATGTGGACTGTATTTTCTCAGTGTGACTTTGTAGGTGTGCAGTACTCCTAGGATTGTTTACCTTTTATGTCTAATTGTTTATCTTTGGTTTTTCCTTTTATTTTGCAGGTGTCTCATTTGGGATCATGGGGACTGTTAAGATTTCTTTGTATTTAGCACTTTTATTCAAATTAGGATAATTTAGTTAGCATAGTATTTTGAATGTCTTGTATTGTAATTGTTGGCTTTGGGGATTATTGCTTCATCTGGACACTTATGTTGTCTGATTGGTGCTGAATTCCTTTGTGCTCCAGAGTGTATTTTGGGGGACATGCCAGTCGGTCTTTGCTAGATCGTTGTTTTTCTTTGGTGAAACTCAGACTGAGTTCTTCTGTGAGTGACTTCAGTTTGATATGGTTCTGTATAGTTTGTCGGAGCTCTTATTAGCTTTTCTAGTTAATTTCTGAAATAAATCTTTAGTTTTGTTTGAATTGCTGAAGTCTCTGTGATTCCCGCACTTGAGTTTGCTAGTAACCCTCACAATATATCACACTCCAGGTTTGCTGTCTGCAGAAATTTTTCAACATATTTGTTGCTTGGACAGTTTGCTGGTATTAGTGTCAAAGGCTGGGGATATCCTTTACTTCCAGCATCAGATGTCAACCCAGGAGCAGTTAGGATCAGTGAGACGAAGTTTGCTCAGTCTGTGGACGTATGTGGATCATCAGTTCGTTGGAAAGTGGAACGATGCATCACAATCAGGTTTAAATTCACAGGCATGTTGTGAGATTTGTTATTTTGCAACAGCAGTACACAATAACGCATATAATATTTTTTAAAACTATGAATCACAATATATTGTTAAATTATATTAAGTAGTGCAAAAAATGGAAAAATATTGAGGTAGTGTTCATGGGTTGGTTCATTGTCAATTCAGAAATCTGATGGCAGAGGGGAAAAGATGTTCTTAAAATGTTGAGTGTGTGCCTTCAGGCTCCTTTATCACCTCCCCGATGGTAGCAATGAGAAGAGGGCCCACCCTGGGTAATAGTGGTCCTTAATGTTGGATGCTGTCTTGTTGAGGCATCGCTTTTTGAAGGTGTTCTTGATGCTGTGGAGCCCAGTGCCCATGATGGAACTGGCTGTTTGCAACTTTCTGCAGCTTTTTCCGATCCTGTGCAGAGGCCCCTCCCCACTCCATACCAGATGATGATCCCACCAGTTAGAATGTTCTCCATGGTGTATCTGTAGAAATTTGAGTGTCCATGGTTTCATACCAAGTCTCCTCAAACTCTTAATGACATATAGCCACTGTCATGACCTCTTTATAATTTCATCAATATGTTGGGCCCAGGATGGATCTTCAGAGATGTTGACACCCAGGAACTTGTAATTGCTAACTTTTTCCATTGCTGGTCCCTCAGTGAGTACTGGTGTGTGTTCCCTCGACTTCCCCTTTCTAAAGTACACAACCAATTCCTTGTTCTTACTGACACTGAGTGCAACGAGCAAGGGAGTGAGTTAGCTGCTGTGATGGTCAGCAGGCATTTCCTGTAAGTACAGACATTCATCCGTGAGGAAACAGCTCTGCTGGCTGTGTCACTGATGAAGGATCTGGACCTAAAACGTTGACTGACTAATCTCCTCCATCGATGCAGCCTGACCTTCAGAATTTCAATAGAACCATAGAAACTACAGCACAGAAACAGGCCTTTTGGCCCTTCTTCGCTGTGCCGAACCATTTTCTGCCTAGTCCCACTGACCTGCACACGGACCATATCCCTCCATACACCTCCCATCCATGTACCTGTCCAATTTATTCTTAAATGTTAAAAAAGAACCCGCATTTACCACCTCGTCTGGCAGCTCATTCCATACTCCCACCACTCTCTGTGTGAAGAAGCCCCCCATAATGTTCCCTTTAAACCTTTCCCCCCTCACCCTTAACCCATGTCCTCTGGTTTTTTTTCTCCCCTTGCCTCAGTGGAAAAAGTCTGCTTGCATTCACTCTATCTATACCCATCATAATTTTATATACCTCTATCAAATCTCCCCTCATTCTTCTATGCTCCAGGGAATAAAGTCCTAACCTATTCAACCTTTCTCTGTAACTGAGTTTCTCAAGTCCCGGCAACATCCTTGTAAACCTTCTCTGCACTCTTTCAACCTTATTTATATCCTTCCTGTAATTTGGTGACCAAAACTGAACACAATACTCCAGATTTGGCCTCTCCAATGCCTTATACAACCTCATCATAACATTCCAGCTCTTATACTCAATACTCTGAGTAATAAAGGCCAATGTACCAAAAGCTCTCTTTACGACCCTATCTACCTGTGACGCCACTTTTAGGGAATTTTGTATCTGTATTCCCAGATCCCACTGTTCCACTGCACTTCTCAGTGCCTTACCATTAACCCGTATGTTCTACCTTGGGCTGTCCTTCCAACATGCAATACCTCACACTTGTCTGTATTAAACTCCATTTGCCATTTTTCAGCCCATTTTTCCAGCTGGCCCAAGTCCCTCTGCAGGCTCTGAAAACCTTCCTCGCTATCTACTACACCTCCAATCTTTGTATCATCAGCAAATTTGCTGATCCAATTTACCACATTATCATCCAGATCATTGATATAGATGACAAATAACAATGGACCCAGCACTGATCCCTGTGGCACACCACTAGTCACAGACCTCCACTCGGAGAAGCAATTCTCTACTACCACTCTTTGGCTTCTTCCATTGAGCCAATGTCTGATCCAATTTACCACCTCTCCATGTATACCTAGCGACTGAATTTGCCTAACTAACCTCCCATGCGGGACCTTGTCAAAGGCCTTACTGAAGTCCATGTACACAATATCCACTGCCTTCCCTTCATCCACTTTCCTGGTAACCTCCTCGGAAAACTCCAATAGATTGGTCAAACATGACCTACCACGCACAAAGCCATTTTGACTCTCCCTAATAAGTCCCTGTCTATCCAAATGCTTGTAGATTCTGTCTCTTAGTACTCCCTCCAATAACTTATCTACTACCGACGTTAAACTTACCGACCTATAATTTCCCGGATTACTTTTCGATCCTTTTTTAAACAACGGAACAACATGAGCCACTCTCCAATCCTCCGGCACCTCACCTGTAGACAGCGACATTTTAAATATTTCTGCCAGGGCCCCTGCAATTTCAACACTAGTCTCCTTCAAGGTCCAAGGGAACACCCTGTCAGGTCCCGGGGATTTATCCACTTTAATTTTCCTCAAGGCAGCAAGGACCTCCTCCTTTTCGATCTGTACAGTTTCCATGATCTCACTACTTGTTTCCCTTAATTCCATAGACTTCATGCCAGTTTCCTTAGTAAACACAGACGCAAAAAACCTATTTAAGATCTCCCCCATTTCCTTTGGTTCCGCACATAGCCGACCACTCTGATCTTCAAGAGGACCAATTTTATCCCTTACAATCCTTTTGCTCTTAATATACCTGTAAAAGCTCTTTGGATTATCCTTCACTTTGACTGCCAAGGCAACCTCATGTCTTCTTTTAGCCCTCCTGATTTCTTTCTTAGACAGCAAAGAGTCATAGAGTTATAGAAAAGTACAGGTCAAAAACAGGGCTTTTGGCCCATCTAGTCCATGCCAAACCATTTACACTGCCTATTCCCATAGACCTGCACCCAGACTATAGTCCCCCATGTCCCTCCATGTACCTATCCAAACTTCTCTTAAACCTTGAAATTGAGTTCACATGCACCGCTATTTCTGGCAGCTCTTTTCACACCCTTACAATCCTCTGAGTGAAAAAGTTTTCCTCATGATCCCCTTAAACTTTTCACCTCTCACCCTTATCCCATGACCACTAATTGTAGTCCCAAAAAGCCTGCTTGCTTTTAACCTATCTATAACCCTCATAATTTTCATTATAGCTGATCCAAATTGTCCTCTTAACCCCAATCTCCTACCTTCTCCTCATTTCCCTTCATGTCCTGACCACCCAGGAAACTATCAACCTCTGTAAATATACATACAGATTTGTCCTCCACAGTTGCCTGTGGCAATGAATTTCACAGATTCATCACACTCTGGCTATAGAAATCCTTTTTCATTTCCATTCTAAAATGACACCACTCTATTCTGAGGCTGTGTCATCTGGTGTTAGACTCTCTCACCATAGGAAACATCCTCTCCACATCCACTCTATCTTGGCCTTTCACCATTTGATAGGTTTCAATGATGTCACCCTTCATTCTTCTGAATTCCATTGAATACAGGCCCAGAGCCATCAAGCACTCTTCATATGACAAGTTATTCAAACCTATCATTTTTTCGAACTTCCTTTGAACCCTCTCCAGTGTCAGCACATCCTTTCTAAGATACGGGGCCCAAAACTGCTTACAATACTCCGTGAGGCCTCACCAGTGCTTTCTAAAGCCTCAACATTACATCCTTGCTTTTATATTCTAGTCTTCGTGAAATGAATGCTAACATCACATTCACCTTCCTTATCACAGACTCAACCACAAATTAACCTTTAGGGAATCCTGAACAAGGGCTCTCAAATCTCTTTGTGCCTCAGTTTTTTTTTGTATTTTCTCTCTATTTGGAAAATAGTCAACCCTTTCATTTCTTCTATCAACATGCCTGACCACACGTTCCCCAACACTGTATTCCATCTGCCATTCCTTTGCCAGTTCTCCTAATCTGCCTTAGCCCTTCTGAAGCTTCTCTACTTCCTCAAAACTACCTGCTCCTCCATCTATCTGCAAACTTTGCAACAAGCCATCAATTTCATCATCCAAATCATTAACATATCATATACAAAGAATTGGTCCAACACAGGCCCCAGTGGAATACCACTAATCATCAGCAGCCAACCAGAAAAGTCTCCCTTTATTCCCACTCTTTGCCTCCTGCCAATCAGCCACTGCTTTATCCATGCTAGAATCTTCCCTGTAATACCATGGGCTTGTAGCTTGTTAAGCAGCCTCATGTGTGGCATCTTGTCAAAGGCCTTCTCAAAAAATCCAAATACACAACATCAACTGATTCTCCTTTATCTATCCTGCTTGTTAATTCTAAATTTAAAGTTCAAAGCAAAATTTATTATCAGTGTGTAAGGGGTTTCTTCTTTCAGGTTATTTGCTAAGGCTAATCAAATGGCTTCTCTGTAGTGTTATAATGAAATGGCTTCTTTGTAATGTTAACTGCTGAGGTAAGGGGTTCTCTGTAGCCGCATGTTTGGGTTATAATTACTGATAACGGGACTTGTATTCATTTGCTAACCAATTGGGATAGATGTTATTCTTTCTTGTGTGTCTGTAAGGTGTTGTTTATGCAGGATTTGGGGAGAACACGCCATGGGGATGAAGAGAGAAGATGCACATGAAGAGATGCTGTGAGCTGGCTAGCGGAGCGGACCCCGAGCTGGAGCTCGGGACCCAGCGGAGTTCGGAGGAGATCGAATGGTGGACCGAGGATATTGCGTGAGCTCCAACAAGTTACTTGTGCATGAACTGTCTAATTATTATTCTTGGAGCCTTTTTATTTTATATTTCGGTTCTCTACTAATCCCATAGTTCAAGTGAGAGTTATAAAATCTTAATTATTTAACCGCATCCTGTGTACGGCTTGTCATTACGGGGTACTGATTTGAAACAGGGGACACATCGCACAGCATTCACCCAAATGAGAGTTCTAAGGTTTGGCCGGGCAGAGGTTTATCACCCCGAGATCGTGGCACTAGGCAAAACGAGTGTCACAAGTGTACACACATGTAATCATATACAATCCTGAGATTCTTTTCCTGCAGGCATACTTAGCAAATCTATAGAATGGTAACTGTAAACTGTAAACATCAGGAACTGATAATTATAAACAAATTGTGCAAATACAGATATAAATAAATAGCATTAAATAACAAGCATTATATAATGATGTAACAGAGTCCTTAAAAGAGTGTAGCTATCCCCTTTTGTTCAAGAGCCTGATGGTTGAGGGGTGGTAACTGCTCTTGAACCTGGTGGTGCAAGTTCTGAGGCACGTGTACCTTCTACCTGATGTCAGCAGTGAGAAAAGACCATGGTCTGGGTGGTAAGGATCTTTGATGATGGATGTTGCTTTTCTACGGCAACATTTCATGTAGGTGTGCTCAATCCAATATCTTTTTAGGATTTTCTGCTCAAAGGCATTGGTATTCCCATACCAGGCCGTAATGCAGCCAATCAGCACACTTTCCACCACACATCTATAGAAGTTTACCAAGGTTTTCAATGATATGCTGAACCTCCGCAGACTCCTGAGGAAGTGGAGGCTCAGTTGTGCTTTCTTCACCATAATATTTATATGATGGGTCCAGGACAGGTCCTCTGAGATAGTGACTCCCAGGAATTTAAAGTTACTGACCCCATCCACCTCTGATCCTATGATGATTACTGGCTCATGGACCTCTGGTTTCCCTCTCCTGGGGTCTACAATCAGTTCCTTATTGACACCGAGTGAGATTAATGAGTTTTTTAGTTGTCTCCAGTTGTTATTTCTTCAAAGAATTCCAGCAAATTTGTTAGGCAAGATGTTCTCTTGAAGAAACCATGCTGACTATGGCCTATTTTATCATGTGCCTCCAAGTACCTCAAAACCACATCCTTAACAATCATCTCCAGCATCTTCCCAACCACTGAGGTCAGATCAATTGGCCTATAATTTCCTTACTTCTGTCTCTCTTCGTTCTTGAAGAGTGAAGTGACATTCGTAATTTTTCGATTTTCCGGAACTATTCCAGAATCTATTGATTTTTGAAAGATCATTACTAATGCATCTTCAGCCACCTTTTTCAGAACCCAGGTGATTTATGACAATGTGCCAGAGGCTTTCTTTATGGCACTAGGAACTCTTGATGCCACTTTCAGTGCTGCTTTTTAGATTAGATTAGATTATGAGGACACTCAGCCCTCGTTATTGTCATTTAGAAATGCATGCCTCAAGAAATATCCAGAGTAATATCACAAAAAAAACTGGACAAACCAAAGACTAACACTGACAAGACCACATAATTATAATATATAGTTACAGCAGTGCAAAGCAATACCATAATTTGATAAAGAGCAGACCATGGGTACGGGTAAAAAAAAGTCTAAAAATTCCGATCGACTCCCGATAGTCCCAATAGCAGGCGGCAAAAGGGAGAAACTCTCCCTGCCATAAACCTCCAGGCACCGACAACTGGCGATGCATTGGAAGCACCCGACCTCAGCCAACTCGAGTCCGTCTGAAAACTTCGAGCCCCCGACCAGCCCTCCGACACTGAGCACCGAGCACCGTCTCTGCCGAGCACTTCTACCTTGCCCCGGCCGCCGAACAACAAGCAAAGCTGAGGACTTGGGGCCTTCTCCTCCAGAGATTCTGGATCACACAGTAGTAGCGGCAGTGAAGAAGATATTTCAGAAGTTTCTCCAGATGTTCCCCTGTGCTCTCACATCTGTCTCCATCAAATCAGGATTGTGCACGGCACCCTACTTGACAGATAACAGAAATCATTCACCGGAGTGGCCGCTGCGCGTTGCGTCGTGCCGCCATCTTCTCCTCCTCCTCCTTTGGAGCAGTGATTAAGAGCCTTCAGGACCAACCAAGTAAATGAAAGACCTGAAGGAGACCTTCCAAAAGGGGTATTTGGGATGTGTATCCAGGAATATCCAATGCAGATTCACCACAACATCTTCCCATGTGATCTCCCTGTTGTTCGCCATCCTATGTGCAGAGGAAAACAAATTAGACTGTTAAGTTATTTCAGTTTCCACTGACCCCAATAAGGTGCTTATGACCTAATCTAGTGTGAAATATCTCTCATATTTTTACCTTTAATGCTTTCTGCTTATTTCTTCCAAGCTGATTCTAAATGTTGGTGCCACCTATGTGCTTATATGACTTGCCCTTTATCATTCCCCACTGCACAGTTGCCTTTTCCTTTGCTGCTGTCTTTTGAAATACCCCCTCACACAAACCCCTTCCATTCACCCTCCCAGCTAAACTGCTTTAAACAGTCCCCAGCAGCTGACCCTCATCAACAGCACTCTGCCACAGAGCAGCTTCAATAAATTTTTAATGAGCACCGTGTAATGGAAGCTCATTAATAAAATTGCAGACTGTGTGTTTGCTGACCAGCGCTCGATAATGCGAGAGCATTTTCCATTGATGATCACAGCTGTTGGAGCCCTGCCAGAGAGGCTGCTGTGAAGGCAGAGCCCCAGTTCTGCTCCTCACTTCACTCGTTTCCTATTCCACATCCAACGTAGCTCACAGCACTGTACAGGTTCTTTGGCCCACAATGTCCTGCTGACCCCTTAACCCATTCTAAGATCAATCTAACACTTCCCTCATACATTGTGATAAACCATATGTTGTAACTGGGTTAACTGTCTGGACACGCCCCTCTGCTGACTGCCCCTGTGGCTCCTCCCACAGAGTCCTGTATAAAGGTGTTTTGCCCTGCCCCTCCCCCTCAGTCCAGGGGCAGACACTCACCGTGGAGGTCGTATTGTACAGCGAATAAAAGCCTTTCAGTATTTTACCAAACCTCAGTCTTTTGGAGTAATTGAAGGTGCGTCATACACGTCCCACTTTTTCTGTCATACATGCTCTCAGATTTCTTCAGTGTTGTGGTATGGAAACTGCATTGTGGGGGACAGGAAGGGTCTACAATGGGTAATCAAAACTGCTCAGCACGTCACCAGCACCAGCCTCCTCCCCAATGAAGGACATGTATACAGAAAGTTTCCGGAAAAGGGTCAGTAACATCATGATGGATCCCACCCACCCTACTCATGAACTGCTTGTCCCAGTCCCATGAGGGAGGAGGCTACATAGCGTCTGCACCAGGACTATCAGACTCATAAACAGTTACTTACCCCAAGCAGTAAGGCTGATCAGCACCTCTACCCACTAACCCGCCCCTCCACACCCTCAACCACCACTACTTTATCATTTCCTGTCAGAGTCACCTCATGTACAGCCACTCCTATGTCTACGTCTCTTTGTAGACCTACAATGAATCCACGTATGCACCCGACAGAAACACGCACATTCCACGGGAGGACATATAGACTCCTTACAGAGGACCCTGGGATTGAACTCCCAACTCCAAAGCCCCAATCTGTGATAGGGTCTTGCTAACCGCTATGCCACCAATGCATTCATTTAGACAATTCATGCCCATAGAGACACCCTGGTAGATGATTTATTGTTTTTTTTAAAAGATTGCATACTTTATCTTACAATGCTTTTTTGTGTGCTGTATCAGATCTGGAGTAACAATTATTTCATTCTCCTTTACACTTGTGTTCTGAAAATTAGACAATCTTGTCTTGACTTTAATGTATTTTTCCATAAGACCATAAGATATAGGAGCAGAAAATGGCTGCTCTATTTTCGCTCTCAGCCTGCAATCTCCTGCCTTCTCCCCGTATCCCCTCATGCCCTGACTAATCAAGAATCTATCAACCTCTGCCTTAAATATACCCAGTGACCTGGCCTCCCACAGTCACCTGTGGCAACAAATTCCACAGATTAGCCATCGTGTGACAAAGGAACTTCCTCTCCATCTCTGTTCTAAAAGGACACCCCTCTATCCTCAGGATGTGTCCTCTGGTGGTAGGCATCCTCTCCATTTCCACTGTCGAAGCCTTTCAATATTTGACAGGTTTCAATGAGATCACCTCTCATTTTTCTGAATTCTTGTCAGTAGAGTCCCAGAGCCATCAAACGCTCCACATATGACAGACCTTTCAATACTGGAATCATTTTCATGAACCTCCTTTGAACCCTCTCAAATGTAATTCATAGTTGGCTGCTTTATGGTAACATCATTGTGTAGTGAGCTCCTTTCTCACTGCTGGTTGTGGTCAACCCAGATAATTCAGAAGTTCTCCAAAAGGGTGAAAAGCGAACTGAAATCTGCAACCTCTACCTTCCTACCCATCCCGGACCCCTTCCATGCAACACTTGCTCTCACTGGAACCTCCCCCACATTGGGATCCTTCTGCTTGGTCATACCCCCACCTTTGTGCCCTCACTCCCGATAACTCTCACTCCTTACCCAAACCCAACACCAAATGTCCAACCCTACTCTCCCCAGAGCTTCCAGGCTACACAGTCTGGTTGGCAATTCTTTGGTGCCCTGCACCTCCACGAATTATATCTGGCCTCACTCAAGTTCAGCAGTCTGACAAGGGTCAACATCAGTCCTTCTCCAACCCAAACAAGGAGACACAGCTAGCACTGGAGATCACTGTGGGGCAGCACAAACTAGAAAGGATACTCGAGGAAACCTGTACAGATAGCCCTCGTGCCTCTGGGACAGTCTCAACTGCGGTAGCCATCTCCTTCTGAAGTGCAGAGGCCGTCTGCACTGGGAAGCTCCTTCTGAAGCAGCCCCCTAGCTGAGGACTACTTACTTCAGTTTTGTGGGTTCTGTGTGGGGATCAGCAAATCCTGAACGATCACCAGACTTTAATGATTCTTGTAGTTTTATAAGCTTTTAAACGTTTCTAATTAACATACTTGTCACTGGAGTAATACTTGCAATTTTGCCGTCCTATGGAACCATTCCAGAATCTTGTGAAACTTCTGGGCTTTATGATCTTCTAAACCTTTTCAATCCATGACCCTGTCCCAATGGCTTTTAAAGGTGATTAGGGAGGATTTCAGAGCAATCCAGGAAGGTGGGGATCATCACAGCCTGGTGGACAATGAATTCATGATAAATGTCTTGTCAACGATACAGTGATGGGCAAAGTGAGGAGAGACTGTGTAATTCTGTGGTGTGTTCACTCTGTTGTGTTTACTCTGGTGTGTTCACTGTGGTGTGTTAATATGGTGTGTTTACTCTGGTGAGTTTATTGTGGTGTGTTCACTGTGGTGTGTTTACTGTTGTGTGTTCACTATGGTGTGTTTACTCTGATGAGTTTTCTGTGGTGTGTTTACTCTGGCCAGTTCACTGTGGTGTGTTTACTATGGTGTGTTCACTATGGTGTGTTAACTTGTGTGTTCACTATGGTGTGTACAGTGTAGTATATGTATTCTCTGGTGTGTACATTGTGTAGTGTATACTGACATGCACACTGTGAGGATTTGGGTAAAGGAAATTGGAAGGAGCTGCTGACATGGATGGCAGTAGAGCAGCAATGGTGTGAGTTTCTGGGAAAAATGAGGAAGATGCAGGATAGATGTATTCCGAAACAGAAATACTCAAATAGCAAAATAGTACAACCATGGCTGACAAGGGAAGTCAAAGCTAACGTAAAAGCAAAAGAGAGGGCATGCAACAACACAAAAATTAGCAGGAAGATAAAGGATTGGGTAGTTTTTAAAGATCTACAGAGAGCAACTAAAAGAATCATTAGGAGGGAAAAGATGAAATATGAAAGCAAGCTAGCAAACAGTATCTAATTAGATACTAAAAGCTTTTTCAAGTATGTAAAAAATAAAAGAGAGATGAGAGTAGATATAGGATCACTAGGAAATGAGGCTGGGGAAATAATAACAGGGACCAAGGAGATGGCAGATCTCTGTTTTCGTGAATGGTTGCAAAGAAAAAGTATTTCAGGATGTATATTGCATACATTTCTCTGACATTAAACATACCTTTGAAAACTTTGAAAATTATTGGACTCTGGCATGGTGCCAGAGGACGAGAAAATTACAAATGTCACTCCACTCTTTAAGAGAGGAGGAAGGCAGCAGAAAGGAAACTATAGACGAGTTAGCCTGACCTCAGTGGTTGGGAAGATGTTGAAGTTAATTGTTAAGGATGACGTTATGGAGCACTTGGTGACACAGGGTAAGATAGGACAAGTTAGCATGGTTTCCTTGAGGGAAATTCTTGCTTGACAAACCTGTTGGAATTCTTTGAGTAGATTACAAGTAGGATAGATAAAGGGGATGCAGTGGAATGCATATTTGGACTTTCAGAAGGCCTTTGACAAGGTGCCACACATGAGGCTGCTTACCAAGTTAAGAACTCATGGTATTACAGGAAACTTACTGGCATTGGCTACTTAGTAGGAGGCAGTGAGTGGGAATAAAAAGATCCTTTCCTGGTTGGCTGCCAGTAACTAGTGGTGTTCTGCAGGGGTCAGTGTTGGGATCACTTCTTTTATGCTGTATTTCAATGATTGAGATGATGGAATAGATGGCTTCATTGCTAAGTTTGCAGATGATACAAAGAAAAGTGGAGGGGCAGGTAGTGTTGAGGAAACAGGTAGGCTGCAGAATGACTTAGGCAGATTAGGAAAATGGGTAAGAAAGTAGCAAATGAAATACAATGTTGGAAAATGTATGGTCATGCACTTTGGTAGTAGAAATTAATGTACAGACTCTTTTCTAAATGAGGAGAAAATCCTAAAATCAGAGATGCAAAGGGACTTTGGAGTACTTGAGCAGAATACCCTAAAGGTTAACTTGCAGATAGAGTTTGTGGTGAGGAAGGCAAATGCAATGTTAGCATTCATTTCAAGTCTGGAATACAAGAACAGGGATGTGATGCTGAAGATTTATAAAGCACTGGTAAGGCCTCACCTAAAGTATTGTGAACAGCTCTGGGCTCCTCATCTACGAAATGATGTGCTGGCATTGGACAGAGTTCAGAGGAGGTTCACAAGGATGATTCCAGGAATGAAAGGGTTATCATACGAGGAACGTTTGATGGCTCTGGGTCTGTACTCGCTGGAATACAGAAGGATGAGGGGGGATCTCATTGAAACCTTTTGAATGTTGAAAGGCCGAGATAGAGTAGATGTGGAAAGGATGTTTCACATGCTGGGGGATGTGGAGATCTTTTTTTCGCCGGAGAATGGTGAATTTGTGAAATTTATTACCACAGGCAGCAGTGGAGGCCAGGTCACTGGATGTATTTAAGGTAGAGGTTGATAGATTCTTGATTGGCCATGGCATCAGTTATGGAGAGAAGGCCGGGAAGTGGAAAAATAATGATCAAATGGCAGAGCAGATTCAGTGAGCCAGAAGTCCTAATCCTCCTCCTATGTCTTATGGTCTATGACGTGTATACCTTGCTGTGGTGTGTGTATTCTCTGGTGAGTACGTTGTGCTGTGTATCCTGATGTGTACACCATGACGTGTACACCATTCTATGTACACTTCTCCATACACACTGTTCAGAGAAAGGTCAGGATAGCAGAACGAAAAGGAAAAGCATCAGGATTAGATTCGTCCTGACGAAGGGTCTCGGCCTGAAACGTCGACTGTACCTCTTCCTAGAGATGCTGCCTGGCCTGCTGCGTTCACCAGCAGCTTTGATGTGTGTTGCTTGAATTTCCAGTATCTGCAGAATTCCTGTTGTTCAGGATTGGATAATCTGGTTTTAATGAACAATGTGGAAAATTTAAAGCTTCCTCACCTTGAACTCGAATCACTTGAGGCCTCACCCCTTCCTGAGAAACATTTCAGTCTGTTGGCTCTTTCTGGGACCTGAATTCTTTTCCTCTCCCCTAGTGCAGCCTGGCCTGCCGTTCCCGGCATTTTCTGCTTTGATTACATCACAGCAACCTTGTCTCTGCCATCTCATGCTTCCAAGAGATTGGTTTGTTTTTGTAGCCATTCGATGTGCAGCCACTGTGGATTTGGGCTAAAGCCAGGCGGCGGTGTCTATTATAAGGTGATGAATTGTGTATGCATGAAATGAAGCAATTACGGACGAGTGTTTGCACAAACCAGGAATATGAAGTGCTGCTGAGGGAGCCAGCTGCTGCTTTCTGCTTCTCTGTCAGCACCTCCCGATTTGCACAAGGAATCAGCTTCTTCATTTCCAAAGGCCATTTTCCACACTCCCTCTCTCTCTCTTCCCTGCCCTCATGAGGAAAAATCCATTCCCCAAAGGAGAATCATTTTACTGAGGACAGGATGGTCAGAATGTTAATTATGCTCATGCATCCTCCAACCTATTGCCTTGGGACAGCGCAGTAGCATAGTGCTTAGCACAATGTTTTACACTACAGGTGTCCTGGGCTCAGTTCCTGCCATTGCCTGTAAGGAATTTGTGCGTTTGCCCCGCGACCATGTGGAATTCCTCCAGGTGCTCTGTTTTCCTCCCACAGTCCAAAGATGTACTAGGTGGTAGGTTAATTGGTCATTGTAAATTGTCCCGTGATTGGGCTAGGATTAATTTATTACTGGATGATGTGGGCCAAAGGGTATGAAGGGCCTATTCCATGCTGTATCCCAGTAAATTTAAAAAAGAACTTCCCAAATGAGGTGTGGGCCCCAGGACAGACTCTGATGGCTGTGGAAAGCTTCAGTTATGGCAGGGTTCTTCTGAAGAGGTGCACAAAAACATGTGTGTGGAGAAAACAGAGTGAAGGAAGGTCAGGATATTTCTCAAGCAAATGTTCTTCATCTTTCAGATCTGCGACTGTGACCATCTGAACTCAGCCCGACTATTTTAGCATTTATCCTGCATTTGATTTCCCAAAATTCCCAAAGCACAGATTTCCAAAGTCATCTTCCATCATTGCAGAGATAGGGAACCAACATCAGACTGGCTACGAGGACAACTCAAAATGGCTGTTATGTCAGGTCTCTCACCTTCCACTCAGTGGAGACATTGATCTGGGAAACTGCGAGGCCCAGATGAATCCATCGATTACTTTGTGTCAGATCTTCAAGGCCCCTCCAGATGTTTCACCACAAAAGCCCAGGCTGACAATGCAGAGCAGAACTGGAAGTCTTGTACCCTCACAGGCCCCGAATTGCGTCTGAGTTATTCGGGCCTCATCTAATCTCTCAGATAAAATCAAATAAGTGTGGGCACTTCCCCCCCTCCCCCTTCTCTCTTTATCTATTCTCTGTTCTGACTCCCTTCTTCACCCTGATTTCCTCTCCTCACCCTCTCACCATGGCGGATGAGGTGCCGCAGGGTTCGGTGATGGGGCCATTTTTTCACATTACATGTTGATGATTTTGATGAAGGAATTAATGGCTTTGTAGTCAGGTTTGTAGATGATATGAAAATAGGTGGAGAATAGGCAAAGGAGTGCATGATCATATACTTTGGCAGAACATAAGAACAGTTGAAAGTTTCTGACAAGAACGGGCCATTCGGCTTAACAATGCTTGCCAATCTCCTACTCACATACTGTGTTGAAATAGCTATCGAGTTTCAATTTGAAAGTTTCCAAGGTGCTACTCTGAACTACACAACTAGGTAGTTTGTTCCATGTGTCCACAACTCACTATGTAAAGACATTCTTCCTGATGTCAATCTGAAATCTCCCATTCATTAGTCTCAACCTATGGCCCCATGTCCTCATTGATGGATTGATTTTGAAGTAGCAGCTGGCATCCACCTTACTTATACCCTTAATAATTTTGGACACTTCTATCATGTCTCCTCTCATTCCATGTCAACTTGGACTAAAAGAGATTTAATTCTTTCAATCTTTTTTCATAGCTCATAGCCTGCAGACCTGGAATGACTCTAGCCACCTTTTTCTGAACTCTCTCTAGTGCCTTCACATTGCTCACACTGTATAGAGACCAAAACTGCACACAGTGTATAGAGACCAAAACTGCACTCGTGTGCCCTTTCAAGCACATTATACAGCTTAAGGAGAACGTCTCTAGACTTGAACTCCACTGAGCACATTATATAGCCCAGCATTCTATTAGCCTTCCTAATCGCTTCTGTGCATTGTCCAGATGTTGATAGTGATGGGTCTACCAGGACACCCAAATCATTCTCATACAGTGTACTTTCTAACTAAAGACCCCTCCCCATTGTATATTTGTATCTAATATTTCTAATTCCTATATGTAATATTTTACATTTACTTACATTAAATTTAATTTGCCATTTATCTGCCCACATCTGGATTTTGTTTAGATCTAGCCATTAATTCTGTTGCCTGAATGTTATCAGCACATCCCCTAATTTTGGGTCATCGGCAAACTTTACTAGCTTATTTTTTATGTGCTTTTACAAATCATTAACGCAAATAAAAAAATCAGGAGTAGCCCCAAAACTGATCCTGCGGAACCCCACTTTTAACATCTGGGTGTGAAAATGATCCTCTCACCATAACGCGATGTTTTCTGTTTTTGAGCCAATTCTGCACCCAATCGCACACCCTACCCTGAATCCCTACCTCCTGTGATTTGATTATCAACCTCTTGTGCTGTACTTTGTCAAAAGCCCTCTGAAAGTAAATGTAAATGACTTTATTGCTATTGTTGCCTCTTCATATAATTCCAGCACAAAGAATAAAAGTGTGGACTAGTTTCTAAATGGGGAGAAAATTCAAAAATCAAAGGTGCAAAGGAACTTGTGAGTTCTTATGTGGGATTCTCAAAAGGTAAAATTGCAGGTTGAGTCACTGGTAAGGAAGGCAAATGCAATGTTAGTATTCATTTTGAAAGGACTGGAATGTAATAGCAAGGATGGAATGCTGAGGCTTTATAAGGCACTGGTCAGACTGCACGGGGTATTGTGAGCAGTTTTGGACCCCTTATCCAAGAAAGGACGCACTGACATTGAATGGAGAAGGTTCACAAGAATGAGGAACATTTGAAGTCTCTGGCCCTGTGCTTGCTGGAGTTTAGCAGAATGTTGGAGGATCTCATTGAAACCTCTTGAGTATTGAAAGGCCTAGAAAGTGTGGATGTGGAGAGGATGTTTCCTATGAGGGGAGTCTAGGACCAGAGGGAACAGAATGAGGGAGGATCTCTCAGAACAGAGGGATATCCATTTAGAACAGTGTTGAGGAAACATTTCTTTTGCAAGAAGATGGTGAATCTTTGAAAACCATTGCCACAGACAGCTGTGCAGGCCGAGTCATTGGGTATGTTTAAGCCGGAGGTTGATAGGTTCTTGACTAATTAGGGCATCAAAGGTTGTGGGGAGAAGGCAGGGGAATGGGCTTCAGAGGGGTAATAAATCAGCCATGATGGAATGGCAGAACAGACTCAATGGTCTACATGGCCCAGTTCTGCTCCTCTGTCTTATGGTGTTGTGAAAGGCATGTGAAAGTGGTGATGGAAATAGAGATCTCTCCTTCTAGCCTAACCTCTCTTTGTGGGCAAAGAACAATCCAGTGGCTCGAGATCAGCCAACCACCGCTGGGCACCGGGCTTGTTATGGAGCAACAAAATGGACCAAAGGCTGAGAAGGAATAAATCTGAAATCTTGGCAAGAGGCCAGCTACAACTGGGATCAAACAGAATAAAAGATCACAAACTAACTCTTTTGACACTCTCAAACCTCTTCATTCCAACACAGACAGTGCACAGCTAAAGTAACTGTGTTCTGGGCCTTTCCGCTCTTCTCCAAGCCACTGGTTACATCTGGCCAGGACTGATGTCACTTGTTCTTCCTACATAGAGGTAAGGAATGAAGCTCTCCTGAGCTATCTGTTTCACAATAACTATGAGTTTTGCACAGTTTCACCTTGTCTGACAATAGTCATTTTTTCATTATTAACAGTGAAATGTTGAAAATTCTTCACGGTGCAGAACATCTCAGTTTGGTAATCTTTCATTCATACTAACACTATTCTGCACCAATATGCATCACCACATCTCTCCATTGTATAGGCACCAATATGCATCACCAATAACAGATCAAATGAAGGTCTAATGTACAGGCTCTAGGATATAAGATACCTCATATTTATAGGCTAGGCATTAACTTCTGACACCTGTGAAGAGCTAGGATTCCAAATATAGGATTCTAAATATAGGGCCTTCCAATTTCTGCACCAGCATCTTACAGAGTCCAAAGGAACACCTGCTCAGACCCACCCTAATTTGCCTCAAGACAACAAATACCACTACCTCTGTAATCTGTATGGGGCCCATGACCTTGATGCTGCTTTGCTTCACATCTATAGACTCTGTATTTCTCTCCTGAGTAAATACAGATGCAAAAGGTCCATTTAAGATCTCCTGCATCTCTTTCGGCTCCATGCATAGATGATCACTCTGATCTTCCAGAGGACTAATTTTGCCCCTTGCTATCCTTTTGCTCTCAGTACATCTGTAGAAGCCCTTGGGATTCTCCTTCACCTTGTTTGCTAGATCAACTTCATTCCTTCTTTTAACCCTCCTGATTTCCTTCTGAAGTACTTATGGAGTATAAGAAATACAAGAAAACACCTCTTTTATTCCTGCCTGCCTATACCTGCTATGCACCTCCTTCTTCTTAACCAGGGCCTCAATATCACTTGAAAACCAAGGTTCCCTTAACCTTGTCTTTTATTCTGACAGGCACATACAAGTTCTATACTCTCAAAATCTCACTTTTGAGGGCCTCCCATTTACCATGTACACCTCTGCCCAAAAACAACCTATCCCAATCTTGCCAGAGGATCTTGCCAAGGATCTTGGCAGATCCTTTCTCATACCATCAAAATTGGCCTTTCTCCAATTTAGACTCTCAACCCAAGGACCAAACACTTTGCATGTAGTTTGCTTCAAGATAATTATTTTGAATCTAATGGCATTATGATTACTAGATGCAAAGTGTTCTCCTACAAAAACTTCTGTCATTCCTAATTGGAGATCCAGTATTGTTTCTCTCTAGTTGGGACTTCTATGTATCAATTAAGGAAACTTTCCTGAACACGCTTGACAAACTCTATCCCATCCATCCCTTTTAAAGTATGAGAGTCCCAGTCAATATGTGGAAAGTTAAAAATCACCTACCATCATAACCTTGTGTAACGTTCCATTATATTGGCTCGTGTATGTCTAGGGGAAATCCCGCCCAGCACCTGCTTCAACACTCCCCTCAGGGTCAATCGTCGCCCGAATCAATCACAAACATCAATCATCAGCCAGCACACCCAGTAAATTTTAACACATATACTTTATAGATATTACTAATTCTATGGCATTAATATACATTTGATACAGAGAGGAAAGTAATGGGAAAAAAAAAGGCGCCAACACTTATCAAAGTCCAAGTTCTTCGCGCGCTACCGTTGGAGCTCAATTCGACGTCAGATGACCACCTGAATTCCGTCGACTCACGGCTCGGGACCACCCTTAGTGATCGACTGGAGCCTCCCCGCACGTCCGCGGTTCTCCTCGTCTCTCTTCCGACTCCTCGCCAAAACTCAGTCCACAGTCATATCATACAGCATGGCATCCGAAAACAAAACGATACATAACCACCCATTGGCTAATAGAACCTGGTTATCTCATTTAAAGTAAAACAAACTGTTAGCGCAAACTCTCTGCAGCGTTAAAACACAACAAAGCCGCATTCCACAGATTAACATAACAAAATCGCCATTTTAAATGTAACAAAAGAAAGACCCCGTACACTTGCAACAGCCTGTGATCTCCCTGTGAATCAGCTTTCTAAATCCTGCGGGCTGTTGTGTGGTCTATAACATTAACATGATCGTCCCTTTCTTATTCCTCAGTTCTACCCATAAAACCTCAGTAGACGAGCTCGCCAGTCTGTCTTGACTGAACAATGCAGTAACATTTTCCCTGACTAGTCATGCTGCCCCTCCCCCTTTAATTCCTCCCACTCTGCCTCATCTAAAACATTGGAACACCAGACAATTGGGTTGCCAATCCTGCCCCTCCTGCAACCAAGTCTCATTAATGACTACAATATCATAATTCCATGTGCTGATCCATGGACAAACTCATCCATGCATAATACTCCTTGCATTGAAATATATACAACTCAGAACACCTTGCTTGACCTTTTGATTCCTGACTTTGTACCTAGGCTTAACAACATCTCTCCCCATAGCCACTCCTCTATCTGTTCCCACCCACTGCACCTCTATTTTCATCCATCCCCACCGTCAAACCATCCCGTCTGTACAGGTCCCACCTTCCTTGGAAGAGATCCCTAATATCCAAAACTCTGAAGCCCTCTCTCCTAAACCATCGCCACAGCCACGTGTTGAACTGCATCATTTTCTTACGTCTGTCCTCACTGGTGTGTGACATGGGAAACAATCTTGAGATCACAGCCCTGGAGGCCCTGTCTTGGTATTTCCCTGTGCGCCCAGGCTGCTCTCTCTCGTTACCCATCATTTTTCATTAACAGCTTTGAAAAGTTGCAATGTAAGTTTTCTGATAAAAGGTTCAGCAATTCTATTTCACTCAGAGATCCTCTGATCCCTCCTTGGCATACAACAAGCTTTCATAATGCTTACTCCTCAAGGCTCTGACACCTTGTTGTTACCATCAAACACTGCAGCTCCCACATTCACCGGATCATCTATACAATTTCTCCCAACTTCAGAATCAGAATCAGAACCAGGTTTATTACCACTGACATATAGTACTGCACAAATGTCTCAGGCACCTATATATAGCTAGGGTGCCAAAAATTATTTACATAAGTATAGCATGTTGTGAAATTTGTTGTTTTGCAGCAGCAGTGCATAAGAATAAAAATATATATTACAAATAGAAGTACATATACAAAAAAGAAAATTAAATTAGATTAGTGGAAAAAGAGAGGAAAAGTGTTCATATACAGTAGGTATACAGTATTGTACAAAAGTCTTATGCACTATATACATATGTACTCACTGGAATCCAGAAGAATAAAGAATGAGGGGCTACCTCATTGAAACCTATTGAAAATTGAAAGTTGCAATTTGCCTCTGCTTTGTAAAACTGAGGATGCAAAACTGGGCTGAAAAGTGGCAAATGGGGTTCAACCCAGATAAGTGTGAGGTGTTTCACTTTGGTTGGTCAAATATGATGGCAGGGCACAGTTTTAAGGTGCTTGGAAGTAGGTACAGAGATGTCAGGGGTAAGTTTTTTATGCAGAGGGTGGTGAGTGCATGGAATGGGCTGCCGGCAATGGTGGTGGAGGCAGATACGATAGGGTCTTTTAAGAGAGTCCTGGGTAGGTACATGGAGCTTAGAAAAATAGAGGGCTATGGGTAACCCTAGGTAATTTCTAAAGTAAGTACATGTTTGGCATTGTAGACCGAAGGGCCTGCATTGTGCTGTAGGTTTTCTATGTTTCTATCAATGGGCAAGTGATTTAGAAACTGAACTAACAGTAATATTGGCAACTATGGAATTTAAACTCAGCAAAATAAATCCAAAATGAAACAACACATTTCAGAAATGGTGATGATGGGAGTACCCTATAGTGAAGGTGTTTAGACAGGAAAGAGGTTGAGGATCTGGCATGTTCAAATGACAGGTTGTACTTTTTTCTTATGTGGACATGACATTTACCATGTTTCTCTGGTTTGAACTATATGTGGCTCCAGATGCACAATGTTATTGGTCCTTAACTGCTCTCCGAAGAGGCTTAACCAGCTCCAAGGTCAATGGTAACTAGGATAGGGGAAGTTAGCAGACTTCCCAAATTCCTGTTGACTAAATTGAGCTCTCTGTCGAACACAGAGGGTTCAGGCAGGAAGAGTGTTCATGTGATTGATGAGGTCAACGTTTAAACAACTTAAACACCAGGCTAGATGACTGAGAAGGCAGAGTGTTGTGACCAGAAGTGAGGGTCGCTTCTCCATGACGTTTCCTGTGCTCTGTGTTGAACAGAGGCTGAGGCTGGGGGCCTGCTCTGGCTACTCTGGGCCTCATGTCTGAGGACTCACTTTTGTTTTAAATGCTATTTGCTTACTTTTATTGTTTGCCCAATTTGTTTCTTTTTCTCTGGGTGTGTGACAGTCTTCCTTTTCATGGGGTCTTTTGGGTTTCTTTGTTTCATGGCTGCCTGTAAGGAGACAAATCTCAAGGTCATAAAATATAGGAGCAGAATTAGGCAATTTGGCCATTGAGTCTGCTCTGCCATTTCATCATGTCTGATCCAATTGTCCTCTCAGCCCCATCTCCTGCATTCTCTGCATGTTCCTTCATGCCCTGACTAATCAAGAACCTATCAACCTCTGCCTTAAATATATCCAATGACTTGGTCTCCACAGCAGCCTGTGGCAAAGAATTCCACACATTCATCGCTCTCAGGCTAAAGAAATTCCTTCTCATTTCTGTTCTAAAAGGAGGCTCCTCTATTCTGAGGCTGAGTCCTCTGGTCTTAGACTCTCCCACCATCAGAAACATCCTCTCCACATCCACGCTGTCAAGGCTTTTCACCATTCAGTAGGTTTCAATGAGGCCATCACTCATTCTTTTGAATTCCAGGAGTACAGGCCCAGACCCATCAAAATGCTCTTCATATGACAAGCCACTCAATCCTGGAATCATTTTTGTGAACATCCTTTGAACTCTTTCCAGTTTCAGCACATCCTTTCTAAGATAAGGGGCCCAGAACTGCTCACAATACTCCAAGTGAGGCCACACCAGTGCTTTATAAAGTCTCAATATTACATCCTTACTTTTACGTTCAAGTCCTCTTGAAATGAATGCTAATGTTGAACTTGCATTCCTCACTGTAGACTCAACCCACAAATTAACTCTTAGGGAACCCTACACAAGGACTCC
This sequence comes from Mobula birostris, assembly GCF_030028105.1. Classification (NCBI taxonomy): domain Eukaryota; kingdom Metazoa; phylum Chordata; class Chondrichthyes; order Myliobatiformes; family Myliobatidae; genus Mobula; species Mobula birostris. Next base: position 103,462,218 of record NC_092381.1, read on the forward strand.
AAAGTCCATTTGTGTCTCAGCTTTTTGTATTTTCACTCAATCTAGAAAATTGTAAACATAGAAACATAGAAACGTAGAAAATAGGTACAGGAGTAGGCCATTCGGCCCTTCGAGCCTGCACCGCCATTTATTATGATAATGGCTGATCATCCAACTCAGAACCCCGCCCCAGCCTTCCCTCCATACCCCCTGATCCCTGTAGCCACAAGGGCCATATCTAACTCCCTCTTAAATATAACCAATGAACTGGCCTCAACTGTTTCCTGTGGCAGAGAATTCCACAGATTCACCACTCTCTGTGTGAAGAAGTTTTTCCTAATCTCGGTCCTAAAAGGCTTCCCCTTTATCCTCAAACTGTGACCCCTCGTTCTGGACTTCCCCAACATCGGGAACAATCTTCCTGCATCTAGCCTGTCCAATCCCTTTAGGATTTTATACGTTTCAATCAGATCCCCCCTCAATCTTCTAAATTCCAACGAGTACAAGCCCAGTTCATCCAGTCTTTCTTCATATGAAAGTCCTGCCATCCCAGGAATCAATCTGGTGAACCTTCTTTGTACTCCCTCTATGGCAAGGATGTTTTTCCTCAGATTAGGGGACCAAAACTGCACACAGTACTCCAGGTGTGGTCTCACCAAGGCCTTGTGCAACTGCAGTAGTACCTCCCTGCTCCTGTACTCGAATCCTCTTGCTATAAATGCCAGCATACCATTCGCCTTTTACACCGCCTGCTGTACCTGCATGCCCACTTTCAATGACTGGTGTATAATGACACCCAGGTCTCGTTGCACCTCCCCTTTCCCTAATCGGCCACCATTCAGATAATAATCTGTTTTCCTATTTTTGCCACCAAAGTGGATAACTTCACATTTATCCACATTAAATTGCATCTGCCATGAATTTGCCCACTCACCCAACCTATCCAAGTTACCCTGCATCCTCTTAGCATCCTTCTCACAGCTAACACTGCCACTCAGCTTCGTGTCATCCGCAAACTTGGAGATGCTGCATTTAATTCCCTTATCCAAGTCATTAATATATATTGTAAACAACTGGAGTCCCATCACTGAGCCTTACGGTACCCCACTAGTCACCACCTGCCATTCTGAAAAGGTTCCGTTTATTCCCACTCTTTGCTTCCTGTCTGCTAACCAATTCTCCATCCACATCAATACCTTACCCCCAATACCGTGTGCTTTAAGTTTGCACACTAATCTCCTGTGTGGGACCTTGTCAAAAGCCTTCTGAAAATCCAAATATACCACATCCACTGGTTCTCCCCTATCCACTCTACTAGTTACATCCTCAAAAAATACTATGAGATTCGTCGAACATGATTTTCCTTTCACAAATCCATGCTGACTTTGTCCGATGATTTCACCGCTTTCCAAATGTGCTGTTATCACATCTTTGATAACTGACTCCAGCAGTTTCCCCACCACCGACGTTAGGCTAACCGGTCTATAATTCCCCGGTTTCTCTCTCCCTCCTTTTTTAAAAAGTGGGGTTACATTAGCTACCCTCCAATCCTCAGGAACTAGTTCAGAATCAAACGAGTTTTGAAAAATTATCACTAATGCATCCACTATTTCTTGGGCTACTTCCTTAAGTACTCTAGGTTGCAGACCATCTGGCCCTGGGGATTTATCTGCCTTCAATCCCTTCAATTTACCTAACACCACTTCCCTACTAACATGTATTTCGCTCAGTTCCTCCATCTCACTGGACCCTCTGTCCCCTACTATTTCTGGAAGATTATTTATGTCCTCCTTAGTGACGACAGAACCAAAGTAATTATTCAATTGGTCTGCCATGTCCTTGATCCCCATAATCAATTCACCTGTTTCTGTCTGTAGGGGACCTACATTTGTCTTTTCCAGTCTTTTCCTTTTTACATATCTATAAAAGCTTTTACAGTCAGTTTTTATGTTTCCTGCCAGTTTTCTCTCATAATCTTTTTTCCCCTTCCTAACTAAGCCCTTTGTCCTCCTCTGCTGAACTCTGAATTTCTCCCAGTCCTCAGGTGAGCCACTTTCTCTGGCTAATTTGTATGCTTCTTCTTTGGAATTGATACTATCCCTAATTTCTCTTGTCAGCCACGGGTGCACTACCTTCCTTGATTTATTCTTTTGCCAAACTGGTATGAACAATTGTTGTAGTTCATCCATGCAACCTTTAAATGCTTGCCATTGCATATCCACCGTCAACCCTTTAAGTGTCATTTGCCAGTCTATCTTAGTTAATTCACGTCTCATACCTTCAAAGTTACCCCTCTTTAAGTTCAGAACCTTTGTTTCTGAATTAACTATGTCACTCTCCATCTTAGTGAAGAATTCCACCATATTATGGTCACTCTTACCCAAGGGGCCTCTCACGACAAGATTGCTAATTAACCCTTCCTCATTGCTCAAAACCCAGTCCAGAATAGCCTGCTCTCTAGTTGGTTCCTCGACATGTTGGTTCAAAAAACCATCCAGCATACATTCCAAGAAATCCTCTTCCTCAGCACCTTTACCAATTTGGTTCACCCAATCTACATGCAGATTGAAGTCACCCATTATAACTGCTGTTCCTTTATTGCACACATTTCTAATTTCCTGTTTAATACCATCTCCGACCTCACTACTACTGTTAGGTGGCCTGTACACAACTCCCACCAGCGTCTTCTGCCCCTTAGTGTTACGCAGCTCTACCCATATCGATTCCACATCTTCCCGGCTTATGTCCTTCCTTTCTATTGCGTTAATCTCTGCTTTAACCAGCAACACCACCCCACCTCCCCTTCCTTCATGTCTATCCCTCCTGAATATTGAATATCCCTGAATGTTGAGCTCCCATCCTTGGTCACCCTGGAGCCATGTCTCTGTGATCCCAACTATATCATAATCATTAATAACAATCTGCACTTTCAATTCATCCACCTTATTACGAATGCTCCTTGCATTGACACACAACCCTTTAACTTCTTCTACAAAAGTGCATGATCTGACGCTTCCTGACGCTGTATTCCATCTGCCATTTCTTTGCCCATTCTCCTAATCTGTCTAAGTCCTTCTGTAGCCCTGCTACTTCCTCAAAACTACCTGCCCCTCCACCTATCTCATATCATCAGCAAATTTTGCAACAAAGCCATCAATTCCATCATCCAAATCATTGACATATAACATAAAAAAATCGGTCCCAACACAGAGCCCTGTGGAACACCACTAGTCACCGGCAGCAGGTTAGAAAAGACTGCCTTCATTCCCATTATTTGCCTCCTGCCGATCAGCCACTGCTTTAGCCATGAAATATCGTGCAATATTTCCTGCAATATCATGGGCTCGTAGCTTGTTAAGCAGTCTCATGTGTGGCACCTTGTCAAAGGCCTTCTGAAAATCCAAGTACACAACATCAACGGATTATTCTGCTTGTTATTTCTTCACAGAATTCCAACAGAATTGTTAGGGAAGATTTTCCCTTGAGGAAACCATGCTGTCTACGGCGTAATTTATCATGTACCTCCAAGTACCCTGAGACCTCATCCTTAATAATTCACTCTGACAGCTTCCGGACCACTGAATTCAGACTAACTGCTCTATAGTTTCCTTTCTTCTGCCTCTCTCCATTCGTGAAGAATGGAGAGACAATTGCAATTTTCCGGTCTTCTAGAACCATTCTAGAATCTAGAGGTTCTTGAAAGATCAATACTAATGCATTCACAATCTAATAAACCACCTCTTTCAGAACCCTGGGGTTGCTCCATCTGGTCCAAGTGACTTATTCACCTTCAGATCTTTCAGTTTCCTAAGAACCTTTTCTCTAGCTATAGCAGCTTCACAAACTTCATGTCCCCTGACACATGAAACTTCCACCATACTGCTGGTGTCTTCCACAGTGGTGATTGATGCAAAATACTTATTCAGTTCATCTGCCATTTCATTATCCCCCATTTCTACCTCTCCAGTATCATTTTCCAAGTGGTCGATATCCACTCTCATCTCTCTTTTACAGTTAAGTATCTGAAGAGAGTTTTGGTATTCTCTTTAATATTATTGGCTAGCTTAATTTTGTATTCTAGCTTTACTTTCTTAATGACTTTAAGGTTGTAAAATGTATACGTGCTTTGATAATAAATGTCCTGTACTTTGAACAGGTAAAGTTCCCAGTGTGTTGGACTACAGTCATCCTGCTAACTTCTATACCTTGTAGTTAGTGGAAAGTCTTTAACTTACCAGTTGAGTCATTCGCCAGAGGATTCAGAGCCTCAGACAGGTTGTAATGGCTGCTGTGTTTACACAGCTGGTGCAGTCACGTTCCTTTTTGCCAGTGACCCCCAGCATGCAGATGTATGTTGTCCATGAAAGAACAGTTAGTGGAAAGGTCGTGGAGACAGACATTGTTAGGATCTCAGACAAAGTCAGGAACCAAAAGTTTGAGCATGGTGCGACTCATGTCATGAACTGCAAGAAGCATTACAGGAAAGGCAGATGAGCTCAGGGCATGGATCAACATATAGAATTATGATATTATAGCCATTAGACTTGCTTGCAGGAGGGATTAAAGGAGGAGGGGTGGTGTTACTTGTCAGGGAAAATGTTATGGCAGTGCAGTCAGGTCAGACTGGAGAACTCGTCTAGTGAGGCATTATGGGTGGAACTGAGTAATAGTAAATGTATGACCATGTTAATGAGACTACATAGCAGACCACGAGGATCTGAGTTATAAGGAAAGATTGAATAGGTTAGGACTTTATTCCTTAGAACATAGGAGAATGAGGGAAGATTTGATGGAGGTATACAAAATTATGAAGGGTATAGATAGGATAAATACAAGCAGGCATTTTCCACTAAAGTTGAGTGGGATTACAACCAGAAGTCATGGGTTAAGGGTGAAATGTGAAAAGTTTAAGGGGATCATGAGGGAAAACTTCTTCACTCAGAGTGATGAGAGTGTGGAATGAGGTGCTAGCGCAAGTGGTGCATACAGGCTCAATTTCAACATTTACCAAAAGTATGGATAAGTACATGGATGATAGGAGTTGGAGGTCTATGGTCCCAGTACAGATCAATGGGAGTAGGCAGTTTAAATGATTCAGCATGGTCTAGATGGGCTGAATGGCCTGTTTCTGTGCTGTCTCTATGAATTCATTGCTGGGGGAGGGCTCACAGTTGGAGATTCTGATTGTAGTGCAGTTCTTGCTTGCTGCTTCAGCCTATACCTGTATGTTTCTGTGAGAGGAGATAAAGCATGATGATAAATGCAACTCTGTAGCTCAGTGATGACATTTAAATGATGCCCTTCCCAAAATAAACCTTCCCTGTGGCACTGTGATCACTTCCCTGGGCAATGCCACCCCAAGAGATCAGCCTGTACCTTCTATAGCTATCTGTCCTCTCATGTCCCGAGGTAACACTAACCTCGAATCAGTATGTGGAGGTGATATCAATACTCATACATCTTTATGATAATCCTCTCCAAGGGACCATACACAATGCAGTCCCAGAACCTGCAGTCAGGCACTCAGGAAAGGACAGACATTTTGATGGATTGGGATGAGTTTCCCAGCCTGATGTCTGTGTACAGTGGCTGAGGTCACACTCTGGAGTAAGGGCATTCAAACAGATGGAGCAAGATTCAGATTAACGATTTGGCTTTTGGGAGATCCAAGAGATATTAGACAACTCTCCTCGATGCTACACTCAGTCAGATGTCAAGGGCAGTCATTCTCACCTCATCTCCAAGATCCAGTTCCCTGATCCTGACATTCAGACTGAGTCTGTGAATGCAGTGATCCTGACGTTTAGACTGAACTTAAATGTTTAGAGCAGATCTGGGACTCAGACTGTTTTGGAATTCTGTTGGCTTGCGTCTATTGTTTGCATAATGTGTGCTTTTTTCTTTCTCTCTCTCTCTGCACAGTCATTTTTGTTCTTTTATTATTTGGGTTATTCAGGTTTCTTGCTTTGTGGCTGGCTGAAAGCAGACAAATCTCAAGGTGTATAACTTACCCATTCTTTGATAATAAAAGTGCATTGAGTGTGCTTTGAAATATTACCTCCTCTCAGAGACTGGCCCTCACTGTTGCCAGCCCCCACCCACCACCCTGCCCTCCATGGTTTCCACCTCTTCAATCTTATTCTTACTAAGACTCCACACCTACAACCACATAATCTTCCCCAGTACTTCATCCTCATCTTGTTGCCTGTAGATTCCAGCTCCACTTCCACATCACCTAGTTAGGCCCCAGCCAGGATCTCAGGTATGTAGATCCAATTTGCCAGTTCTCCTGTCTCCCCTCGTCCATTCCCCACCAACACCTGGGACACAATGTCACTTGTCCTTCTCTATTTTGATAACTTCCAATTCCCTGGCCTCCATCACCTCGTCCTCAGCATGGATGCCCAGATTTTATAAACCTCCATTCCCCACCAAGAAAGTTTTAAAACTTTCTGCCTCCTTCTGAAACCAGTTTACCTCTGCCAGCGCTCTCCTCCACCTGGCAGAACTTGCTCCTGGCTGAACAACTAATTTTTCGATTCCTCTCATTTTCTGGTAATCAACGGACTCAGCTGTGCCAGTCTTTTTACTGGAGCAGGGGGTCTGGGATTTCAATGAAACCTATTGACTGTTGAATGGCCTAGATCGATTAGTTCCTTAAGTTTGTCAAAGCTGGTGGGTTGATAATAGGGATGAGCTCCCACTACCTATTAAATGCTCCCAATGGCATGCACCTCAATAGCCTCTGACAACCAAGTCCAGCTTCTGGCCTTCATGTGTGGCTTAGCTACTAAACCTGGTGGAACTATTTCTACTGACAGGAGAAGAGGCAAAGGTGGGTTACTGGCACCTTACCCCCAGACTTGTCCCTCAACTAGGAAAAGGAAAACTCTGATTTCAAACCTCCGCCATTTTGTGGCTAAACCCACTTATGGGGAAGGCTTTGGAAGACACTGTAGTTTGTGTTCCCTGCTCACACTTACAGCCCACCCACACATTCACTAACCCTGTGTTCACACTCAATGTGTGGCTGCTCTGTTTCTGTGCACACTCTGTGCTTGCTCACACTCACAGCCCACCCCCACATTCACTAACCCTGTACACTCAACCTGTGTTTACACTCATGTGGCCACTCTGTGCCTGCTCACACTCACAGCCCACCCACACATTCACTAACCCTGTTCACTCAACCTGTGCTCACACTCATGTGGCCACTCTGTGCCTGCTCACACTCACAGCCCACCCACACATTCACTAACCCTGTTCACTCAACCTGTGTTCACACTCGTGTGTTCACTCTGTGCCTGCTCACACTCACCATCCTTAGTTTGTATCTTGTATCATACATTAGAGGCAATTGGAGGGATCGTTGTTTGACTGGACAGACTCAGCCAGCGAAAGGATGTTTTTTAACTAAATCTGTTCATCCTCCTGATTTGTTCTTCCCAACTGTGGCAAAGCTGCTTTACTTACAGATTCATTCACTGTTCGAAAGGCTTATTATATGAGCGTTTGATAGCTCTGGGCCTGTCCTCGCTGAATGAGCAAGCACCTCATTGAAAGCTACTGAATGTTGAAAGGTCTCGATAGGGTGGATGTGGAGAGGATCTTTCCTATGGTGGGGGAGGACACAGCTTCAGAATAGAGAATTGCCCATTTAGAATGGAGATGAGGAGGAATTTCTTTAGCCAGAGAGTAGTCTATCTGTGGAATTTATTGCCCCAGGTGATTGTGGAGGCCAAGTCATTGTGTGTATTTAAGGCAGAGGTTGATAGGTTCTTGATTAGTCAGGGCATGAAGGGATACGGGGAGAAGGCAGGAAATTAGGGCTGAGAGAGAAATGGATCAGCCACGATGCAATGGCAGAGCAGACTCGATGGGCCAAATGGCCTAATTCTGCTCCTATATCTTATGGTCTTTTGCTCTGGGCTGAGGTTTGATCTACATATATCTGCATCACTAAACCTGTATGGCTGTGCCCCACCTCAGCTCATCCACTGCTGAGACCCCCCAGCCACAACTTTGCTGTCCCCACACTCAGCCAATTGAACACTTTCCTAACCAGTGTTTGCCCTCTGTCTGTGAACGTCAGTGAAGCCTACAGTGGATCCTAGCTCACAATGAGCCTTCTCACCATCACCCTTATAGACACAAAGTTTTTTCAGAGCATGACAATATCACAACAATACTGCATGGCTTCATACTGCAAAGCGTTGTGCTAACCACTACGCTGCCACGCCGCTCCGCAGTGCTGGTTAGCACAACGCTTTACTGTGGCAGCCACCCAGGTTCATTTCTTGTCTGTGAGGAGGTTCTCCCTATGACCACATCGGTCTCCTCCAGGTGTCGCGCTCTCCTCCCACACTCCAACGACGCATCGGTTGGTAGATGTGTTGGTCATCGTAAATTGTCCTGTGACGAGGCGAGCATTAGATTGGGAGATTGCTGGATGGCGTGGCTTGTGGGATTCCTGACCCCGCTTGTAAGGAGTTTGTACATTCTCTCTGTGATCGTGCGGGTTCCTCCTCTTTCCTCCCACAGTCTAAAGAAGTACCAGTTGGTAAGTTAGTTGGTCAGTGAAAATTGTCCTGTGATTAGGCTAGGTTAATTCGGGGGATCAAAGGGCCAGAAGGGCACTGTATCCTGAAGATATATTTTTTTAAAAATCACTGTTTACTGTTTCTAGTTAAGACGCAGTTACTACAGTCCCCCGAGCTGTCCACTCTTCCTGGAACTCCTCCATTGTCCCCGTCGCCATCGCATGCTCCTGTGCCCCACAGGTGTAATCCCGAAAGATGGGCAGGCAGCGGCCTTGGGCAGAACCCTTGATTGCCCGCTCACCTTCACCCTTTTTGCTTGTTAACACTGGCTGCCCCTCCCCATCCTCACTGACCCTGCGTTCACTGTCATGCAGAGAACCGAGCTGGGTCTGTGGAGCACAGTTAATGACTGTGCACGCAGCTACCTCTCCAAAGCAGACTACAGATTAAATAAACCACGGCCCCAGTGGTGTTGTTCCCACGCTGTGACTATTTTATTGTAACTGGAGCCTTGAAAATATTCCTGAACCTTTCATCCTGTGATAATAGAAATGTTACCAAGGTTTGAAACACATTTCCTACCAGGCGAGGCCCAACAACTTACATATCAAAGTATCTGAAAAGTGCCACGCTTTCAGTCTGTGTATATATACACTCAGTTTGTTCACTCATTGTGTGCTGTGGTGTATTACCTGTGCCATTATCAATACTCTCCAGAGATTGTCTGCCTGCAGTCAGTGGTCGCATAACCAGAACTTGTGATATGCACCAGCTGCCTATACAAACATCCACCACCTGGCTACACATGATTCTGATCGGCGGGCGGGGGGTGACAAAGCAGGTGCTACACCTTGCTCAAGGGTGATCTGCAGGCTAGCAAGGGGAACGAGCACCTTACATCTCCTTTGGTAGAGATGTATCCCCACCCTGCCACCCATGTACACTCAGTGGCCACTTTATTAGGTACAGCTGTTACACCTGCTATTCAATGCAAACGTCTAATCCGCCAATCATGTGCCAACAACTCAATGCATAAAAGCACGCAGGCATGGTCAAGAGGTTCAGTTGTTCAGACCAAACTTCAGAATGGGAAAGAAATACGATCTTAATGACCTTGACCATGGAACGTTTGTTGGTGCCAGACAGAGTGGTTTCGATATCTCAGAAACTGCTGATCACCTGGGATTTTCACACACAACAGCATCTAGAGCAGGCAGTGCTATCCTGGGGTCCCCTGGCACCTCAGTAAGGGTCCATGGTATAAAAAAGGTTGAGAATCCCTGCTGTAGTTTGTAGAGATGCTGTGATGAACAAAATAAAAACATCCAATGAGTGGTAGTTCTGTGGGCGAAATGCCTTGCTGATGAGAGAGGTCAGAGAAGAATGGCCAGGCTGGTTCAGTCTGACAGGAAGGCAACAGTAACTCAAATAATCACGTGTTACAACAGTGGTGTGCAGAACAGCATCTCTGATGAGCAAAGTGTTGAAGTAAATGGACTACAGCAGCAGAAAACCACACTGAGCTCCACTGCTTGGCCAGATTATAAGGTACACAAAGTGGCCACTGAATGTGAAAAGCAGCTTCCCTTCACTCAGGAATTCCTGAATAAAAGGTGCAATTATCCTCAAGGCACATTCACATCTCCACACACATAAACTTAAAAGAAATCCTCATACTGTGTGTGAAGGGTAGGTACAGAGTCTCCTCATCACCGTGGGTAAATGGGGTGGGTAGAGTCTCCTCATCACCGTGGGTAAATGGGGTGGGTAGAGTCTCCTCATCACCGTGGGTAAATGGGGTGGGTAGTGTCTCCTCATCACCGTGGGTAAATGGGGTGGGTACAGACTGTATTCTCATCACCATTGATGGACAGTGTGGGAACAGACTATATCCACATCTGGGTTTGTGGATGATGTTGATGTGGATTGTATCCACACCTCTGTTGGTGAATAATGTGGGAGCAGACTGTATCCACACCTCTGCTGGCGATTTGTGTGGGTGCAGACTGTATCCACACCTCTGTTGAAGGATGATGTTTGTGCACTCTGTGCCCACACCTCTGCTGGTAGATGGGGTGGCTGTCAAAGCCACTATTACCCTTTGCAAAGCCTGACACTTACACAGTGCAAACACCTACCCGAAGCTGACATTCCTATCCCACCAATGTGGCATGTGTAGTTGGGTTCTGCCTCCCCCTTTACTCCCTGTTCACTGGTGGCCATAATGACTAACCACATTGGGCCTGGCCTGGGGTCCCCTGAGGAGTGGGTTGTTTAAGAGTTTCTGGGTGCCAGAGAGCACTAGGCTCCGAAGTTTTTAGATCCCCCGAACTAGTTAATTTTTGTTTTCGGCAGTCGTTAGTCGTATAGAGTTCCTTTTGTTTCCCTCAGCAACTCACTCATTGTAATGCAGTCTCTATGCCTTCTGCTTAAGCTTGTTATGTTTATTTTGAAGAGCTCCTGGATTACAGGTTGTTTGTATTATTTATGCAGATGCCTAATTTGTGCCAGTCGCGGGGTCTTAGTTTTTGATGGAATGTTGCATTTCTTGGTTTTGCTCAGCCAAGCCACCGATGCTCTTTTGGAAACATAATGAATAAACTCTGGTTACATCAGAGTCCGTCTTTCTTTTGCACTTTGATTCCGATACTGCCAGTGCATACCGTGACATTGCCCTGTGCTCGCACAACCACCCATGCTCTCCTGCGCCCTATGCTCTTCAGTACTTCAGCCCATGTAAACATTGGCAGGGCAAACCTAAAAGCAATTATGTTGCTGGAAGCTATAATTATCCAGTGAAGACAACGTTAATACTTAATGCCTAAATAAATGCATGGAGACAGACTTAATTAAACTTTAATTACTCCGGCAAACCTGAAATCTGATTTGGAGATTGGAGTGAGCTTAGTGCTTTCTGATGATTGGGTGAATGTCTCACCTCTGTGGGATCCTCACATGCTCTTCAGAGAGCTGGAGGTCTGTGGACCTGACCACAGCGAGGGTGGGGTAGGGTGTGGTGGGAGCAGTCAGGTATTACTTCCATGATTCCCTTTCTAGGAGAAGGATGACCCCAAGAGAATTGCTCTCTCACAGCCCTTGCTGAGACAGTGCAACACTCCATCAGAACAGTCCTGCGGCTGGGCTGCTACTGCCTCTCTGACAGTGTCTCGGTTCCGTTGCTTCGATACTCTCAGACAAGCGTACCAGAGCATCCCCAGATTCCTTCAATAGTGATGGGTCCCACTCTCCCTACTGAAGACAGAGACTGTATGACCCTTTTAGACTGGTCTGTACTGCTGCTGCTATATTAACAAATTTCATGCCATATGCTGGTGGTATTAAAACTGATTCTGATTCTGAGAATGCAGGGGAATAGCACCGAGGTACTGGAGATCAGTAATGATCTCACTGAGTTGCTCAAAGGGCTAGGTGACCTGATCCTGCTGCTACTCTTTGTTTTCAATGAACTGTTTGACATTGTATAGAAAAGGGCAGTGGAACCAGGCTGAAACTTGTTTATAGAGAGAATCCGGCAAGAGGAATGACATCAAAGGCTCAGCGTGCCCGTTTAATACATTGGCCATGGGTTCATTGAGCTGTCAAATTCACATCCCAACATATAAAAAATACGACCATGTTTCCAAATTCTCTTCAGATATCTAGCAGGGCAGAAACATTAGCCTATGTTCTGCAAAACAAGTTTCACTTCAAAGTATCAGCGAATGATTTACACTCAGGTCCTCGCTTCAGGAGGTGACAAGATGAAGTATTTTTCTCTCTGCGATCAAATGGTCCATTTATTTTGCAGCCCTAGGCTCAGGGCACCATAGTGAAATAGTCAAGTGTCCCAGAAGTCTCAGGCAGAGTGGTGAAGTACATATGGGTGGCATAGCTTCAGAGCAAGGTAAAGCATGGCTTCATCAGATCTGGGCGGAGATACCTGGGCTGTGTGCCCACTGTCTCAGAATTCCTTCATCAAGACATCATCAGCACCATACAAATATTCCATCAGCTCCATACAAATATGCCTCTTGACTTCATGAAGATGCTCATCCTGGAAATGTTGTTTTCTGACCAAAGAAGCAGTTTGCAAAGGCACATTTCATATCCAAATTGTACAGTACAGCAGGACCTCTCTACAATTAGAAACTCAAAAACTGGAATCCAGTACAACAGGACTCTCATACAAGTGGAATTTCTACAACAAGACGTTCATACAGCCAGAACCTCATACAAATGGATCTTCCTACAACTGAAATCTTGTCCAACTGGAATCTTGTACAAATACAGTCTTATACAATTGGAACCTCATATAGCTAGAATCATGACCAGCTGAAATCTTGTACAACCAGATCTAGTACATCAGGAACATCATACAGTTGGAATCTTGTACATCAAGAACATCATACAAAGGGAATCTTCCTCAACTGGAAACTTGTACAACCAGAATCTTGTGGAATCATACAATTCCAGAATCTTGTATGACTGGATCTTCATACAACTAGGACATCATACAAATGGAATCTTGTCCAAATGGAATCTTGTACAACAGGAATTCTGTACAACTAGAATCATGTATACATGGAACATTGTACAACTGGACTCTTGTACAAATGCAATTTTATGTAACTGGAATCTTGAACAACTGGAATCTCATACAAAAGTAATCTTGTACAATAGTAATTTTGTACAGCTGGACTCTTGTACATCTGAAATTTCGTAAAACTGGAATCTGGTGTAACTGCAATTTCATAAAACTGGAAACTTGTACAACCAGAATCATTTTACAAATGAAACCTCATACAACTGGAATCTTGTATATATGGAATCTTATGTAACCAGAATCCGGAACAACCAAAATCTTGTACAACTGGAATCTCATACAACTGGAAGCTTATACCTTTGGAACCTTGTAAAACTGGAATCTGGTACAACTGCAATCTCATAAACTGGAAACTTGTACAACCAGAATCCTGTACCACCATAATGTATAAAACTGCAATCTTATACAGTCAGAACTTCTTACAATTGGAATACTGTACAACTGGAAACTTCTACAACTAGAATCACACACAACAAGAATATTGTACAACAGGAATTTTGTACAACTGGAACTTCAAACAACTGAGATCTTGTACAACAGAAATCTAGTACAAAGGGAACTTCAAACAATTGGAAGGTCATCCAACCAGAATATTACACAACTGGATCCTCAAACAACTGGAATCTTGTACAACTGCAATATTGTAGAACTGGGACTTCATACAACTGTAATCTTGTACAACTGGAACAGCAGGTAACTGGAATCTTGTACAATGGGAATCTTACAGAACCCCAACCTCATACAACTGGAATCCTGTAAAACAGGCATCTTGCACATATGGAACCTTATACAATGGGAATATCACACAACAGGAATCTTGTACAACCGCAACATCATGCAACTGGAATCCTGTGCAACTCATAACTTGTAAAACTGGAGACTCAAAACTTATACAAACAGAAATTCATGCAGCTGGAAATGTGTAAAACCTGAGCATCATACAACTGTAATTTGTACATCTAGAACTTCATACAAATGAAACCTTGTACATCTGGACTCTTGTACATCTGCAATCTTGTACAAAAGGAATTTGATACAACTCAATACTCAAAACTTGTACAACCAGATTCCTCTACATCTGGAATTTTGAACAACTGAAATCTTGTGCACATGGAATCTTGTACAACTGGACTCATGTGCAACTTGAAACTTGTAGAACTGGAAAGTTGTACAACTGGAACCTTGTAAACTGGAATCATGTACAACTGGCATCTTGTAGAACAGGAATCTTGCACAACAGGGAAAATGGACAACCTCAACATCATACAACTACAACAGTTTAGAAACAGAATCTTGTACAACTGGAATCTGGTACAGCTGGGATTTTGCACAACTGGTATCTGTACAACTGGAAACTGGTACAGCTGGAATTTTGTACGACTGCTATCTTGTACAACTGGAACTTCATACAAATGGTATTTTCTACATCTGGAATCTTGTTTACATGGAATATTTTACAACAGAGATTTGGTACAACTAGAATCTTGTACGACTGAAATATTGTACAAATGTAATCTTGAAGAACTGGATTCTTGTACAACCTGAATATTCTACTTCTGGAATCTTACACAAATGGAATCTTGTACAGTTGGAAATTCAAACAACTGGAGTCTTGAGCAACTGAAACCTTGTGCACATGGAATCTTGAACAATTGGACTCATCTACAACTGGAACTTTGTACAACTGGAATATTGCAGAACTGGAATATTGTACAACAGGAAAATGGACAACCACAACCTAGTGCAACTGCAATATTTTACAATCAGAATCTTGTACAACTGGAGTCTTGTACAATTGCAATCTTCAATAAATGGAGCTTCATTCAACTGGAATCTTGTAGAATTGGTACCTCATACAACTGGAATATTGTATAGCCAGTACCTCCTACACCTGGATCTTGTACTTGTGGAATCTTGAACAAGTGGGAATTCATACAACTTGAATTTGTGCAGGTGAAATCCTATAGAACCCAAACTTGATACAATTGTAATCTTGTACAAGTTGAACTTCATACAAATGGAAAGCTGTATCACAGAAATCCAGTCCAATTGGAATCATGTACAATCGGTATCTTGTACAACTGGAATCTTGTGCAACTGAAATCTTGTGTAATGTGAACTTCAAGAAGTAGGAGCTTGTAGAATTGAAACCTCACACAACTGGAACTGGGTGCAACCAGTAATTTGTACAACCAGAATCTTGTAGAACCGGAACTTGATGCAACTGTGATCTTGTACAACTGGAAACTTGTACAACTAGAACTTCATACAACTGCAATCCTATGCAACCAGAATTTCGTACAAATAAAGATCTGTACAATAAAAATCTAGTGCATTGGGATCATGTACAAATGATCTATTGTACAACTGTATCTTATGCAACTGGAATATTGTACAAGCGGAATCTTGTAAAACCAGCATCCCATTCTCCTCTACGTCGGTGAAACCCGAAGCAGATTGGGGGACCGCTTCGTCGAGCACCTCCTCTCTGTCCGCCATAACAGACAGGATCTCCCGGTAGCGACCCACTTCAACTCTGCTTCCCATTCCCATTCAGATATGTCCATACATGGCCTCCTCTACTGCCATGATGAGGCTAAACTCAGGTTGGAGGAGCAACACCTCATATACCGTCAATGTAGCCTCCAGCCCCATAGAATTCTCCAACTTCTGGTAATTCCCTCCCCCTCCCTTCCCCTATCCCTATTTCGCTCTGCCCCTCCCCCAGCTGCCTACCACCTCCCTCATGGTTCTGCCTCCTTCTACTACCCATTGTGTTTTCCTCTATTCCTTCTTCACCTTTCCTGCCTATCTCCTCCCTGCTTCCCCTCCCCCACCCCTTTATCTTTCCCCTTACTGGTTTTTCACCTGGAACCTACCAGCCTTCTCCTTCCCACCCCCCCCCCCCACCTTCTTTATAGGGCCTCTGCCCCTTCCCTCTACAGTCCTGACGAAGGGTTCCGGCCCGAAACGTTGACTGATCATTTCCACAGATGCTGCCCGACCTGCTGAGTTCCTCCAGCGTGTTGTGAGTGTCCCATTCAACTGGAATCTTGAACAACCAGAACCTCATACAACTAGGATCCTGTATGACTGGAACCTTACACAACAGGATTCATGTGCAACTGGTAATTTGTACAACTGGAATCTTGTACAAGTGGATCCTCATGCAGCTGGAAACGTGTACAACTGGAACTTCATACAACTTGAATTTGTACAACTGGTGTCTTGTAAAACTGGAATCTTATACAACTAGAACTTCACACCAATAGAACCTTGTACATCTGAAATCTTGTACATCTGGAATCTTGTACAACAGGAATTTGATGCAACTTGAATCTTGTACAGCCAGAAACTTGTACAAGTGAAATGTCGTAGACATTTTATCTTTTAGAAATAGAACCTTTTGCAACTAGAATCGTCTACATCTGGAATCTTGTACAAATAGAATTTTGTATAATTGGTATTTCATACAACCAGAATCTTGAGGAACTACAATCTTGTACAACCAGAATCAGAGCTTTGTGCAACTGTAATCTTGTAGAACTGAAACCTTGTACAACAGTAACAATGGACAACCACAACCTCATACAACTGCAATATTTTACAACCAGAATCTCGTATAACTGGAATCTGGTACAGCTGAAATTTTGTAGAGCAGGTGTCTTGTACAATGGGAATTTGTACTCTGGAATCTTGAAAAGTTGGCGATTCATATAACTGGAATCTTCTAGAATTTGCACTTCATACAGCTGGTATATTCTACTACTGGAATCTTGTACATCTGAAATCTTGTCCAACTGGAAATTCATATAACTTGAATTTGTACAACTGGAATCCTGTAGAACTGGAACTTGGTGCAACTGTGATATTGTACAACTGGAAACTTTTACAACTAGAACTTCATACAACTGGAACCTTGTGCAACCAGAACTTCACACAAATAGAAATCTGTACAACTGAATTGTACAATTGGAATTGTGTACAACTAGTACACTGCACAACTTGAATCTCGTACAACTGGAATATTGTACAACTGGAATCTTGTAGAACCAGAACATCATTCAACTGAAATCCTGCATTTCTGGGACCTCATACAACTGAAATCTTGTCCAAAGTGATTTTTATGCAATTAGGATCTTATATGATTGGAGCTTCACACAACTAGAATCGTGTACAACTGGTAACTCTTACAACTGGATAAATGGACTACCACAACCTCGTACAATTAGAATATTGTACAAATGAAATCTTGTATAACTGAATCTAGTACAGCTGGAGTCTTGAACAACTGGAGGCATGTACAACAGCAATCTTGTACAGTGGAATCTTGACAACTGCAACTTCATACAACCGGAATCTCTTGGAATCAGAACTTCATATAAATAGAAATCTGCACAACTGAATTCCAGAGCAATTTAAATTGTGTACAATTGGAATTGTGCATAAAAGGTATCCCGTACAGCTGGAATATCGTGCAACTGAAATCTCGTTCAATTGCAATATTGTACAACTGGAATCCTTTAGCACCAGAACCTCCTTCAACTGGAATCTTGAACAGTCACGACCTCATACTACTAGGATCTTGTATGATTGGAACCTCACACAACAGGAATCGTGTCCAAGTGGTAACTTGTACAACTGGAACTTCATACAAATAGAATCCTCTACATCTGGAATCTTCTTTATATGGAATCTTTACAACAGGGATTTGGTACAACTTGTATCTTGTACAACTAGAATCTTGTATGACTGAAATGTTGTACAAATGTAATCTTGTAGAACTGGATTCTCGTACAACCTGAATATTCTACATCTGGAATCTTAAACAAGTGGAATCTTCTACAATTGGACATTCATAGAACTGGAATCTTGTGCAGCTAGCGTATTGCACAGCTGGAAATTCATACAAAATGGAATCTTGTGCATCTGGAATCATTGTACAAAGGGTAATTCTTACAACTGAAATCTTGTACAACTGGAATTTTTGCATAAACGGAAACGTATATAACTGTAATCTTGTACACCTGAAATCCTGTACAACTGCAATCTTGTAGAACCTGAATGTCATACATCTGGAGTCTTGTTCAATTGGAACTTCTTACAACTGGATTCTTGCCCAACTGGAATTTTTTCTAAATAGAAACCTGTTCAACTGGAACCTCTTACAACCAGTATCTTGTACAACTGGAACCTCATATAACTGGAATCTCCTACAATTGGAAACTCAAACAATTGGAATCTTGTACAACCAGAATCTCATAAAGCTGGAACCTTGTATAACTAGAACCTCATATAACCACAATCTTGTACAACTTGAAACTTTACTGCAGAAATCTTGTATCACAACAATCTTGTAAAACTGGAAATTTGTACAACCAGAATCTAGTATGACTCATACAAGTGGAACCTTGTACATCTGTAATACTGTAGAAATAGAATCTTGTACAACTGGAACCTCAGTCAACTGGAATCTTTTACAAACTGGCCTTCATGCAGCTGGAGTTTTGTACAACTGGAACCTTGTACATCTGTAATTTTGTACAACTGGAATATTGTAGAAATAGAATCTTGTACAATTAGAATCTTTTACAACCGGGCCCTCATGCAGCTGGAATTTTGTACAACTGGAATCTTGTCAAGCTGGAGCTTGATACAACTGTAATATTGTACAAAAGAACTTCATAGAATTAGAATCTTCTACATCTCCAATCTTGTACAACCAGACTTCATACAAATGGAACGCTGTACAACAGAAATCCCGTACAATTTGAATCATGCAGAACTAGTATCTTGTAACAATTGGAATATTATACAACTGCAATTTTGTACAAATGTAATTTCATACAACCGTAACTTCATACAAATGAAATCTTATTTAAAGGGATCTTCATATAATTATCATCTTCTGCAACTGGAACTTCATACAACTAGAATCTTGTACAATTGGAATCTCACTCTATTGGAATTTTGTACAGCTGGAACAACATGCAACTGGAATCTTGTACAACTGGAACTTTATACAAATTTAATCTTATTCAACAGAAATCTTGTATAACCAGAATCTTGCACAGCCATAACTTCATATAACTGAAACCTGTCCAACCGGGTCTTCATACAACTGGAATGCTGTACAATTGAAATCTTGCACAACTGGAATCATGAACAACTGGTATATTGTACAACTGGAATCTTGCACAATTGGAATTTTGTACAACTAGAAGCTTTTGCAACTGGGAGCTCAAACAGCTGGAATCTTGTCCAACTGGAATATCATAGAATTGGGACTTCATACAACTGGAATCTTGTCCAATGAGAACTTCATATAACTGGGACCGTGGACAAATGGAAACCTGTATGAGCAGAATTTTTTTGAACTAGAATCTTATCCAACTGTAATCTTGTACATGTGGGATGTCATACACTGGACTCATGTAGAAAGGGAACTTTATACAACAGGAAGCTCATACAATCAGAATCTCATACAACTATAAAATTGTAAAATGGGAACTTCATATAAATGGAATCTTCTACAACTGGAATCTTGTGAAACTGGAATCTTCAACAAGAATTTGTACAACCAGAAGCTTGTACATCAGGATCCTCAGGCAACTGGAATCTTGTTCAACTGGAACTTCAAAGAACTGGACCATTGTGCAATTGGTATCTTGTGCAGTTGGAATCTTGTGCAATTGGTATCTTGCACAAATAGAAACTCATACAAATGGAACCTTGCACAACTCAAATCTTGTACATCTGGAATTTTGTGCAACTGGAAATTCATAGAACTGGAATCTTGTACAAGTGGTACTTCATACAACTTGAATCTTGTGTAATAGTTAAATTGTACAACTTGATTCCTGTACAAATTTTTTACAACTGGAACCACATAAGACCGGAACCTTGTACAATTGGACTCTTCTACAACAAGAATCTTGTAGACTGGAATCCTGTACAACTTGTATTGTGCAAAAGTGAAGTCGTGTACAGCTGGTATGTTGTGTAACTGGAATCTTGCAAAATAGGAACTTCATACCACTGAAATCTTGTAGAACTGGAATTTTGTACATCCAGAACTCATGCAACTGGAATCTTCTACATCTAGAATCTTGTGCAAGTGGAATCTTGTATAGGTGGATTCTTGCACAACAGGATCCTCATACAATTAGAATCTTATACAACCAGAAACTCATTCAAATGGAATATTGTACAGCAGGAATTTCATGCAACTGCAATCTGTACAATGGGGATCTTATACATCTGGACATTTGTACAATCTGAAACTTATACAATTGCAACTTCATACAACTGGAATCTTGTACAACTGAAACACCATACACTGGAATCTTGTGCAACTAGAATCTTGTACAACTGGAATTGAGTATAGGTGTAGTCATGTACATCTAGTATCTCATTCAACTGGAATCTTGTAAAACAGGAATGTTTAACAACTAGAATATTGGACAACCGGATCCCCATACAACTGGACTCTTATGCAACTTCGGAACTTTCTACGATCAGCATCTTCTACAACCAGGATCTTCTACAAATGGAATTGGGTACAACTAGAATCATGTACAAGTGGAGTCGTGTACAACTGGAACTTCATACAACTTGAAATTTGTATAACTGGAATCTTGTATATCTTGAATTTTGTACAACTGGAATCTTACACAAATGGAATCTTGTACAACTGGAGTTCTGTACAACTGATATCTTGTACAATTGGTATCTTGAGCAACTGGAATCTTTTACAATTAGAATCTTGTTCAACTATCATGTTGTTCAACTGGAACCTCTTACAACTTGAATCTTGTACAACAGGAATCCTGTACAACTGGAATATTGTGCAATTGGAATCTTGTACAACTGCAACCTCACACAGCTGGGATCTTGTATCACTGAAATCTGTGTATCTGGAATCCTGTGCCAACTGAACTTTATGCAACTGGGATCTTGTACCACTTGAAACTCAAACAATTGAAAAATTGTCAGCTGGAATCCTATACATCTGGTACATCATAAATTATGTATCTTGTACAACATAATGTTGTACAATTGGAATCCCTTACAAATGAATCTTGTACACCAGAACTTCCTACAAATGAAATCTTGTCCAACTGCTGCTTCATACAACCTGAATCTTGTACAGTAGGAATCTTATACAACTGGAACATCATACAACTGGAATATTGTACAACCAGAATGTTGTACAACTGGATACCCGTACAACGTGATTCTTGTACCACTGGAACTTCCTACAACTGGAATCTTGTAGAATTGGTATTTCATACAGCCTAAATCTCGTACAACTGGAATTCTTGACAACTGGATTCTTATACTCGTAATTTTGTAAAACTAGAACCTCATAAAACTAGAATCTTGTCAACTGGGATCTTGTAAAAATGGCATTTAGTACCACTGGAATCTTGTACAACTGGTATCTTGTACCACCGGAATCTGGTACAGCTGGTATATTATACAACTGGAATCTTCTACAAGTGGAATCTTGTGTAACTGGAATCTCACACAACTGGAACCTCATACAACTGGAATCCTGTTCAACTGTGATCTTGTACAACTGGCATCTAGTACCACTGGAATCTTGTACAACTGGTATCTTGTACAACAGATATATTATACAACAAGAATCTTCTACAACTGGAATCTTGTATAACTGGAACCTCATACAGCCCGATTCTCATTCAGCCGGTAATTTGTACAACTGGGATGACTGACCTTTCCCATTAGCAAGTGTAGCACTTCTCCAGGCTTCTAGCCAGCCATGGTTAGATACTGCAAACTCAGGAGGTGGGTGGATTGGGGAAGGAGTGTTGGTTCCAGGATAAGGTTTAGTACACAAAACACAGCATTCCCGACACATTCCGTTTCTGTCAGGGTGAGTCGCTCTCACTGTCTTCTAGAAGTCTGCAAAAATTTGGCATGTCAACCAAAACACTGACAAACTTCTACAGATGTGCAGTGGACAGTGTATTGACTGGTTGCATTACTGCCTGGTATGGAAACACCAAAGCTTTTGAGTGGAAAATCCTACAAAGAATAGGACTGCCACACAAAAGCAACAATGAGCATCAAGGAACCTCTCCACCCTCCCCTCAGCCACCCCAATAAGGACATGCTCTCTTCACCTGCTGTCATCAGGTAGAAGATACAAGAACCTGAAGTCCCACATCACCAGGTTCAGGAACAGTTTCTACCTCTCAACTATCAGTCTCTTGAACCAGGGTGGATAACTTC
This sequence comes from Mobula birostris, assembly GCF_030028105.1. NCBI lineage: Eukaryota > Metazoa > Chordata > Chondrichthyes > Myliobatiformes > Myliobatidae > Mobula > Mobula birostris. The sequence goes on from NC_092381.1 coordinate 103,484,598, forward strand.
ACTCACTCCATCACTGAACCATTCCCACTATTCCCATAACCGATGGGCACACTTCCAAGGACTCTTCATCTCATGATCTTGATATTTATTACTTATCTCTTCTTCTTCTTCTTCTTCTTCTCTTTCTGAAACCAAACGACCATAAGATATTGGAGCCAAATTAGGCCATTTGACATTGAGTCTGTTCCACCATCTCATCATGGCTGATCCATTTTCCCTCTCAGACCCAATCTCATGACTTCCCACTGTATCTCTTCATGCCTTGATCAGTGAAGGACCTATCAACCTCTGCCTTGAATATATTTAAAGACTTGACCTCCATCACTGCCTGTGGCAACAAATTCCACAGATTCACCATTCTCTGGCTAAAGAAATTCCTCCTCATCTCTGTTTTAAAAGGACAACCTTCTATTCTGTGGCTGTGTCCTCTGGTCTTAGACCCTCCCACCATTGGAAACATCCTCTTCACATCCACTCTATCAAGGCCTTTCACCATTCAACTAGGTCACCCTTCATTCTTCTAAATTCCAGTGAATACAGGTCCAGAGCCATCAAACGCTATTCTTAGGACAGGCCATTTAATCCTGGAATCATGTTTGTGAATCTCCTTTGAGCCCTCTCCAGTTTCAGCACACCCTTTCTAAGATAACTGCATACAATACTCCATGTGAGGCGTCACTGGTGCTTTATGAAGTCTCAGCATTATATCCTTACTTTTATATTCTAGTCCTTTTGAAATAAATGCTACATCACATTTGCCTTCCTCACCACAGACTCAACCTGCAAATTAACCTTTAGGGAATCCTGCACAAGGACACCTAATTCCCTTTGTGCCTCAGAGTTTTGTATTTTCTCTCCATATAGTCATCTCTTTCATTTCTTCTACCTATGTGCATAACCATACACATCCTGACACTATTCCATCTGACACTCTTTGCCCATTCTCTGTCTTCATCTTTCAATTGCCTCCCTATTTTCTCAAAACTACATGCCCCTCCACCTATCTTTGTATTGTCTGCAAACTTTGCAACAAAGCCATCAATTCCATCATCCAAATCATTGCCATATAACGTAAAAAGAATTGGTCCCAACACAGACCCCTGAAGAACACCACTAGTCACCAGCAGCCAAATAAAAAAGGCTCTATTTATTCCCACTCTTGGCCTCCTGCCAATCAGCCACTGCTTTATCCATGCTAAAATATTTTCTGTAATACAAAGGGCTTGAAATTTGATAAACAGCCTCATGTCAAAGCATCTTGTCAAAGGCCTTTTGAAAATCCAAGTATTCAACATCAACCAATTCTCCTTCAAAGAATTCCAACAGATTTGTCAGGCAAGATTTTCCTGAAGCACCTTCAATTACTCCAAAAGACTGAGGTTTGGTAAAATACTGAAAGGCTTTTATTCGCTGTACAGTACGACCTCCACGGTGAGTGTCTGCCCCCGGACTGAGGGGGAGGGGCAGGGCAAAACACCTTTATACAGGACTCTGTGGGAGGAGCCACAGGGGCAGTCAGCAGAGGGGCGTGTCCAGACAGTTAACCCAGTTACAACATATATACATGGTTTACCACATTCACCCCTCCTTTTTTAAAAAGAGTCCCGCGGGGTCAAGTGACTGACAATATTTACAAGAAGTATATTTACAGATTAAGTCTACCAGGCAGTCGAGTCCGTCGCTGTGATCTACGTAACACCAGTGGTAATCGCACTGGCGACAGTGGTTGTGCTGGCTCCGGCCTGACTTGAGGTACCAGCACGTTAGGCGTTGTTAATCCCTTGTGCGTGTGCGTTGCGCCCGGTATGGGAGAGTCGTGTGGTGTCTGTGTAGGGTTTGGAGTGTGCGGTGTCTCGTGGGTACATACATCAGTGGGTACGGGGTCTATAGTCACCACGGAGTGTTCAGGGTAGGGACCTGGTGCTCCTGCGGGCGCCAGGTCGCAGATGGAGACCGTGCCCTCCCGCCCATCAGGTAAAACCACGTAGGCATACTGAGGGTTCGCATGAAGTAAGTGAACCCTCTCAACTATCGGGGAGTATTTATTGCTCCTCGCATGTTTCCGGAGCAGCACTGGCCCCAGGGACATCAGCCAAGTTGGTAGGGTGGTTCCAGTGGTCGATTTTCTGGGAAAAGAAAAGAGTCGCTCATGAGGTGTGGCATTGGTGGCCGTGCATAACAGGGAGCGGATGGAGTGGAGTGCCTCGGGAAGGACCTCCTGCCAGCGGGAAACCGGCAGTCCCTTTGACCTGAGGGCTAAGAGTGTGGCTTTCCACACTGTGCCATTCTCCTTCTCCACCTGTCCATTCCCCCGGAGATTATAGCTTGTGGTCCGACTAGTTGCAATTCCCCAAGCCAGCAGGTATTGGCGCAGCTCATCACTCATAAATGAGGACCCTCTGTCACTGTGGATATAGCATGGGTATCCAAACAGAGTGAAGAGCTTGCGCAGGGCTTTTATAACTGACGTGGTAGTGGTGTCGGGGCAAGGGATGGCGAAGGGGAACCGCGAGTACTCATCGATAATGTTAAGAAAGTACACATTGTGGTCGGTGGAGGGAAGGGGGCCCTTAAAGTCAACACTCAGTCGCTCAAAAGGGCGGGTGGCCTTGATGAGTTGTGCCTTTTCGAGTTGGTAGAAGTGCGGTTTGCACTCTGCGCAGACTTGGCAGTCCCTGGTCATCATCTTGATCTCCTCAAGGGAGTAAGGCAGGTTCCGGGCTTTCACGAAGTGGAAAAGCCAGGTGACCCTCGGGTGGCAAAGGTCTACATGTAGGGTGTTTAGCTGGTCGATCTGCGTGCTGGCGCAGGTACCCCGGGATAGGGCATCGGAGGGCTCGTTGAGCTTCCCAGGCCTGTACATGATGTCATAGTTGTAGGTGGAGAGTTCGATTCTCCACCTCAGAATTTTATCATTTTTGATTTTGCTCCGCTGCTGATTATTTAACATGAATGCGACTGAACGCTGGTCAGTTAGCAGGGTGAACCTTTGGCCAGCAAGATAGTGCCTCCAGTGCCTAATAGCTTCCACTATGGCCTGGGCCTCTTTCTCTACCTCAGAGTGCCGAATTTCAGGGCCTTGAAGGGTACGGGAGAAGAACGCCACTGGTTTTCCCGCCTGGTTGAGGGTAGCAGCCAGCGCAAAGTCGGAGGTGGTGGAAGGTGGCACCAACCAAGATGGCTGCCCCCATGTCTCGCACATGGTGGTGGCGTGCAGAGAAGATGGCGACCCCTCGATCCTGCTCACAGTTTTGACTTACAGACCTTGGCGAAGTGGCCCTTCTTTCCGCAGCTGGAGCAGGTAGCTTTTCGGATCGGGCAGCGTTTCCGGGGGGGCCTCTCCAGTCTGCAGAAGTAGCACTTCGCGGACTTACGACTGATGGCAGCTGAGGTCGATTCGCTGATGGATTGCGGGGTTTGCGGCACCCATGAGGCCATTGGGGGATTGCGTGCCTGGAGAGCCTCAGAGTTGCGCACAGCAGCATCCAACGTATCAGCCAGCTCGATTGCCGAACTTAGGGTACGATCGGCTTTTTCCAGCAGCCGCTGGCGCACATACACTGACCTGGTCCCCTTGACGAAGGCGTCTCTCACTAGGAGCTCTGCGTGCTGCGCCGCCGTCAGCTCCTGACAATTGCAGGCTCGCACGAGCATGTGTAGTGCCCGGACAAACTCATCACTCGATTCCCTGGGCCGCTGTTGCTGTGTCGCTAAGCGGTGCAGAGCATAGACGCTGTTTATTGGCCGCAGGTATTGTCTTTTCAGTGCGTTCATCGTGCCGTCGTAGCTCGGCTGGTCTCTGATCAGCGAATAGACCCGTGGACTGACCCTGGAGAGTAGAACTCTGCGCTTCGCTACAGGGTCAGTCGCTTTAATCTCCTCTAGGTACGCTTCAAAGCAAGCCAGCCAGAGTTCGAAAGTGTTTCCAGCTTCAGGTGTCTGAGGATCCAGGTCTAATTTGTCTGGTCTCAGTGCGTGTTCCATGCTTTAAAATGTACAGTGAATAAAATTGAAGCACCTTCAATAACTCCAAAAGACTGAGGTTTGGTAAAATACTGAAAGGCTTTTATTTGCTGTACAATACGACCTCCACGGTGAGTGTCTGCCCCCGGACTGAGGGGGAGGGGCAAGGCGAACACCTTTATACAGGACTCTGTGGGAGGAGCCACAGGGCAGTCAGCAGAGGGGCGTGTCCATACAGTTAACCCAGTTACAGCATATATATATATGGTTTACCACATTTCCCTTGAGGAAACTATACAGACCACGGCCTATTTTATCATGTGCCTTCAAGTCCCTTCTTGAAGAGTGGAGTGACATTTGCAATGTTCTAGTCTTTCAGAACCATTCTAGAATCTAGAGATTTTTGAAAGATCATTACTAATGCCTCCAAAAATCTCTTCAGCACTTCTTTCAGAATCCTGAAGCATACACCATCTGGTTCAGGTGACTTATCTATGTTCAGATCTTTAAGATTCCTTAGAATCTTCTCCCTAGTGATGGTAACTTCACACACTTCATGACCCCTGACACCTGGAACTTCCACCATACTGCTGGTGCTTTTAACAGTGAAGACTGATGCAAAATACTTACTCAGTTCATCCACCATTTTCTTGTCCCTCGTTGCTACCACTCCAGCATCGTTTTTGCAATCTTATATCCACTTTTGCCTCTTTTTGACACTTTATGTGTCCGAAGAAACATTTGGTATCCCCTTTAATATTATTGGCTACCTTAATGTCACATTTCACCTTTACCTTCTTAATGATTTTTTTAGTTGCCTTCTGTTGGTATTCAAAATCTTCCCAATCCTCTGACTTCTGACCAATTTTTGGTCTATTATATCTCCTCGTTTTGGTTTTTATGTTGGCTTTGACTTCCCCTGTTAGCCATGGTTGTGCCATTTTACCTTGAGAATACTTCTTCCGCTTTGGGATGCTTTCCAGAAATTCCAGCCATTGCTGCTCCTCTGTCATCCCTGGCAGTGTTCTCTTCCAATCATTTCTAGCTAACTCCTTAACATGCCTCTGTAATTCCCTGTACTCCACTGGAATACTGACACATAAATCCATAAGACCATAAAACGTAGGAGCAGAATTAGGCCATTCAGCCCATTGAGACTGCTTCTCCATTTCATCAAGGCTGATCCCTGGATCCCATTCAAATCCATACACCTGCCTTCTTGCCATTTTCATTGATGCCCTGACTGATCAGGAAATGATCAACTTCTGCCTTAAATATACCCACGGACTTGGCCTCTGCTGGATTCTGTGGCAGAGCATTCCACAGATTCACTACTCTCTAGCTAATACATTTCCTCCTTAACTCCATTCAAAAAGTTCGCCCCTCAGTTTTGAGCCTCTGCCCTTTAGTTCTGGATACCCCCACGATAGAAAACATTCTCTCCACATCCACCTTATCTAGTCCTTTCAACTTTCAATAGGTTTTAATGAGATCCTCACGCATTTTTCTAATTTCCAGTGAGTACAGACCCAAAGCTGCCAGATGCTCCTCATATGTTAACCCCTTCATTCCCGGAATCATCCTCGTGAACTTCCTCTGGACGTTCTCCAATGACAACATATCGTTTCCGAGATATGGGGCCCAAAACTGTTGCAATACCAAGTGCCACCTGATTAGAGTTTTATAAAGACTCAGAATTATCTCCTTGCTTTTATCTTATATTCCCCTTGAAATAAATGCTGAGATTGCATTTGCCTTCTTTACCACAGACTCAACCTGTAAATTAATCTTCTGGGAGTCTTGCACGAGGATTCCTAAGTCCCCCTGTAGCGCTGATGTTTGAATTTTTCCCCATTTAGATAATAATCCGCACTGTTATTTCTTTTACCAAAATACATTATCATGCATTTCCAAACACTGACACTTTTTTGCCTATTCTTCCAATATGTCCACCAACAATACACGCAGTTTATGGTTAGGTCTGTCGCAGAGTTCAAAGTTAAATGCATAGTGTTTCCAACATCGCTGCCTCTCTCCAAGATGAGCTTTATTATGCTTGGTTCAATATTGCCAACACAGGCTGAAGCAACTTGTACCTTGGTCATCTCTGAGGCTAAACTTTGTGTTTCCAATGAGTGGACAGTTGCAAGGTTGTGGGACCAGACTGCTCCCAGGATGGGTACTCAGGATGTGTGTGGCACAACTGGCAGGTGTGCTTACAGACATTTTTAATCTCTCTCTCTCCCAGTGCAGAGTGCTATCCTGCTTCAAAACATCCACCATTGTCCCTGTACCTAAAAAGACCAAGGTAACATGTCTGAACAACTGGTGTCCTGTCACACTCACCTCAATAATAAGCAAATGCTTTGAGGTGCTGGTCAAGTACTACATCTGCAGCATGCTTTCACCCACACTGGACCCCCTACAGTTTGCTTACCGACACGACCGATCGTCAGATGACACAATAGCCACATCTCTACACACTGTCCTTACACATCTGGAGAAGAAGTATGCTGTTGTGAGAATGCTGCTCTTGGACATTCAACATTGTTCAGCATTCAACAACATAACACTCTCCAGACTTGACAAGAAGCTCAGAAACCTCCGCCTTCACCCTGCCTTGTGCAGCTGGATCCTGGACTTCCTGTCAGATCGCTGGCAGGTGGTAAGAGTGGGCTCCCTCACCTCTGCCCCTCTGACCCTCAACACAGGTGCCCCTCAGGGCTGTGTACTAAGTCCCCTCTTTTACTCTCTGTATACCCATGACTGTGTCACCACCCACAGCTCCAATCTACTAATTAAATTTGCTGACAATACTACATTGATTGGCCTAATCTCAAATAATAATGAGGGAGTCTACAGAGAAGTCATCACCCTGATACAGTGGTGTCAAGAAAACAACTGTTCCTCAATGGCACAAAATCAAAAGAGCTGCTTGTGGACTACAGGAGGAATGGAGACAGGCTACCCCCTATTGACATCAATGGGTCTGTGGTTGAGAGGGTGAACAACTTTAAGTTCCTCAGCATACACATCACTGAGGTCTGTACGTACCAGCTGTGTGGTGAAAAAGGCACAACAGCACCTCTTTCACCACAGACGGTTGAAGAAGTTTAGTATGGATCCCCATATCTTAAAAACTTTCTACAGGGACACAATTGAGAGCATCCTGACTGGCTGCATCACTGCCTGGTATGGGAACTTCCCTCAATGGCAGTACACTGCAGAGAGTGGTGCAGACAACCCGGCGCATCTGTAGATGTGAACTTCCAGCTATTCAGGAGATTTACAAAGACAGGTGGGTAAAAAGGGCCCGAAGGATCATTGGGGGCCCAAGTCACCCCAACCCCAAACTGCTCCAGCTGCTACCATCCGGGAAGCAGTGCCACAGTATAAAAGCCAGGACGAAAAGTTTCTGGGACAGCTTCTTCCACCAGGCCATCAGACTGATTAATTCATGCTGATACAATTGTATTTCTATGTTATAATGACTGTCCTATTGTACATATTATTTATTACAAATTACTAAATTGGACATAAAGTAATAAAGTCAATTCAATTCAATAAGTCCTGCTGCAGCCACATTGCTTCCTCAGCACTACCTACCACTCCACCTATCTTTGTATCATCTGCAAACTTTGCCGCAAAGCCATCAATTCTATTATCCAAATCATTGACAAACAATGTGAAAAGCAGTGGTCCCAATCCTGACCCTGAGGAACACCACGAGTCACTGGCAGGCAACCAGAAACGATCCCTTTTATTCCCACTCACTGCCTCCTGCCTGTCAGCCATTCCGCTATCCCCTGCCAGTATCTTTCCTGTAACACCATAGGATTTTAACTTGTTAAGCAGCCTCGTGTCTTGGATCTTATCAAATGCCTTCCGAAAATCCAAGTAAATGACATCTCCTTTGTCCACCCTGCTTTTTACTTCCTCGAAGGACACTAACAGATTTGTCAGGCAAGATTTTCATTTACAGGAACCAAGCTGATCTGACTTATTTTTTCATTAGTCTCCAAGTATCCTGAAGCCCCATCCTTAATAACAGACTCCAACACTTTCCCAACCATGGAGATTAGGCTAATTGGACTAACATTTTCTTTCTTTTGACTTCCTCCTTTCTTAAAGAGAGGAATGATATTTGCAATCATTCAGTCCTTGTGACCATGCATGAATCAAGTGATTTTTGAAAGAACATGACTAATGCATGCGTTATTTCTTCACCAACTTCTCTCAGGGTTCTGGGATGTGGTCCATCTGGTCCAGGTGACTTATCCACCTTAAGACCTTTGTTTGCCTTGCACTTTTTTGTAATAGCAATTGCACTCGTGCTCCCTGACACCTACAGACCTTTGACACACTGCTAGTATCTTCCAGAGTGAAGACAGTTGCAAAGTACCCATTAAGTTCACATGCTATTTCTTTGTCCCCCATTACTACCTCACCAACATAATTTTCCACTGGTCCAATATTAATTCTCACCTCCTTTTTACTCTTTATCTAATTGAAAATACTTTTGGTATCCTGCCTTATATTTTTGGCTAGTTTGCCCTCATATTTCATCTTTTCCCTTAGCTTTTTAGTTGCCTTTTATTGGATTTTAAAAGCTTCCTAATCATCCCAACTTTCCACACACTTTTACTGCCTTATATGCTTTTTCCTGGGTTTTTATGCAGTCCTTAACTTCCTTTGTCAGCCACGGTTGCCTAGCCCTGCCATTTGAGAACTTCTTCATCTTTTATGATCCCCGCCACAATCCTCCTCCAATCCACCTGGGCAAGCTCCTCTCTCATGTCTCTGTAATTCCCTTTATTCTTTTGCGATACTGATATATGTGACTTGTGCTTCCCCTTCTCAAATTGCAGAATGAATTCAATCATATGAAGATCGCTGTCTCCTAACGGTTCCTTTGCATTAAGCTCCCTAATAAGATTTAGGTTACACAACACCCAATCTAAGATAGCACATCTTAAAGCCATCTGTAAGCATTCAATAAACTCCCTCTCTTGCAATCCGTCACCAACCTGATTTTCCCAACTCCCTTGCATATTGAAGTCCCCCATTATAATTGTGTCATTACCCTTATTACATGCCTTTTCAGGCTCACTTTGCAATCTCAACCCCACATCTTGGCTACTATTTGGAGGCCTATGTGTATATGATTTCCACAATGGTTTTTGACCCTTGCAATTTCTTAACTCCACCCACAGAGATTGAACATACAGAGCCACACGACCGCCTATGTCTTCCTGTGTGTCCTTTTGATACAAAGTATATCCTTTGATATTAAGCTCTCAACTATGGCCTTCTTTCAGCCATGACTCAGTGATGCCCACAACGTCATACCAACCAATCTCCAATTGTACCATGAGTTCGTCCACCATATCCTGAATGCTATGCACTTGTAAAGACAGCGCCTTCACCCTTTTGAATTTTGCCTCTGTGGTACATCTGACTTTAGCTTCTCCTTCTCAAATTTCAGGGTGAATTCAATTATATTATGATCACTTTACCCTAAGGTTTCTTTCATCTGAAGTTCTCTCATTAATTCCAGATCATTGCACCCAATCCAGAATAGTTGATCCCCTAGTAGGCTCAACCATGAGCTGCTCTATGAAAAAAACATCTCACAGGCATTCTAGAAATTCCCTCTCTAGGAATCCAGCACTAACTTGATTTTCCCAATCTACCTGCATTTTGAAATCCCCCATGATGATTGTAACATCTTGGCATGCATTTTCTATCTCTCATTGTAATCTGCAGGCTGCGACCTTATTACTGTTTAGGGGTCTGTATCTATCTCCAGTCAGGGTCTTTTTACCCTTGCTCTTCCTTAGCTCTATCCACAACTATTCAATACCTTTTGACCCTATGTCACCTCTTTCTAATGGGACTTAATTTCATTTTTTACCATCACAGCCATGCCACCTACCTTCCTTCTCCTTCTCGTATTATTATTGCTTCTTGTGTTTTGCACACTTTGTTTTAATTTGCACATGGGTTGTTTGGTTTTTCATCGATTCAGTGAGCTGCTGGTCTCCCATTCTCACTGTTGCAGGACAGCGACCTCTCTCTCCCTCACTGCTGAGAGTGAGCCTGCCTGAGATACCAAAGTGCTGGCTTATGGACTGTAGTTTTTGATGGACTCCAGATCAGGGTTTCTTTGAGGGGCCTTTGCTGTTGCTTGCATTGTGGGGGTGTGCTTGTGCCAGTTCAAGTGGGGGGAGGTGGAGGGGGGCTGTTGATGCCTCCACTGCTGTTTGTGCGTGGGAAGGGGGAGGAGGGTCTTTCAGGTTCTGAAATTTCTATCATTCATTCTTTGGGGTTTCTTGTTTCGTGGCTGTCTCTGCGAAGATTGGGGATTTCAGGTTTTATATTGTATATTCTCTGATATTAAACTGAATCATTTGATGGACAGATTGGAGAGTGGAGAGTGGGAGTAAGTGTCTGAAGCTGGGAGGTGATAGGCACAATTTACAGAGGGCTGAAGGTGATGAAATCTGGTCAGATGAAGGTGACGCAGGGAATAAAAGGGAGGAGGTAAGGAGGAAGCATCGACCATCCGTTCCCCTCCACAGATGCTGCCTGACCCGCCGAGTTCCTCCAGTCCTTCGTGTGTTCTAGCAATTCAGTGAGCAAGTTCAAATTCCTGGCTGTCAATACCTCTGAGGATCTATCCTGGGCCCAACATACTGATGCAACTATAAAGAAGGCATAACAGTGACTATATTTCATTAAGTTTGTGGAGATTTGCTGTATCACCAAAGACCCTCGCAAATTTCCTCAGATGTCCAATGGCAAGCATTCTAACTGGCTGCATTACAGTCTGGAATGGGGTTGCTGCTGCAGAGGATCAAAATAAGCTGCAGGAAGTTAGTCAGCTCCATCATAGAATAGCATCTGTCATATCTTCAAGGATCAATGCCTCAGAAAAGGCAGCATCCATCATTAAGGATCCCCTGTCACCCAGGACATGCCCTCTTCTCATTGTTATCATCAGGAAGGAGATATAGGAGCCTGAAGGCACACACTCAGTAATCCAGGAACAGTTTCTTCCCCTCTGCCATCAGATTTCTTAATGGACACTGCTACTTACTACTTTTCTATTTCCTACTTTTTGCTGCTATATATATATTTACTCCAATTTTAATTTTGTCTCCATTATTATGTTTTGCATTGTACTGAAAGACAACAAATGCCACAACATTATTCTGGTGATATTAAATCCAATTCTGATTCCAACATCTGCAATCTGTACTTTACTACACAGATGTGAAGGTGAGACCACCCGTTTGATTTTAGTGACCGCCCCCCCCCCCCGCATCCGTTTCCTCATGGTTGGGCCTCTTCCTGATGTTGTTGAAATGAGAGTCGAGCAGTAGAAGGAGCAGTTGGATAGTTGGATTTACCTGAGCAGGTAAGTCCACCTGAACCTCACACCAACAAGGGTGCCATGACATAAAACCATTCTGAATTGTCATCAGATGTCCAGCTACACTGCATTAGCATCATAGTGTCATTTATAATTTCTAGGAAATTTAATCTCTTAACTGTTAACACATTGCACTACAACTCTTTGGCAAACTTTGAACCACCGGACTGATTAGTTCTTTGTACAATAATTACTAAACATTCATTCAATTAATGGAAATAATTAAACATCTGGCCAAGCATGGTTTCAACAAGAAGCTGTCAGAATGTTTTAAGGAAGGAGTCAGAATAATAATGGAAAACAGAGTGGCACTTGTGTTGACATGGAGTGAAGGACAGCTTGTTGGGAAGGAGGGGATTGGCACTGGGGAAAGGGGTGGTATGGAATCTGGACTCTCTCAGCAAATCCACACCTCCATGTGATGGGATAAGAACCCCATGTCACACATGAAGGCCCTTCTACCTCTTCATGCTTGGCATGGTCACGGGATGGGTGACGCTGGTTGGCGAGTGTGCATAGTGCCTGGAGACTACAGGGACAGAGGGGAAAGGAAGGAAGAATAGGCACACTACTGATGGTGATTTGACAAAATATTGAGGAATTAGAGAGGCTAAGTTGCCTGAATTAATTAGTTAAACTATATTGTTAGTGAAAATGTGAATCTATAAATAATTAGCCCTCTTATTTTTTAGAGCTTCTTGAGGAGGTATGAAATGACAGATTCCCAATAGAAGCAGGTTGAATAATTAGCAGACTGGCAGATGAACAGTGACTAACTAAATTAACTAACTCATCTCTTGTTACTCAGTGCTGAAATTGAGAAAGGCCATTCAGCCCATCATTGCAATTCCACCTAAAGCCCATGGATAATTATTCCTTTCAATTAGGCTGCATTGAGAGCTTGTTCTGGGATATTAGTACCTGCTGATTTTGCGACGTTCCCTTCCTAGTGATGGATCTATGAAGGCCTCCATCGGTTAGGTTCGACCATGTGTGGTGTGTCCTGGCTGTCTAGATACACAAGCCACAGCAGTACAATATGGAGGACAAGCTGTTGCCCATTTAGCTAGCTCCCCGTCTGCACATATCTGATGAACCCAAAAGAATGGCAGAGATTGTTACAGTTTGTCACCAGCAGCATCCCAGTCAGCGTTGAACTCAATGTCGGACTGCCTTAGGGACTCTAGCTCTGGGGTATAGTCCCAAAGCCTTCCCCATGAGTGGGTGCAGCTGCAGGGCAGTGGAGGTTTGAGATCAGAGTTTTCCTTCTCCTAGATGAGCTGCCAACCACAGTGGCTGAGCCCTATCTGCCCAAAGTGACTGGTTTTTGTCACAGTGGTGGGGCATTGGGAGCAAGGGTGGACCCAAATGCAAGACACATCTTGAGAGGCTAATTAAATTTAGTTTATTGTTCGATACCAGGAGAGCAAGGCAGGAGCAGGAATAGCGAACTGGACAAGGATTCAGGACTATGACTAGGCTGGGACTAAGGATTTGGGCTAGGACTCGGAATCGGATCCCAAAACTAGAGGTGACATGAAGAGGCTAGGGTATGGACTCCGAGCCAGAGACTGGGCAAGGACCCAGTACCTGGGTCTTGCCCCGGGCTCGGACCCCAAAACCAGGCAAAGACATGACATGGGCTAGGGAGAGGAGGAACATGGAAAAACAGGGCCTCAGTCTCGGGAGAGCAGGTACATGGAACCATGGACACATACACAGAGTTGGGACCCCTCCTTGGGTACAGGACATAGGGCCAGGACTCATGACCCCCCGCTGGGCAACGGCAAGACGGCCTGACTTACCCCACAGAGGCGAGGACAAGACATGACAAGACATGATCCCCCGCAGGGCAACGGCAAGACAGCCAGACTTACCCCACGGAGGCGAGGACAAGACCAACACGAAAGAACACCAGACAGTACCTATCTAGCTCCGGCGATAGAACTAGACCAAGGTGCAGGCGAGGGCTGCAGATGAGGGCTAGAGGCAAGAGGGGCAGAGAAGGGATTCAGACAGGGGGGTAGGACAGGAATCACAGACCGCCAGGGCCAGGACTTGACTCGGAACTTGGATGCCGCCAGGGCCAGGACTTGACTTGGTACTTGAAAGCCCCTGGAGCCAGGACTTGGCTTGGAGCCTCCAGGTAGTGGCGAGCTCTAGATTCGGTCCAGGAACAGTAGACAGTGGTTCTTGATTCCTTCCGGCGGGTTAACTGATGGACCCACCTTGGTGAGGAAACTTTGCAGGCTTGCTTTGGCAAGGTAACTAGACAAGGTTGCTCCGGTGAGGTGAGGCAAATTACCGGCACTTGCTTTGGGCGGAGACTAGGCTTGCTCCGGCCAGATGACATTGGCACGCCATAACTTTGGTGACTTTGCAGACGTTCTTGCACCAAATGGCTGAAAGCCAGAGACTATAAACTACCAGTTCAGTCGAGAGTAAATTGCCTCCAATCATCAAAGCCGAGGGACACAGGAAAACAGGGAACCAAAGGGAAACAGGGAGTCAACGCTCCGGATCTGAAGGTCTGGAGGTCTGGAGCTGGTCTTGGTTGTCAGTGGCTATTAGAGGCGCTCAACATTGGAAGCATTTAATGGGTAGTGGAAGCTTGTCCCCATTAACACCCCCGGTTATAATAACCTTAAAGAACCGAAGATATTACAGACTGACAGATTTTGTGATGTTCCCTTGTGAGTGATGAATCTATGTGTATGCTATCTCGCTGAGGTTGTTACTGGATAAGCCGAGAGTGTGTTGGTGTCTGCACACAGATTATCGAGGAGGTTCCATTGTGGGGCTTATGAAGGAAATTCATGACCTGTTTCTGAAAACAAATGCAGCATAGCTTCTCTAATCCAATCACCACACCCATCTCCTTCTAAATCTTACTCTCAATTTAATTTCTTTCTCGAGTGCGCCATTCCAAGTGTGCTGTCTGCAGTGAGAAGATGCTGGCTTTTAATTCCTGACCTTCCTTTCCATTGCCTCTAGTAAGACTTGTATTTCGATATGACATATCACATCAATGTTGGATGTTTGATTGTTTATTTATCTATTTAGTGATACAGTGCATAATAGGTCCTTCCGGCCTCAGAGCAACAGCATCACAGCAACTCCCCCAGACAAACCTGTAGCATGCAAAGAAGTAGCATGCTTTGCACAGGAGAATAAAACTACACCTGTACGAATCCTTGAGCATCTAGTGAAGATGCGGTCTCTGACTCAGATGGCAATGTCAGAATATCTTTCAGGAGGGTGAACACTTGCAAGTCATCAAGGCCCTGATGGTGTACTTGGTAGGGCTCTGAAAACCTGTGCCAACCAACTGGCAGGAGTGTTTAAGGACACTTTCAGTCTCTCACTGCTGCAGTCGGAGGTTCCCACCTGCTCAAAAGGGTGATAATCATACCAGTGCCCAGGAAGAACAGGGTGAGCTGCCTCAATGACTATCACCCAGTGGCACTCAATTCACTGCGTCGAAGTGCTTTGAGAGGTTGGTCATGATTAAAATCAACTCCTGCCTAAGCAAGGACCTGGACCTGCTACAATTTGGCTATCACCCCAATAGGTCTACAGCGGATGCGATCTCATTGGCTCTCCAATTGGCCTTGGATCAACTGGACAATAGTAATACTGACATCAGGCTGCAGTTTATTGATTAAAGCTCAGCCCTCATATCTAATCAACAAACTCCAAAACCTAGGCCTCTTTACCTCCTTCTGCAACTGTATCCTTGACTTCCTTATGGGAAGTCGACAGTCTGTGTGGATCGAGAACAGCGCCTCCTCCGTGTAGACAATCAGCATTGCTGCACCTTAAGGACGTGTGCTTAGCCCACTGCTCTACTCTCTCTACAACCATGACTGTGTGGCTAGCCACAGGTCAAACGACATCTATAAATCTGCTGACAACATAACTATTGTTGGCAGGATTTGAGATGGTGAGGAGGAGGAATGCAGGGGGGAGATTGTCATCTGGTTGAGGAGTGTTGCAGTAACAGCCTTGAACTCAACTTCAGTAAGAGCGAAGAATCGACAGTGGACTTCAGAAAGGGTAGGAGGAGAGAACACACACCAGTCAGCATTGCGGGATCAGAAACAGAGAGAAAACATGAGCAATTTCAAGTTCCTATCTCTGATGAACTTACCTAGTCCCAACATATCAATGCGGTATATTTCATTAGGAGTTTGAGGAGAATTGATATGTTGTAGCGATGTGCTACACACAGAGCTAGACATAGCGACACGCAGTCTGTAGGTCGCACTCGAGACTCATTTATTCAAACTCCGTGGCACTGGTTGTTAAGCAGTTCCCTTCCAGCCCTCTCCGGGCGGAAATGATGTCAGAGGTGCATTACAACAACCTCGACTGGCTGCGCCAAGTCCACATGGGCTGGTTTGAGTCGGTCCACCGTGAAAACCTCCTCTCGCCCCACAGTGTCCATGGATCTGTTGTTACCGATCACCTTGAACGGCCCCTCGTACGGCCGCTGTAATGGTGCCTGGTGTGCGCCCCTGCGTACAAATACAAACTTACAGTTCTGCAGGTCTTTGGGTACGCAGGTCAGGATCTACCTGTGCTGTGAGGTTGGTACTGGGGCCAGGTTGCCAAGCCTTTCGCATAGTCTGTCCAGGATTTCTGGGGGTTCTTTCTCTTGCCCCCTTGGGGCTGGTATGAACTCTCCTGGGACGACCAGGGATGTGCCATACACCAGCTCGGCCGACGAGGTGTGCAGATCCTCTTTGAGCGCTGTGCGAATTCCAAGCAGGACCCAGGGAAGCTCATCCACCCAGTTAGGCCCTTTCAGGCAGGTCATGAGAGCCGACTTTATGTGATGGTGGAAGTGTTCCACTAGTCCATTTGACTGTGGGTGGTAGGCAGTTGTGTGGTGTAATTGTGTTCCCAACAGGCTGGCCACAGCCGACCACAGGCTGGAGGTGAACTGGGCACCCCTGTCGGAGGTAATGTGGGCCGATATCCCGAAGCGTGCTACCCAAGTTGCAATCAGCGCTTGGGCGCAGGAATCGGCGGTGGTGTCGGTGAGCGGTACCACCTCTGGCAGTCTCATTAACCGGTCTACCATAGTTAGGAGGTACCACACTCCTCACAACACTGGCAGGGGCCCCACGATACCCACATGAATGTGGTCGAACCTCCGGCGGGTGGGTTCGAACTGCTGCAGTGGGGCTTTGGTGTGCCACTGCACCTTGGCTGGTTGGCACTGAGCGCACGTTTTGGCCCATTCACTGACCTGTTTGCAAAGTCCGTGCCACACAGACCATCCGGACGGTTGTCCTGATAGATGGGTGCGCCAAGCTGTGTATGGAATTGAAAACTCGCTGCTGCCAGGCTGCCGGGATGATGGGGCGAGGTTGGCCGGTAGCCACGTCACACAGGAGGGTCCTCTCACCTGGGCCTACGAGGAAGTCTTGCAGCTGCAAACCCGAGACTGCGGTCCTGTAGCTGGGCATCTCGTCGACTGCCTGCTGCGCCTCCGCCAGTGCTGCATAGTCCACCCCCTGGGACAGGGCCCAGATAGCGGGTCTGGAGAGTGCGTCCGCCACGATGTTGTCCTTTCCTGAGACATGCTGGATGTCGGTCGTGTACTCGGAGGTGTAGAACAGATGTCGCTGCAGGCAGGCCGACCAGGGATCGGACACCTTCATGAACGCGAAGGTCAACGGTTTGTGGTCCATGAACGAGGTGAATGGCCTGCCTTCTAAGAAGTACCTGAAATGCCGGATGGCCAGATATAGTGCCAACAGCTCCCGGTCGAAGGCACTGTACTTGAGTTTGGGTAGCCATAGGTGCCTGCTGAAGAACGCCAGGGGTTGCCAGCGCCCCTCGATGAGTTGCTCCAGCACAGCAGCGACTGCTATGTTGGATGCATCCACTGTGAGGGTGGCTGGAACGTCCGTTCTGGGGTGTACCAGCATCGCGGCGTCTGCCAAGCCTTCCTTGGCTTTAACGAAAGCGGTCGCGGCCTCTTCATCCCAAGTAATGTCCTTGCCTTTACCCGACATCAGGGTGAACAAAGGGCGCATGATACGGTCTGCTGAGGGGAGGAAGCGGCAGTAGAATTTCACCATAGCGAAGAGCTCCTGCAGGCCTTTGACTGTGTTGGGCCGGGTGAAGTGGAGGATCGCGTTTACCTTGGCGGGCAGAGATGTTGCCCCGTCTTTGGTAATCCTGTGGCCCAGGAAGTTGATGGTGTTGAGTCCGAATTGACATTTGGCTGGGTTGATCATGAGGCTGAGATCACTCAGGCAGGAGTAGAGCTGGCGGAGGTGGGACAGATGCTCCTGACGACTACTGCTGGCTATGAGGATGTCGTTCAAATAGATGAACACAAAGTCCAGGTCGCGTCCCACCGCATCCATTAGTCTGTGTGGCATTCTTCAGGCTGAACGGCATTAGGAGGAATTCGAACAGGCTGAACGAGGTGATGAGTGCTGTTTTGGGGATGTCTTCAGGGTGTACCGGAATTTGATGGTACCCACGGACGAGGTCTACCTTGGAAAAGATGCTTGCCCCGTGCAGGTTTGCTGCAAAGTCCTGTATGTGTGGCACGGGGTAACGGTCTGGAGTTGTAGCCTCGTTCAGTCTGCGGTAGTCGCCGCATGGTCTCCAGCCCCCGGCTGCTTTGGGCACCATGTGCACTGGGGGAGGCCCATGGGCTGTCGGACCGCCGTATGATCCCCAATTCCTCCACCCTCTTGAACTCCTGCTTCGCCAGGCAGAGCTTGTCTGGGGGGAGCCTTCGTGCGCGGGCATGGAGGGGTGGTCACTGTTTTGGAATGTGGTGCTGTACTCCGTGTCTGGGCAAGGCTGCCGTGAACTGCGGAGCCAGAACTGATGGAAAGGCCACCAAGATTCTGGTGAATTCGTTGTCAGACAGCCTGATGGAGTCCAGGTGTGGGGCTGGCAACTTGGCTTCACCCAGGGAGAACGTCTGGAAAGTCTTGGCATGGACCAGTCTTTTCCCTTGCAAGTCGACCAGCAGGCTGTGGGCTCACAAGAAGTCTGTCCCCAGAAGTGGTTGGGCCACGGCGGCCAGTGTGAAGTCCCATGTGAACCGGTTGGCGCCGAACTGCAGCTGCACTGTGTGGGTGCCGTAGGTCCAAATCGTGCTGCCCTTTGCGGCCCTCAAGGTTGGTCCCGGCTCCCTGTTGCGGGTGTCGTACCCCATCGGAGGTAAGACGCTGACCTCCGCTCCAGTGTTGACAAAGAAGCGGCGTCCTGACTGTTTGTCCCAGACGTACAGGAGGCTGTCCTGGTGGCCAGCCGCCGTAGACATTAGCGGTGGCTGGCCCCGGCGTTTCCTGGGAACTTGCAGGGCGGGTGACAACGGCGGGCTTCTGTGCCCCACCGCTGGTGGTAGAAGCATCACTGTTCATTGGCCTCCTCAATCCTGCCTCTTTTTTGTCTGCTCTCCGTTGCCGGGCCTGGTCTGGCCTGCTGTTGGGCGCTTGGCTTGGTAATCTCCCTCTTGGCCTTCCACAGCACGTCTGCCCGGGCCGCCACCTTCTGGGAGTCACTGAAATCTGCGTCGGCCAGCAGCTGATGTATGTCCTCGGGCAGTTGCTCTAGGAACGCCTGCTCAAACATGAGGCAGGGCTTGTGTCCTTCAGCCAGGGCCAGCATCTCGTTCATTAATGCTGACAGCGGCCTGTCTCCCAAACCGTCCAGGTTCAGCAAGCGGGTACCTCGCACACGCCGTGAGAGGCCAAAGGTCCCTATGAGCAGCGCTTTGAATGCTGCATATTTGCCTTCTTCCGGGGGTGACTGTATGAAATCCCCAACCCATGCGGCTGTCTCCTGGTCAAGGGAGCTCACCACATAATAGTAACGTGTGGAATCCGAAGCTATCTGCCGAATCTGGAACTGGGCTTCTGCTTGGTCAAACCACGCGCATGGTCGCAGCATCCAGAAAGTTGGCAGTTTTAGCAAAACTGCGTGCATAGATGGAGAAGAGTTGATCATCTTTGGTCCAAATCCCGTTTGTACCGTTGGGGTCACCAATGTAACGATGTGCTACACACAGAACTAGAAATAACGACACGCAGTCTGTAAATCGCACTCGAGGCTCATTTATTCAAAGTTTGCAGCACTGGCTTTTAAGCAGTTCCCTTCCAGCCCTCTCCGGGCGGAAATGACGTCAGAGGTGCATTGCAAAAGTCTCTCCCACCGCGGGGGCTATTTTGTGAGCCGGTTCGCTTGTGTAGAAAGTGGTTCACCACAATGTCACCAAAAACACTCACAAATTTCTACTGATGTACAGTGGAAACCAATCTAACTGGCTGCATCACTCTCTGGTATGGTGGGGGGTGGGGGGAGGGGGCTACTGCACAGGATCGAAGTAAGCTCCAGAGAATGGTAAACTTAGTCAGCTCCATCGTGGGCACTAGCCTCCCCAGCATCCAGGACATCATTAAGGAGCAATGCCTCAGAAGATGTGGTTTTCATGCCTCAAAAAAATGGGTTGCCTCAAAATAAGCTGCAGAAAGTTGTAAACTTAGTCAGCTCCATCATGGAATAGCATCCGTTGTATCCAGGACATCTTCAAGGAGCACTGCCTCAGAAAAGGTGGTATTCATCATTAAGGATCTCCATCACCCAGAAACTTCCCTCTTCTCGTTGATCCCATCAAGGAGGAGGTACAGAGGCCCAAGTTACTGTGTGGCAGAATGCAGATATGTCTCTACCAAAGAAAGTGTAAGGCCCTCTTATACTCCTCTAGCCTGTAGGTCACCCTTGAGTGCCTGCTTAGCTTTCCAATCAGGGTCACGTGAAACCATGGGAGCAGGTGGTGGATGGTTGTATGAGCAGCTGGTGCATATCACAAGTCCTGGTTATGCAAGCACAGACGCCAGGCAGACAATCTCTGGAGAGTATTGATAATGGCTGAGATTACCTATCTCGTAAAGACACTGTCTAGAGGAAGATAATGCCACACCACTTCATGCTTAAGACATGGCACATATTGAATAAACAAATGATACCTCTCAAACATTTGTACAACTCCATCAAGACCATATTAGCTTCCTCCACTCTAAGGGATATTATCCTAGCCTATCCAGTTTCTATTCACATTCCTCTCCTGACAACACCCTGGTGTATCTCCTCTGCACCCTCACCAACACAATTGCATCCTCTCAAAGTGTGGCAACTGAGGCAATACTCCAGGTGTGGTCCAACCAATTTATTGGTTAGCTAAGTTACCGGCTGATAATGGGACATATCAAAAATTCCATTCTTCCCACATTGGACTCTTACCAATATGCTTCTGAACGAACTGTTCTACAACAGGTGCCACAGCATCTGTCGTGCACCTGGCTCTGACACACCTAGAAAACAAGGACACATGTCAGAATGGTATTTCTGTATATCAGTTCGGCATTCAACACTATTGTCCCACAGACCTCAGTGAACAAACTCCTGTTCCTCGGTCTAGATAGACCTCTGTGCAGCTGGGAGAAGGATGTTATCATTGATGGATTGGGCTGTATCAACTACTTTTTGTATGATTTTCCATTCAAAGGCATTGACATTTCGACATCAGGCTGTGATGCAACTAGTCAGTATACTCTCCTTCACACATCTATTGAAGTTTTGTAAAATTTGAAGAAGGCAGAAGCACTGCCTTGCTTTCTTCATGATGGCACATGCATGCTGGGCCCAGGACAGATCCTCTGAAATGATAACAAGGGATATAAATTGCTGGTCCTCTCCACCTCTGATCCCCCGATGAAGATTCACTCACGGACATTCGGTTTCCTTCTCTTATGTCAATAATCAGCTTGTCGGTCTTGCCAATATTGAGTGAGAAGTTGTTGTCATGGCACCACTCACTCAGATTTTCAATCTCCCTCCTAAATGCTAATTTGTCAAATGACAGTGGTTCAGCCAAATGACAGTGGTGTCATCAATAAACTTAAATATGGCATTGGAGCACACATTAGGGTTAGGGTTTAACTCTAACCCTAGTGCCCCACAGTTGTGAGTGGAAAGTGAGTTGAGCAGAGGATAAGCACACAACCTTGTGATGCACCGGTGGTGACGGAGACTGTGGATCCAGAGTAGCAATTATTTCATTCTCCTTACTCTTGTGAACAAGAAATTACATTAAACAATCTTGAATCCTAAACATGACACCCTGATTCTTACATTCTATGCCATACCCAATAAAGGCAATTATCACATCATCACGGCTAATGAAGACCTTTGTCACCACTTTATCCAGCTGCTTACTGGTTTATCTGAAAGTGTGTGTCTGCTTCTCTGCACTGCATCATCAGGCCAGTTTTTATCTAATTAAATGTTCAACAAGTGTAGAATTTAATAACTACTAAGCCCATCCCATGGGTAGAACATAGAACACAGAACAGTTCAGCTCAGTAAAATTATCATCAGTGATTAATGGTAATACGTGGAACTGGTCGTGGGAAACTCTGAGACACCCACAGTGAAATAAGTACGAAGTACTGTTCGATCCTTGTTTACTTTCTAATCTTTAGGGTTCTTCCGGGAGTCAGAAATGGCGAGCTGTCTTAATTCCAACATTTCAATTTATTTTTGAGTACAAGCAAACATACAAATATTAAGCAAACTAAATAAAGAGATGAGAAACATTACTAAGAGGTATATAGACAAAAGAATAAAGAAGGCATTTCTGAAAAAGCTATCACTTTTATAGATAAGATAAGGGAAATTCCTTAGATAGAGATAAATTAGTAATAGGCTACATAATTAAAACAATTACATCATGTGGATAATGTGTTACTAAGCCAATGAAAAATGAGAAAGGTGATACTGTAAACCATTAGTTTAGCTGCAATACCGCTTTCTGCCAGTGTGTCAAAAATACATCAGTGTTTTAAAAAGTGCAAGTCGTATAAAAAAAATATTTTTTTAAAAAGTGGTTTCCAACAGAACAATGTAAATGTTATTATCAAAGTACGTGTATGCTACCATATGCCATAGATTTTAAAACGGTAAGACATAGGGCAGAATTAGATCATTTGATTCATCAAGTCCCCTCTGCCATTCCATCATGGCTAATTTATTAACTCCCTCAACCTTATTCTCCTGCCTTCTCCTGTATCCTTTGACACCCTGACTAATCAAGAAGCTATGAACTTTTTGCTTTAAATATACCCAATAACATGGCCTCCACAGACACAATGGATTCACCAGCCTCTGTTGAGAGAAAATCCTGCTGAAGGTGTTGCTCATTGTCATGCTGTGAAGTTGGTTCGTGGCAAAGGTCACATTCACCTCATCCTGCAGGAAAGAGGGTGACAGTGTTAACGGGCTGGGTGGAAAATGAAGAATGAAATGTTATATTGTTTAAATGACAATGGCCTTCAATGGTTCAATTTAATATCAGAGAATGTATACAGTGTACAACCTGAAATTCTTACTCTTCACAGACATTCACAAAACAGAGAGAAAAAATACCCAAAGAATGAATGGCAGGAAAGGTTAGAAAGCCCTACTCCCCAAATCCTCCCTACTCCCTCCATGCATAAACAGCAGCAAAGCATCAACCCTCTTTCTCCCATTTGTTCTAGCAAAAAATGTCAGCACCCCCACCAACAACCATGCAAGCAAAAGGAAAGCCCCCAGAAAGACCATGACCTGTGCGCCATCAAAAACTATTGCTCATCTCAACATTTTGACACCTCAGACAAACTCTCTTTCTCACTAGTGAGGGAGACAGAGGTATCACTTCTGTACCAGTGAGAGAAGAGGCCAACAACCCACTGTTTCAATGTTACACAGAAACATAGAAATCTACAGCACATTACAGGCCCTTCGGCCCACAATGTTGTGCCGTCCATGTAACCTACTCTAGAAACTGCCTAGAATTTCCCTATCGAATAGTCCTCTATTTTTCTAAGCTCCACATACCTATCTAAGAGTCTCTTAAAAGACCCTATTGTATCTGCCTCAATCACCATTGCTGGTAGTGCATTCCACACACCTACCACTCTCTGTGTGAAAAACTTACCACTGACATCCCCCTTGTACCTAATTCCAAGCACCTTAAAACTATGACCCCTGTGTTGGCTATTTCAGCCCTGGGAAAAAGCCTCTGGCTATCCACATGATCAATACCCCTCATCATCTTATGCACCTCTATCAGGTCACCTCTCTTCCTCCATTGTGCCAAGGAAAAAAGGCCAAGTTCACTCAACCAATTCTCATAAGGCATGCATTCCAATCCAGGCAACATCCTTGTAAATCTCCCCTGCACTCTCTCTATATCATCCCATCCTTCCTGTAATGAGGTGAGCAGAACTGAACACAGTACGCCAAGTGGGTCTTATATAGTCATAACATTACCTCACAGCTCTTGAACTCAATCCCACAGTCTGTAGCACTGCTCATTCAAGTACCCCGACTCGAGAATCAGCAAACTCTCTTTCACCATCGAGAGAAAGAGAGAAATTACTTGAGTGCAGAGGCCTCTGACAACTGTGCCCACTGTCTCACGTGGCACTTCAGTCGGTGATATTGGGAAGGAACCATGCATCCTCAGGGCTGCACCTCAACGGTGCACACCTTCCAAGCCGCTCTTGAAGATCCCAAAACGCAAGCTGCTTGGCAAATTCTGAAGAGCGAGAATGCACCGTCTGTGAAGAATGTATTCTGAGTGCAGCTGTAGATCATGGACTCCGACAGGATCCAGCTACCTTACTTTCTTTTGTTAACAGAGACATTAACTTGATTATTCAAAGGATTTTCATGGAGGAATATGTTAAAGGCTCGTCTGTTTGAAATACTAAGGCACACCTCCAAGTTTAAATTATGGAGTGCTTTCAGAATTCCAGTGTGTCTTTCATCACAATCTCCAGATTGTGCTTAAACACAGAAACCAATGCTATCTATTCCCAGCCTGTCCATCAGTCTTGTTTTTATACTAACCAATCATCTCCAAAGGATTTCTGCAATAGCTCTCAAAGAACATTCTGACTCTTCAGTTTCAAAAGGAGCACAGTTATTACACTGAATACAATGATTTCACTATTGCCAACAGTCCCTTCAGAATCTTTTCCTCCACTCATTCCGATTCATCTGAACATTTTATTAATTCAAATTAAAAAGTGCAAGAGTCAGACTTTCGGGATCTGACTCCTGCTTTTGTTCTTTTGATTCACAAAGAATAATTAATAAAATCTTAGTGCTTCTAACCAGTGGCTCGAATCAGAGAATTTCAGACTGCTCCTGGATGTCTTTGTGTGCTGACTACAGAGGGAGAGAGAGAGAGAGAGAGAGAGAGATATCCCACACACAATAGGACAGTCCACGAGTCGGAATTGGTTGAGGAATAGTGAAGATGACAGGCCTGCAGATAGAGGAGAGAAGGCAGGATGGGAAGCTGCTGTGGGCATTTATAATCATGAGAAAATAGGGACAGGAGAATCCATTCTGCTCCTCAACAATCTGCCATTTGGCGTAAAAGTTTGGAATCAATGGTGCAATAGATCCAATTTAAGCAACACACATAAAAGTTGCTGGTGAACGCAGCAGGACAGGCGGCATCTCTAGGAAGAGGTACAGTCGAAGTTTCGGGCTGAGACTCTTCGTCAGGACTAACTGAAGGAAGAGCTAGTAAGAGATTTGAAAGTGGGAGGGGGAGGGGGAGATCCAAAATGATAGGAGAAGACAGGAGGGGGAGGGGTGGAGCCAAGAGCTGAACAGGTGATTGGCAAAAGGGATACGAGAGGATCATGGGACAGGAGGCCCAGGGAGAAAGAAAAGTGGGAGTGAAGGCCCAGTGGATGGGCAAGGGGTATAGTCAGAGGGATAGAGGGAGAAAAAGGAGAGAGAGGGAAAGAATGTGTGTATATAAATAAATAACGTATGGGGTACGAGGGGGAGGTGAGGCATTAGCGGAAGTTTGAGAAGTCGATGTTCATGCCATCAGGTTGGAGGCTACCCAGACGGTGTTGACCCATAAGGTGTTGTTCCTCCAACCTGAGTGTGGCTTCATCTTTACAGTAGAGGAGGCTGTGGATAGACATATCAGAATGGGAATGGGATGTGGAATTAAAATGTGTGGCCACTGGGAGATCCTGCTTTCTCTGGCGGACAGAGCATAGGTGTTCAGCAAAACGATCTCCCAGTCTGTGTCGGGTCTTGCCAATGTATAGAAGGCCACATCGTGAACACCAGATGCAGTATATCACCTCAGCTTCACCTGGAAGGTCTGGGGCCCTGAATGGTGGTAAGGGAGGAAGTGTAAGGGCATGTGTAGCACTTGTTCCACTTACAAGGATAAGTGCCAGGACGGAGATCGGTGAGGAGGGATGGGGGGGACGAACGGACAAGGGAGTCGCGTAGGGAGCGATCCCTACGGAAATCAGAGATGGGGGAGGGAAAGACGTGCTTGGTGGTGGGATCCCATTGGAGGTGGCGGAAGTTACGGAGAATTATATGTTGGACCTGGAGGCCCGGTTATTTATATACACACGTCCTTTTTCTCCCTCTGTCCCTCTCACTATACCCCTTGCCCATCCTCTGGGCTTTTTCCCCCCCCTCCCCCCTTTCTTTCTCCCTAGGCCTCCTGTCCCATGATCCTCTCATATCCCTTTTGCCAATCACCTGTCCACCTCTTAGCTCCATCCCTCCCCCTCCTGTCTTCTCCTATCATTTTGGATCTCCCCCTCCCCCTCCCACTTTCAAATCTCTTACTAACTCTTCCTTCAGTTAGTCCTGACAAAGGGTCTCAGCCCGAAACGTCGACTGTACCTCTTCCTACAGATGCTGCCTGGCCTGCTGTGTTCACCAGCAATTTTGATGTGTGTTGCTTGAAATTCCAGCAGATGCAGATTTCCTCGTGTTTGCGTTTTTAGATCCAATTTAATATCAGAGAATGTGTACAATATACAACTTGAAATTCTTACTCCTCACAGACATTCTTGAAACAGAAGAAAAATCCCAAAGGATGAATAAAGAATCGTAAAACCCCCTGACCCTTCCCAAGCACAAGTAGCAGCAAGCTGAATCAACCTTCTCCCCTTACTTACTCTAACAAAGTGTATCAGCACTCCCACCACCCACCATGCAGGCAATAGCAAAGCCCCAAAGACCATAGTCTATAATCCATCAAAAACGGCTGTTTACCCCAACGGTTCAATATCCATCAGGTTCTGTCTGTCATGAACAAGGAAGAGAGAGATATTACTCCTTCTACAATGAGATGGAGAAATACAATTGTTGCCTCGAAGTTGCAGTCCATTTGTAGCACTGCTTTTATTTTGAGTTCCCCAACTCGATAATCGGCAGCAGACTGTCACACATCATTGAGAGTGAGCGATCAAGCGGGTGCAGGAGCCTCCGACAGCCACACTCGCTACCTCCATGGTCTGGCTCCCTGCAACACTTCAGTTTGTGGCACTGGTGAGAAATCCACAGGGTTGCATGAGGCCTCAAAAGCACCCATCTGTAGGCTGCTACCGGAGATATCGAAAATGCGGCGGATTGGTGAGCTTCAAGAATGGGAACACACCACCATGCCGAACCGCAGTTTGAGTGCATCTGTAGATCATAGACTCCAACAGGACCCCAGCCACCTTGGAAAGGAAAATAGAATCAGAATCAGCTTTAATATCACCAGCATATGTCATGAAATGTTTTGATTTTGTGGCAGTGGTACAGAGCAATACAGAAAAAAAAATGTGAATTACAGTAAGTGTCTTAAAGGCATTCGTTAGTCTTGCGAGACCATGGATCTGCGTCTGGAAAGTCTTCACTCTCCAGGGCGCAGGCCTGGGCAAGGTTGTATGGAAGACCAGCAGTTGCCCATGCTGCAAGTCTCCCCTCTCCACGACACCAATGTTGTCCAAGAGAAGGGCATTAGGACCCATACAGCTTGGCACCAGTGTCGTCACAGAGCAATGTGTGATCGAGTGCCTTGCTCAAGGACACAACACGTTCCTTCGGCTGGGGCTCGAACTCACCTCCCTCAGGTAGCTAGTCCGATGCCTTAACCACTTGGCCAGGTGCCCACAATACAGTAAGTGTATAGATAAATAAATAAAATAAATAATAGTTCATTAAGTTATGATTAAGTTCAGCTTGAAAATTGATAAGGAGAAAGTAAAGTCTGAGATAGCAGTATTTCAGTGGAGTAAGGGAAATTACAGTGGTAGGAGAGAGGAGTTGGCCAAAGTAGCTCAGAAGGAACTGCTGGCAGGGATGACAGCAAAGCAGCAATGGCGTGGGTTCCTGGGAAAATAAGGAAGATGCAGGATAGATGTATTCCAAAAACAAAGAAATACTCAAATGGCAAAATAGTACCACTGTGGCTGACAAGGGAAGTCAAAGCTAATGTAAAAGCAAAAGAGAGGGCATACAACAATGCAAAAAATAGTAGCAAGACAAAGGATTGGGTAGCTTTTAAAAATCTACAGCGAACAACTGAAAGAATCATTAGGAAGGAAAAGATGAAATATAAAAGCAAGCTAGCAAACAACATCAAAGTGGATAGTAAAAGCTTTTTCAAGTATGTAAGAAATAAAAGACAGATGAAACTGGATATAGGACCACTAGAAAATGAAGCCGGAGAAATAATAATGGGGGACAAGGAGATGGCAGATGAACTAAATGACTTTGCATCAGTCTTCACAGTGGAAGACACCAGCAGTGTCAGATGTTGAAGAGTGTGAGTAAAGGGAAGTGAGTGTGGTTACTGTTACAAGGCTGAAGGCTGAAAAATCTAAAGGTGCATAAGACACCTGGACTAGATGAACTACTCCCTAAGGCTCTGAAAGAGGTAGCGTTCGTGATTGTGGAGGCATTGGTAATGATCTTTCAAAAGTCATTAGACTCTGGCATGGTGCCAGAGGACTGGAAAAATGCAGATGTCACTCCACTCTTTAAGAAAGGAAGAAAGCAGCACAAAGGGGATTATAGACCAGTTAGCCTGACCTCAGTGGTTTGGAAGATGTTGGGGTCAATTGTTATGAATAATGTTATGGAGTATTTGGTGATAAAGGACAAGACAGGACAAAGTCAGCATGGTTTTCTTGAGAGAATCTTGCCTGACGAACCTATTGGAATTCTTTGAGGACATTACAAGTAGGACAGATAAATGAGATACAGTGGATGTTGCATATTTGGACTTTCAGAAGGCCTTTGACAAAGTGCCACACATGAGGCTGCTTACCAAGTTAAGAGCCCATGGTATTACAGGAAAGTTACTAACATGGTTAGAGCATTGGCTGATTGGTAGGAAGCAGTGAGTGAGAATAAAAGGTTGGCTACCAGTGGTGTTCCGTAGGGGTCAGTGTTGGGACCGCTTCATTTTATGCTGTATATCAATGATTTAGATGATGGCTTTGTTGCCAAGTTTGCAGATGATACAAAGATTGGTGGGGGGGGGGCAGGTAGTTTTGAGAAAAAAGTTAGGCTGCAAAGGATTTACACAGTTTAAGAGAATGGGTAAGAAAGTGGCAAATGAAATACAATGTTGGAAAATGCATGGTCATGCACTTTGATAGAAGAAATAAATGTGCAGACTATTTTCTAAATGGGGAGAAAATCCAATAATCTGAGATGCAAAGGGACTTGGGAGTCCTTGTGCAGAGCACCCTGAAGGCTAACTTGCAGGTAGAGTCAATGGTGAGGAAAGCAAATGCATTGTTAGCATTCATTTCAAGAGATCTAGAAAACAAGAACAGGGATGTGATGCTGAGGCTTAATGAGGCACTGGTGATGTCTCACCTTGAGTATTGTGAACAGTTTAGGGATCTTCATGTATGAAAAGATGTACTGACGTTGGAGAGGGTCCAGAGGTGGTTCACAAGGATGATTCCAGGAATGAAAAGGTTATCATACAAAGAACGTTTGATGGCTCTGGGTCTGTACTCGCTGGAATTTAGAAGCATGAGGGAGGATTTCACTAAAACCTTTTGAACGTTGAAAGACCTAGACAGAGTATATGTATAAAGGATGTTTCCCATGGTGGGGCAATCTGGGGCAAGGGGGCACAGCCCCGGAATAGAGAGATGCCTATTTAAAAGAGAGATGCATAGAAGCTTCTTTAGCTAGTGGGTGCTGTACTTGTGGAAATTATTGCCACAGACAGCTGTGGAGTCCAGGTCATTGGATGGTTTAAACCAGAGCTTGATAGATCCTTGGTTATAGGGAGAAGGCCAGGGAGTGGGAATAAAGGATCAGCCATGATTAAGTGGTGAAGTAACTCGATAGGCCAAATGGCCTCATTCTACTCCTATGTCTTATGGTCTTAAAGTAGTGAGGCAGTGTTCATGGGTTCACTGTCCATTCAAAAGTCAAATAGCAGAGGGAAAGAAGTTGTTCCTGAATTGTTGAGTGTGTGCCTTCGTGTTTCTGTACCTCCTCCCTGATGGTAGCAATGAGAACAAATCCTCACCCCCTCACCAGATTGCCCCCCCCCCCACCAAGTTGGGAGGTCATGTTGCAGTTGTATGAAACTTTAGTAATGCTACATACAGAGTATTGTGTGTGGTTCTGGTGGATGTGGGTGTTCTGAACAGCGTTCATCAGGGATTCACCAGAACCTGGATTAGAGAGTATTTGTTGTATAGGGGTTCGACAGAGATTGGTTTCCGTAGAACACCAGGGACTGAACGGTGTTTCATACCTCCAGAATGTTCCATCCCTCCACAGTGTTCCATAACCCACATCTCCTCCTACGTCTCAAGTAAGGGGGAGGCGTGCTCTGTCTCTCTGGCACACTGTGTTGTAGTAGGCTGTCAAATGTGCTTTTTTATTAGGCATTCATCGTGTCAATGTATTATTAACATTTCCACATCCCTGAAGAAGGAATTGAAAATTTCCAGCTCATTTCTTATTGCCGCCTTCTGGATTTGCTCACAATTCTTTTTGCACTTTCCTTCCTGTCATGAGATACAGTTCCATTGCTACAATCTGTCACAGAAGCAACTTGTTAGAGGCTTCTCCCTCTCACTGAGAAGCACTGAGAATAAGAGAAAGGGACACATAAACATTCTGCCCATTCTGGGACAGCTCAGGAAGTTGGAAATGATGCCACTTTGGGTTTCTGTATTAGGAAACCTGTTACTGGGGAACACTGTATAGAACATAGAACATAAAACATAGACAGAACACCATAGATCTGGCCATTCGGCTCAAATGTAATGCCAAACCAGCTAAAATGCAAATAAAAAGCCCAAAGAATAATCCTTCCTACCTACAGCATGTCCGTATCCTTCCATCTTTTTTACATCCATGTGCCTATCCAAGTGCCTCTTAAAAGCCTCAAGCGTATTTGCTTCGAGCACCATACCAGGCAGTGCATTCCAGGCATCCACCACTTTCTGTGTGAAAAACTGACACCTTACATCCCCCTTTGAACCTATCCCCTCTCACCTTCAATGGATGACCTCTGGTATTAGACATTTCAGCCCCAGGAAACAGATACTCCCTGTCTACTTTATCTATGCCTCTCATATTCTCATAAACTTCTGTCTAGTCTCCGGCGCTCTGGACAAAGCAACACAACTTTATCCAGCCTCTCATTATATCACATGCCCTCTAAACCAGGCAACACTGCATACTGGCAGCTTTGTACTGGGAAACATTGCACACCGGCAGCTTTGCACTGGGGCACACTGTGTACTGGCAGTTTTGCACTGGGGAACATTGCATAGTGGCAGCTTTGCACTGGACAACACTGCATACTGGCAGCTTTGCACTGAGCAACACTGCATGCTGGCAGCTTTGCACTGGGGCACACTGTGTACTGGCAGTTTTACACTGGGGAATATTGCATAGCGGCAGCTTTGCACTGGACAACACTGCATACTGGCAGCTTTGCACTGAGGAACACTGCATACTGGCAGCTTTGCACTGGGGAGCACTGTGTACTGGCAGTTTTGCACTGGGGAATGCTGCATAGTGGCAGCTTTGCACTGGTCAACACTGCATACTGGCAGCTTTGCACTGGGGAACTCTGCATAGTGGCAGCTTTGCACTGGACAACACTGTATACCGGCAGCTTTGCACTGAGGAAAACTGCATAGTGGCAGCTTTGCACTGGACAACACTGTATACTGGCAGCTTTGCACCGAGGAAAACTGCATACTGGCAGTTTTGCACTGGGGAACACTGCATAGTGGCAGCTTTGCACTGGGGAACACTGCATGCTGGCAGTTTTGCAGTGGGGAACACCAAAAGAATCAGAATTAGGGTTAATATTACTGGCATATGTCGTGAAACTTGTTAACTCTGCACCAGCAGTACAATGCAATACTTGATAGTAGAGAAAATACATGAATTACAGTATGTATATAAATTAAATAGGCATTGCAAAAATAGAAATAAAAAATGAATTAGATGGTATTCAATCACAAACAGAAAATCTGCAGACGCTGAAAATCCACACACAAAATGCTGAAGGAACTCCGCAGGTCAGACAGTATCTATGGAAAAGAGTACGGTTGACATTTTGGGCCGAGTCCCATCATCACAACTGGAAAAAAAAGATGAGGAGTCAGATGTTAGAAGGTGGGGGGAAGGGAGAAAAAAACACAAGGTGATGGGTGAAACTGGGAAGGGGGACGGTTGAAGTAACAAGCTAGGAAGTTGATTGGTGAAAGAGATACAGGGCGGGAGAAGGGGGAATCTGAAGGGAGAGGACACAGGCATAGAAGAAAGAAAAAAGTGAGGAGCACCAGAGGGAGGCAACGGGCAGATGAGGAGATAAAGTGAGAGATGGAAATGGGAATGGGGAATGGTGAAGGGGGGCATTATCTGAAGTTCGAGAAATCAATGTTCATACCATTATACGGGAGGCCACACCAGGAGCACTGGATAAAGTACATGACCCTAACAGTCTCATAGGTGAAGTGTCATCTCACCTGGAAGGACTGTCTGAGTTCCTGAATGGTAGTGAGGGAGGAGGTGCAGTGGCAGGTGTCACACTTGTTCTGCTTGCAAGGATAAGTGCCAGGAGGCAGATCAGCGGGGAGGGACAAAGGATCAAGGGAGTCATGTAGCGGGCAAACCCTGCAGAAAGCAAAAAGCAGAAAGCTGTGCTTGGTGGTGAGATCCCGTTGAAGATGGGAGAAGTTACAGAGAAGTAGTGCTCATGTGTTTGACATTCCTTCAGAAATCAGATGGCAGAGGGGAAGAAGATGTTCATGAATCATTGAGTGTATGTCTTCAGGTCCCTGTACCTCCTCTTTGATGGCAGCAATGAAAAGAGGGCATGTCCTGGGTGATGGGAGTCCTTAATGATCGTTGCCACCTTTTTGAGGCATTACTCCTTGAAGATAACCGGGATATTACAGAGGTTAGTGCCTACAATGGAGCTGACTAAGTTTACAACTCTCTGCAGCTTATTTCAATCCTGTGTAGTAGCCACCCTCTCCCCTTACCAGATGGTGATGCAGCCAGTTTGAATGCTCTCCAAGCGTACATTTGTAGAAATTTGCAAGAGTCTTTGGTGACAAACCAAATCTTTGCAAACTCCTAATGAAATATAGCCTTCTTTGTAGCTACATCGATATGTTGGGTCAAGGTTAGAACTTCAGAGATGTTGACAACCAGGAACTTGAAACTGCTGACTCTCTCCACTTCTGATCCCACTCTGAGGACTGGTGTGTGTTCACTCGTCTTACCCTTTCTGAAGCCCATAATCAGTTCTTTGTTCTTACTGATGTTCAGTGCAAAGTTGTTGCTGTGCTGATATATTACACCACGTTATGTGGCTTAAAGTCCACTTCTGTTTCATTACACTTCTTCAGGCAGCTCAGGTTGTTTTTTTTAATTTGGGAAAGTGGAATCAAAACGGAGGTTGTTGCTATTATGGTGACCATCAAGCTGAAGAGAAAGGGTTAGAGGAATCTCTGAAACAAGATGAGGTTGAGGGAGGGGTGGGAGAGGAGACTAGAGACGGATTTACACAGAGAATAATAAGTCTGACTTTCTATATGATGGAAGGAGGTAAACTTGCCAGAGTGGATCAGGTCCTGAAATGCAATATTGAACTCAGTGGTCAAGGTCACCGATGAGAAGACCATAAAGCAAATGTACTTTGAAGAATGGAATAGGGAGCAGGTGACCTCATGCTACTAACAGTATCTCTCGTCACCCAGACAATGGATATAATCAGAGCAGCTAGGGAGATAGACAATGACATGAAAACAACATTTTGTTCTTGTACTTATTACAGATTAACAGCATGTTAAATAATGCAGCCAAATGTTCAGCAAAGGTTTATTGTTCTATACTTACAGATTTACTGAAATTCGCAATTATTATAATGCATTAACAGCTCTTGGTTAAATAGATCTTAATTTATGGCAATGCTCTAATATTGTAGAGCATCTGTTAATTTTTAAAAATTGTTTTGTTGTTGAAGTGAGTCAAACATCAGTCATCAATGCTGAGCCCAGGAGTCACATCTAGCTGAAACATGCAGGGCAGAAATCTCCAGGCCATTTGGAAATCCCTGACCCTTTCTAAACATTGCCTCCTGTTTGACGTGCTTTGCCTTCTTGGCCAGAGATCCACACTCTGGTCCCTGGTCCATGGGGAGAATGGTTATCTTACTCAGGTACGCTGGGAGTGCCATCATCTAGAACTGTGACAAACTTTGAAAGAGGCACGGTGGAGGTGCGTCAGGTCTCTCTTCTCCCTGTCTGTGACAATTTCTGGCAGCATTGTAGAAGAAGGGCTCGAACTATTGTTGGCGATCCCTTCCACACCTCCCACAATTTCTTTGACCCACTACCATCAGGAAGGAGGTACAGGAGCATCAGGACTAGGACTGTCAGATTGGGTAACAGCTTCTTCCTTTAGACTGTGAGACTATTAAATATTCTACCACCACTGAGATCCCATCACCAGGACAGCGAGCTGTTTACCATTTACCTGTGTTGTGCTTCACCACATACATTTTTGAATTATATTTTATGAACTCATTTAGAGTGCAATATTTTGTTTTATGTGTTGTGTGAGTGCACAGTGATCTGGAGGAACATTGTCTCGCTTGGTTGTATATTTGTAGATATATAGTCAGATAATAATGAACTTGAACCTGAACTTGAGTGGAGAGTATCCTGACAGGTCATATGGCGATCTGGTGTTGAAACACCGATGCCTAAGATTGGTAAAGCCAACAAAAGCGGTGGGCATAGCCCAATTCATCGCCACCACAGAGCACATCTACAAGGAGCACTCCCTTAAGGAAGCAGCATTAATCATCGAGGACCCCCCTCTCCAAGCCATGCTCTCTTCTTGCTGTTACCATTGGGCAGGAAGTGCAGGAGCCTCAGGTCCCACATTTCCAGGTTTAGAAACAGTTATTATCCTTCAACCATCAGCTCCTGAACTAGTGTGGATAACTTCACTCGCTGCAACACTGAATAATTAATGAACTCATTTTCAATGACTCTACAACTCAAGCTCTCAATATTATTTATATATTTGCTTATTTATGCATTTATTTATTTATTATTTGTTGTTTTCTTTATATTTGCACTGTTGGCCTTCTTTTGTACATTGCTTATTTGTCAGTCTTTGTGTGCAGTTCTTCGTGCGTCGAGCTGCAGCTCCTTAGAGACTGGTTAGGGAACCGGAGTTGCAGCTGGATGACCTTTGTCTGGTCAGGGAGAGCGAGGAGGCGATAGCGAGGAGCTATAGGCAAGTAGCCACACAGGGGCCTTGAGAGTCAGATAAGTGAGTAACAGTCAGGAGAGGGAAGGGCAAGAGTCAGATATTAGAGAGTACCAACAAGTACTCCTGTTTGTTGGGGGGGGATGGCCTACCTGGAGGAAGCAGAAGTGGCCAGGCATAGAGTTTGGCCCTGTGGCTCTGAAGGGTAGGGAAAGGAAGAGGATGGCAGCAGTGATAGGGGACTCTATAGTTAGGGGGTCAGACAGGTGATTCTATGGATGCAGGGAAGAAACACGGATGGTAGTTTGCCTCCCAGTTGCCAGGATCTGGGATGTTTCTGATCGCGTCCACGATATTCTGAAGTAGGAAGATGAACAGCCAGAGGTCGTGGTACATATTGGTACCAATGACATAGGTAGGAAAAGGAAGGAGGTCCTGAAAACAGACTACAGGGAGTTAGGAAAGAAGCTGAGAAACAGGACCTCAAAGGTAGTAATCTCAGGATTACTGCCTGTGCCACGCGACAGTGAGTATAGGAATAGAGTGAGGTGGAGGATAAATGCGTGGCTGAGGGATTGGAGCAGGGGGCAGGGATTCAGATTCCTGAATCATTGGGACCTCTTTTGGGGCAGATGTGACCTGTACAAAAAAGGATGTGTTGTAATTGAATCCGAGGGGGACCAATATCCTGGCAGGGAGGTTTGCTAAGGCTACTAGGGAGAGTTTAAACTAGAATTGCTGGGCATTGGGAACTGAACTGAAGAGACAGAAAAAGAAGCAGTTGGCTCACAAATAGAGAGAACTTGGAGACAAGAGGGACGTTAGGCAGATGATAGAGAAGGGATGTGCTCAGATCAATGGGTTGAAATGTGTTTATCTTAATGCAAGAAGCATCATGAACAAAGTGGATGAACTTAGAGCCTGGATCAGTACTTGGAGCTATGATGTTGACAGAGACTTGGATGGCTCAGGAACAGAAATAGTTACTAAGAATGTCAGGTTTTAGATGTTTCAGAAAGGACAGGAAGGGAGGCAAAAAGAGGTGGGGGTGTGGCCTTGCTGATCAGAGATAGAGAAGGAAGTCATGGAGGGATTGTCTACTGAGTATTTGCAGGTGAAAATTAGAAATAGGAAGGGGTCAATAACTGTACTGGTTGTTTTTTATAGACCACTCAATAGTAACAGGGACATTGAAGAGCAGATAGGGAGACAGATTCTGG
Source organism: Mobula birostris (assembly GCF_030028105.1). Lineage (NCBI taxonomy): Eukaryota > Metazoa > Chordata > Chondrichthyes > Myliobatiformes > Myliobatidae > Mobula > Mobula birostris. The sequence continues at coordinate 103,520,853 of NC_092381.1, forward strand.
AAAGGTGTAATAATAACAGGGTTGTTGTGGTGGGAGATTTTAATTTCCCAAATATTGATTGGCATCTCCCCAGAGCAAAGTGTTTAGATGGGGTGGAGATTTGTTAGGTGTGTTCAAGAAGGTTTCCTGACACAATATGTAGATAAGCCTACAAGAGCAGAGGCTGTTCTTGATCTGGTATTGAGAAATGAACCTGGTCAGGTGTCAGGACACTCAGTGGGAGAGCATTTTGGAGATAGTGATCACATTTCTATCTCCTTTACCATAACTTTGGACAAGGATAGGAACAGCCAAGTTAGGAAAGCATTTAATTGGAGTAAGGGAAAATATGAGGCTATCAGGCAGGAACTTGGAAGCATAAATTGGAAACAGATGTTCTCAGGCAAATGTATGGCAGAAATGTGGTAAATGTTCAGGGCATATTTGTGTGGCGTTCTGCATGGGTACGTTCCAATGAGACAGGGAAAGGATGGTAGGGTACAGGAACCATGGTGTACAAAGGCTGTTGAAAATCTAGTCAAGAAGAAAAGAAATGCTTACGAGAGGTTCAAGAAACTAGGTAATGATAGAGATCTAGAAGATTATAAGGCTAGCAGGAAGGAGCTTAAGAATGAAATTAGGAGAGCCAGAAGGGGCCATGAGAAGGTCTTGGTGGACAGGATTAAGGAAAGCCCCAAGGCATTCTACAAGTATGTGAAGAGCAAGAGGATAAGGCATGAGAGAATAGGACCAATCAAGTGTGACAGTGGAAAAGTGTGTATGGAACTGGAGGAGGTAGCGGAGATACTTAATGAATACTTTGCTTCAGTATTCACTACGGAAAAGGATCTTGGCAATTGTAGGAATGACGTACAGCTGATTGAAAAGTTTGAGCATATAGACATTAAGAAAGAGGATGTGCTGGAACTTTTGGAAAGCATCAAGTTGGATAATTCTCCAGGACCAGAAAAGGTGTACCTCAGACTACTATGGGCAGTGAGGGAGAAGATTGCTGAGCCTCTGGCAATGATCTTTGCATCACGCATGAGGACAGGGGAGATTCTGGAGGATTGGAGGGTTGCATATGTTATTCCCTTATTCAAGAAGGGGAATAGAGATAGCCCAGGAAATTATAGACCAGTGAATCTTACTTCAGTGGTTGGTAAGTTGATAGGGAAGATCCTGAGAGGCAGGATTTATGAACATTTGGAGAGGCATAATATGAGTAGGAATAGTCAACATGACTTTGTCAAAGGCAGGTGGTGCCTTACGAGCCTGATTGAATTTTTTGAGTATGTGACTAAACACATTGATGAAGGTAGAGCAGTAGATGCAGTGTATATGGATTTCAGCAAGGCATTTGATAAGGTACCCCATGCAAGGCTTATTGAGAAAGTAAGGAGGCATGGGATCCAAGGGGACCTTGCTTTGTGGATCCAGAACTGGCTTGCTCATAGAGGCAAAGAGTGGTTGTAGACGGGTCATATTCTGCTTAGAGATCGGTGACCAGTGGTGTGCCTCAGGGATCTGTTCTAGGAGCCCTTCTCTTCATGACTTTTATAAATGACCTGAATGAAGAAGTGGAGGGATGGGTTAGTAAATGTGCTGATGACACTAATGTTGTGGGTGTTGTGGATAGTGTGGAGGGCTGTCAGAGGTTACAGCGGGACATTGATAGGATGCAAAACTGGGATGAAAAGTGGCAGATGGAGTTCAATCCAGATAAGTAAGACTCTTGACAGTGTAGAGGATCAGAGGGATCTTGGGGTCTGAGTCTGTAAGACACTCAAAGCTGGTGCACAGGTTGACTGTCTGGTTAAGAAGGCATATAGTGCATTAGCCTTCATCAACTATGAGATTGAGTTTAAGAGCTGAGATGTAATGTTATAGCTTTATAGGACCCTGGTCAGACCTCACTTGGAGTACTGTGCTCAGTTCTGGTCACACCACTACAGGAAGGATGTGGAAACGATAGAAAAGGTGCAGAGTAGATTTACAAGGATGTTGCCTGGATTGGGGAACGTGCCTTATGAGAATAGGTTGAGTGAACTCGGCCTTTTCTCTTTGGAGCGACGGAGGATGAGAGGTGACCTGATAGATCTGTATAAGATGATGAAAGGCATTGATCATTTGGATAGTCAGAGGCTTTTTCCGAGGGCTGAAATGGCTAACACGAGAGGGCACAGTTTTAAGGTGCTTGGAAGTAGGTACAGAGGGGATGTCAGGAGTAAGTTTTTTTACGCAGAGTGTGGTGAGTGCGTGGGATGGGCTGCTGGTGACGGTGGTGGAGGCGGATACGTTAGGGTCTTTTAAGAGACTACTGGATAGGTACACGGAGCTTAGAAAAATAGAGGGCTATGGGTAAACCTAGGTAATTTCTAAAGTAAGTACCTGTTCGGGTCAGCATTGTGGGCCGAAGGACCTGTATTGTGCTGTAGGTTTTCTATGTTTCTATGTTCCATTGATTCTATCGTATTTCTTTGTTCTACTGTGAACTCCCACAAGAAAATCAATCTCAACATCATATATGGTGAGATATACGGACTGTGATAGTAAACTTACTTATAAGTTTTAACTTTGCATTAAATAGATAGGTACTGTTTTCAACAAAGTTCGTTCTGTTTTGACCTGTGCTGTAGATTTATGCTTTGTGGTGTTCCCTGTTGCAAGGTACCTCATTGACGAAGGGTCATGGCCCAAAACATTGACTGTTTATTCCTCTCCCTAGATGTTGCCTGACCTGCCGAGCTCCTCCAGCATTGTGCATGTGTTACTCTGCATGTCCAGCATTCTGCAGATTCTCTTGCATTTCTCACTCCCAACTACACTGGTTATAGGGCAAGAAGTGATAAACTGGAGATGGTAATGGGATCAGGAGAGCGATGAATCAGAATGCTGCCAGCATACCTACAGAAACCAATACCCCATTTTCATACGTCGTTGCTGTGGAAGCTAGCCTTCCATTACCTGCGCTCCTTGTTTTGGAAAGGCAGGCTGTGATTTGATTAAAAATCCTGTGAGCTCAGTTGGAATGGAGAGTGTTGCAGACTCTGGTGATGCTCCTGGGGCACAGAAGCCAAAGCTTATCAGGGCAACATCAAACTCAGTCCTTGCGTGTAGTGTTGTTGGTGCCATACTCTGAGCCAGAGGTCTCTGGAACCACATTATGGAACCTATTACTGCAAGAGTCTGTCTGGATACCGACATGAAATGTCAATCTGATGCATTTCTGATTTATATCGGTCGCTGGTCATTACTAAACAGGCAGCTTGTGAACTCGGGGAAGCAAGTTAGTTCCACTTACTCTGTGGGTCTTGCACCCTTTCTATCTTCCTTCTGCACGTGCTTCCCAGGTAGAGAGTGGCTGAAGAATGCAGAAATGTTGTTAAAAATGGAGTGCTTGATTATTTTTATACAGGTTTGCAAAGATGGTTCCAGGATTGAAAGGCTTATTATATGGGGAGTGTTTGACAGCTCTTGGCCTGAACTCACTGGAATTCAGAAGAATGGTGGTGGTGGTGGGGGGTTCTTATTGAAACCTATTGAATGTTGAAAGATCTTGATAGAGCGGATGTGGAGAGAATGTCTCCTATGGTGGGAGAGTCTGAGACCAGAGGATCCAGCCTCAGAATACAGGGATGTCCTTTTAGAACAAAGATGAGAAGGAAGTTCTTTAGCCAGAGGGTGGTGAATCTGTGGAATTCGTTGCCTCAGGCGGCTGTGGAGGCCAAGTCTTTGGGTATAGTTAAGGTAAAGGTTAATAGATTCTTGATTGTTCAGGGCATGAAGGGGTATGTGGAGAAGGCATGAGATTGGGGCTGAGAAGGAAAATAGATGAGCCATGATGAAATGATGCAGATTTGATGAGCCAAATGGTCTAATTTTACTCCTATATCTTATGGTCCTATTGTTTTATGGTCTATTTGTACCTTCACCCATCGCAACCTCATGCCAATCCGGAAATGGAAAAGCAAAATACTTTAGTGTCTGGATGTTAGAGGTGCACTGGGAAGGGATTGAAATCTCAAAAATCTGGGGCATACTTCTACAAACTGATTGATCCCTCATATTCTAGTTTTGTGTGACTGACTCAGCCACAATAAGGACATCACTGGCAGTTAAGTGTCCAATACAGAGAACATTACAGTACAGTACCGGCCCTTTGGCCCACAATGTTGTGCCGACCTTTTATCCTACTCTATGATCAATGTGACCCCTCCCTCCTACATTGTCCCCCATTTTCCCATCATCTAATTTCTTCAATTCCCCTCATGAATCTGCCTCTCTCACTACATCTGCACCTACCACTCTCTGCGTAAAAAAAACTTACCTCTGACATCCCCTCATTTTCCTGCCTTCGCCCTGCAACTTTTGAAACTCTAACTAATCAAAAATCTATCAATCGCCACTTACTTCTGACACCACCCCACACTCAAATCACTTTAAAATTATGTCCCTTTGTATTGGTCATTGCTGGGGAAGGTCACTGGCTGTCCATTTGCCCTATGCCTCTTATCATCTTGTACGTCTCAATCAAGTCACCTCTCATCCTCTTTCACTCCAAAGAGACAAGCCCTAGCTCATTCAATGATCCTCCAGAAGATATGCTCTCAAATTCAGACAGATTCCTGGTAAATCTCTTCCCTACCTTCTCTAAAGCTTCCAAATCCTTCGTATAATAAGATGACCAAAACTCAACTAATATTCCAAGAGTGGTCTAAATAGTTCTGGCAAGGATGACAGATTTTTTTCTGGAAAAAAAAAGCAGAAACTGGGAGGAGTTCTGAAACAGTCTGTAGTTTCCTAGTGACAATTACTGACACTTCATTTATGATCCTGGACTTAGTTTGTATGGATGCAGATACTGGACCATGGTGTTACCACATCCTGATTCACCCGTCCAAGAGCAGGTGTGTGTTCATTTACACCATAGCGAGTTTGGGATTTATAACATATAGACATGCAAGTTATGAGCACAGAAAGGTCACTTGCCCAACTGAATCAGCTCAATGACATCATGAGATGCTGGGAAGAGATACATCTCTGCTGAAGGAAAGAAAGCTGCTCTTTCTCTCTGGTAGCCTGCAGTACAGGTGTAGAATCTGCAAAGACCGCACCCAACAACCTCCAAAGGGGTAACCTGGTGCCATGGCATTCATAATGCTGGAGTTACCCAGATTGTAAAGACACCGCGCAAAGAAGGCAATAGCAAACAATATCAGTAGACAAATTTGCATTGCATCTGAGTCATATCCAGTGCTGACATCACGCTGTGTTATAACTCAGGGATATCCAGTCTGCCCGTCCCCCATCACTCTGTGTATACCTCAGGAATGTCCAGTCTGAGCATCTCGCATGACTCTGTGTATATCTCAGGGATATCCAGTCTGCCCGTCTCCCATCACTCTGTGTAAATCTCAGGGATATCCAGTTTGCCTATCTCCCATCAATCTGTGTCTATCTCAGGGATACCCAGTCTGCCCGTCTCCCATCACTCCGTGTCTATCTCAGGGATATCCAGTCTGCCTGTCCCCCATCACTCTGTGTCTATCTCAGGGATATCCAGCCTACCCGTCTCCAGACACTCTGTGTATATCTCAGGGACATCCAGTCTGCCCATTTCCCATCACTCTGTGTATACCACAGAGATATCCAGTTTGCCCGACTCCCATCACTCTGTGTATATTTCAGGAATATCCAGTCTGCCCGTCTCCCATCACACTGTGTCTATCTCAGGGATATCCAGTCTGCCAGTCGCCCATCACGCTGTGTATATCTCAGGAATATCCAGTCTGCCCGTCTCCCATAACTCTGTGTATATCTCAGGGATATCCAGTCTACCATCTCCCATCATTCTATACTATATCTCAGGGATATCCAGACTGCCCGTCTCCCATCACTCTGCGTATATCTCAGGGATATCCAGTCTGACCGTCTCCCATCACTCTGTGTATATCTCAGGGATATCCAGTCTGCCCATCTCCCATCACTCTGTGTATATCTCAGGGATATGCAGTCTGCCCGTCTCCCATAACTCTGTGTATACCTCAGGGATATCCAGTCTGCCCGTATCCCATCACTCTGTGTATATATGAGGGATATCCAGTTTGCCCATCTCCTATCACTCTGTGTATATCTCAGGAATATCCAGTCTGCCCGACTCGCATCACTCTGTGTACATCTCTGGGATATCCAGTCTGCCCCTCTCCCGTCACTCTGTGTATATCTCTGGGATATCCAGTCTGCCCATCTTCCATCACTCTGTACTATATCTCACGTATATCCAGTCTGAGCATCTCCCATCACTCTGTGTATACCTCAGGGACATCCAGTCTGCCCGTCTCCCATCACTCTATGTATATCTCAGGGATATCCAGTCTGCCCGTCTCCTATCACCCTGTTTATCTCTCAGGGATATCCAGTTTGCCCATCTCCTATCACTCTGTGTATATCTCAGGAATATCCAGTCTGCCCGACTCCCATCACTCTGTGTTCATCTCAGGTATATCCAGTCTGCCCCTCTACCATCACTCTGTGTATATCTCTGGGATATCCAGTCTGCCCATCTCCCATCACTCTGTCCTATATCTCACATTTCTCCAGTCTGAGCATCTCCCATCACTCTGTGTATATCTCAGGAATATCCAGTCTGCCGGTCTCCCATCACTCTGTGTATATCACAGGAATATCCAGTCTGCCCGTCTCCCATCACTCTGTGTATATCTCAGGGATATGCAGTCTGCCCGTCTCCCATAACTCTGTGTATACCTCAGGGATATCCAGTCTGCCCGTATCCCATCACTCTGTGTATATCTCAGGGATATCCAGTCTGCCCATCTCCCATCACCCTGTGTATATCTGAGGGATATCCAGTTTGCCCATCTCCTATCAGTCTGTGTATATCTCAGGAATATCCAGTCTGCCCGACTCGCATCACTCTGTGTACATCTGAGGGATATCCAGTCTGCCCCTCCCCCATCACACTGTGTATATCTCTGGGATATCCAGTCTGCCCATCTTCCATCACTCTGTACTATATCTCACGTATATCCAGTCTGAGCATCTCCCATCACACTGTGTATACCTCAGGGATATCCAGTCTGCCCGTCTCCCATCACTCTGTGTATATCTCAGGAATATCCAGTCTGCCCGACTCACATCAGTCTGTGTTCATCTCAGGGATATCCAGTCTGCCCCTCTACCATCACTCTGTGTATATCTCTGGGATATCCAGTCTGCCCATCTCCCATCACTCTGTACTATATCTCACGTATATCCAGTCTGAGCATCACCCATCACTCTGTGTATATCTCAGGAATATCCAGTCTGCCTGTCTCCCATCACTCTGTGTATATCTCAGGAATATCCAGTCTGCCCGTCTCCCATCACTCTGTGTATATCTCTGGGATATCCAGTCTGACCGTCTCCCATCACTCTGTGTATACCTCAGGGACATCCAGTCTGCCCGTCTCCCGTCATGCTGTGTATATCTCAGGAATATCCAGTCTGCCCGTCTCCCATAACTCTGTGTATATCTCAGGGATATCCAGTCTGCCCGTCTCTCATCACTCTGTGTATATCACAGAGAAATCCAGCCTGCCCACCTCCCATCACTCTTGTATATCTAATGGATATCTAGTCTGCCCGTCTCCCATCACCCTGTGCATATCTCAGAGATATACAGTTTGCCCATCTCCTATCATTCTGTGTATATCTCAGGGATATCCAGTCTGCCATCTCCCATCATTCTATACTATATCTCAGGGATATCCAGACTGCCCGTCTCCCATCACGCTGTGTATATCTCAGGGATATCCAGTCTGACCGTCTCCCATCACTCTGTGTATATCTCAGGGATATCCAGTCTGCCCATCTCCCATCACTCTGTGTATATCTCAGGGATATGCAGTCTGCCCGTCTCCCATAACTCTGTGTATACCTCAGGGATATCCAGTCTGCCCGTATCCCATCACTCTGTGTATATCTGAGGGATATCCAGTTTGCCCATCTCCTATCACTCCGTGTATATCTCAGGAATATCCAGTCTGCCCGACTCGCATCACTCTGTGTACATCTCTGGGATATCCAGTCTGCCCATCTTCCATCACTCTGTACTATATCTCACGTATATCCAGTCTGAGGAACTCCCATCACTCTGTGTATACCTCAGGGACATCCAGTCTGCCCGTCTCCCATCACTCTATGTATATCTCAGGGATATCCAGTCTGCCCGTCTCCCATCACCCTGTTTATCTCTCAGGGATATCCAGTTTGCCCATCTCCCATCACTCTGTGTATATCTCAGGAATATCCAGTCTGCCCGACTCCCATCACTCTGTGTTCATCTCAGGTATATCCAGTCTGCCCCTCTACCATCACTCTGTGTATAACTCTGGGATATCCAGTCTGCCCGTCTCCCATCACTCTGTGTATATCTCAGGGATATGCAGTCTGCCCGTCTCCCATAACTCTGTGTATACCTCAGGGATATCCAGTCTGCCCGTATCCCATCACTCTGTACTATATCTCACGTATATCCAGTCTGAGCATCACCCATCACTTTGTGTATATCTCAGGAATATCCAGTCTGCCGGTCTCCCATCACTCTGTGTATATCTCAGGAATATCCAGTCTGCCCGTCTCCCATCACTCTGTGTATATCTCTGGGATATCCAGTCTGACCGTCTCCCATCACTCTGTGTATACCTCAGGGACATCCAGTCTGCCCGTCTCCCGTCATGCTGTGTATATCTCAGGAATATCCAGTCTGCCCGTCTCCCATAACTCTGTGTATATCTCAGGGATATCCAGTCTGCCCGTCTCTCATCACTCTGTGTATATCACAGAGAAATCCAGCCTGCCCACCTCCCATCACTCTGTGTATATCTCAGGGATATCCAATCTGCCCGTCTCCGATCACTCTTGGTATATCTCAGGAATATACAGTCTGCCGGTCTCCCATCACTCTGTGTATATCTCAGGGACATCCCGACTGCCCGTCTCCCATCACTCTGTGTATATCTCAGGAATATCCAGTCTGCCCGTATCCAATCACTCTGTTTATATCTCTGGGATATCCAGTCTGACCGTCTCCCATTACTCTGTGCATACCTCAGGGACATCCCGTCTGCCTGTCTCCCGTCATGCTGTGTATATCTCAGGCATATCCAGTTTGCCCATCTCCTATCACTCTGTGTATATCTCAGAAATATCCAGTCTGCCCGACTCCAATCACTCTGTGTATACCTCAGGGATATCCAGTCTGCCCGTATCCCGTCATTCTGTGTATATCTCAGGGATATCCTGTCTGCCCATCTCCAATCTCCCTGTGTATATCTCAGGGATATCCAGTCTGCCCGTCTCTCATCACTCTGTGTATATCACAGAGAAATCCAGCCTGCCCACCTCCCATCACTCTTGTATATCTCATGGATATCTTGTCTGCACGTCTCCCATCACCCTGTGTATATCTCAGGGATATACAGTTTGCCCATCTCCTATCATTCTGTGTATATCTCTGGAATATCCAGTCTGCCCGACTCCCATCACTCTGTGTACATCTCAGGGATATTCAGTCTGCCCCTTTATCATCACTCTGTGTATATCTCTGGGATATCCAGTCTGCCCATCTCCCATCACTCTGTACTATATCTCACATATATCCAGTCTGAGCATCTCCCATCACTCTGTGTATATCTCAGGAATATCCAGTCTGCCGGTCTCCCATCACTCTGTGTATAACACAGGAATATCCAGTCTGCCGGTCTACCATCACTCTGTGTATATCTCAGGGATATGCAGTCTGCCCGTCTCCCATAACTCTGTGTATACCTCAGGGATATCCAGTCTGCCCGTATCCCATCAGTGTGTGTATATCTCAGGGATATCCAGTCTGCCCATCTCCCATCACCCTGTGTATATCTGAGGGATATCCAGTTTGCCCATCTCCTATCACTCTGTACTATATCTCACATATATCCAGTCTGAGCATCTCCCATCACTCTGTGTATATCTCAGGAATATCCAGTCTGCCGGTCTCCCATCACTCTGTGTACATCTCAGGGATATCCAGTCTGCCCCTCTCCCATCACTCTGTGTATATCTCTGGGATATCCAGTCTGACCGTCTCCCATTACTCTGTGCATACCTCAGGGACATCCCGTCTGCCTGTCTCCCGTCATGCTGTGTATATCTCAGGCATATCCAGTTTGTCCATCTCCCATCACTCTGTGTATATCTCAGGAATATCCAGTCTGCCCGAGTCCAATCACTCTGTGTATATCTCTGGGATATCCAGTCTGCCCATCTCCCAACACTCTGTGTTCATCTCAGGTATATCCAGTCTGCCCCTCTACCATCACTCTGTGTATATCTCTGGGATATCCAGTCTGCCCATCTCCCATCACTCTGTCCTATATCTCACATTTCTCCAGTCTGAGCATCTCCCATCACTCTGTGTATATCTCAGGAATATCCAGTCTGCCGGTCTCCCATCACTCTGTGTATATCACAGGAATATCCAGTCTGCCCGTCTCCCATCACTCTGTGTATATCTCAGGGATATGCAGTCTGCCCGTCTCCCATAACTCTGTGTATACCTCAGGGATATCCAGTCTGCCCGTATCCCATCACTCTGTGTATATCTCAGGGATATCCAGTCTGCCCATCTCCCATCACCCTGTGTATATCTGAGGGATATCCAGTTTGCCCATCTCCTATCAGTCTGTGTATATCTCAGGAATATCCAGTCTGCCCGACTCGCATCACTCTGTGTACATCTGAGGGATATCCAGTCTGCCCCTCCCCCATCACACTGTGTATATCTCTGGGATATCCAGTCTGCCCATCTTCCATCACTCTGTACTATATCTCACGTATATCCAGTCTGAGCATCTCCCATCACACTGTGTATACCTCAGGGATATCCAGTCTGCCCGTCTCCCATCACTCTGTGTATATCTCAGGAATATCCAGTCTGCCCGACTCACATCAGTCTGTGTTCATCTCAGGGATATCCAGTCTGCCCCTCTACCATCACTCTGTGTATATCTCTGGGATATCCAGTCTGCCCATCTCCCATCACTCTGTACTATATCTCACGTATATCCAGTCTGAGCATCACCCATCACTCTGTGTATATCTCAGGAATATCCAGTCTGCCTGTCTCCCATCACTCTGTGTATATCTCAGGAATATCCAGTCTGCCCGTCTCCCATCACTCTGTGTATATCTCTGGGATATCCAGTCTGACCGTCTCCCATCACTCTGTGTATACCTCAGGGACATCCAGTCTGCCCGTCTCCCGTCATGCTGTGTATATCTCAGGAATATCCAGTCTGCCCGTCTCCCATAACTCTGTGTATATCTCAGGGATATCCAGTCTGCCCGTCTCTCATCACTCTGTGTATATCACAGAGAAATCCAGCCTGCCCACCTCCCATCACTCTTGTATATCTAATGGATATCTAGTCTGCCCGTCTCCCATCACCCTGTGCATATCTCAGAGATATACAGTTTGCCCATCTCCTATCATTCTGTGTATATCTCAGGGATATCCAGTCTGCCATCTCCCATCATTCTATACTATATCTCAGGGATATCCAGACTGCCCGTCTCCCATCACGCTGTGTATATCTCAGGGATATCCAGTCTGACCGTCTCCCATCACTCTGTGTATATCTCAGGGATATCCAGTCTGCCCATCTCCCATCACTCTGTGTATATCTCAGGGATATGCAGTCTGCCCGTCTCCCATAACTCTGTGTATACCTCAGGGATATCCAGTCTGCCCGTATCCCATCACTCTGTGTATATCTGAGGGATATCCAGTTTGCCCATCTCCTATCACTCCGTGTATATCTCAGGAATATCCAGTCTGCCCGACTCGCATCACTCTGTGTACATCTCTGGGATATCCAGTCTGCCCATCTTCCATCACTCTGTACTATATCTCACGTATATCCAGTCTGAGGAACTCCCATCACTCTGTGTATACCTCAGGGACATCCAGTCTGCCCGTCTCCCATCACTCTATGTATATCTCAGGGATATCCAGTCTGCCCGTCTCCCATCACCCTGTTTATCTCTCAGGGATATCCAGTTTGCCCATCTCCCATCACTCTGTGTATATCTCAGGAATATCCAGTCTGCCCGACTCCCATCACTCTGTGTTCATCTCAGGTATATCCAGTCTGCCCCTCTACCATCACTCTGTGTATAACTCTGGGATATCCAGTCTGCCCGTCTCCCATCACTCTGTGTATATCTCAGGGATATGCAGTCTGCCCGTCTCCCATAACTCTGTGTATACCTCAGGGATATCCAGTCTGCCCGTATCCCATCACTCTGTACTATATCTCACGTATATCCAGTCTGAGCATCACCCATCACTTTGTGTATATCTCAGGAATATCCAGTCTGCCGGTCTCCCATCACTCTGTGTATATCTCAGGAATATCCAGTCTGCCCGTCTCCCATCACTCTGTGTATATCTCTGGGATATCCAGTCTGACCGTCTCCCATCACTCTGTGTATACCTCAGGGACATCCAGTCTGCCCGTCTCCCGTCATGCTGTGTATATCTCAGGAATATCCAGTCTGCCCGTCTCCCATAACTCTGTGTATATCTCAGGGATATCCAGTCTGCCCGTCTCTCATCACTCTGTGTATATCACAGAGAAATCCAGCCTGCCCACCTCCCATCACTCTGTGTATATCTCAGGGATATCCAATCTGCCCGTCTCCGATCACTCTTGGTATATCTCAGGAATATACAGTCTGCCGGTCTCCCATCACTCTGTGTATATCTCAGGGACATCCCGACTGCCCGTCTCCCATCACTCTGTGTATATCTCAGGAATATCCAGTCTGCCCGTATCCAATCACTCTGTTTATATCTCTGGGATATCCAGTCTGACCGTCTCCCATTACTCTGTGCATACCTCAGGGACATCCCGTCTGCCTGTCTCCCGTCATGCTGTGTATATCTCAGGCATATCCAGTTTGCCCATCTCCTATCACTCTGTGTATATCTCAGAAATATCCAGTCTGCCCGACTCCAATCACTCTGTGTATACCTCAGGGATATCCAGTCTGCCCGTATCCCGTCATTCTGTGTATATCTCAGGGATATCCTGTCTGCCCATCTCCAATCTCCCTGTGTATATCTCAGGGATATCCAGTCTGCCCGTCTCTCATCACTCTGTGTATATCACAGAGAAATCCAGCCTGCCCACCTCCCATCACTCTTGTATATCTCATGGATATCTTGTCTGCACGTCTCCCATCACCCTGTGTATATCTCAGGGATATACAGTTTGCCCATCTCCTATCATTCTGTGTATATCTCTGGAATATCCAGTCTGCCCGACTCCCATCACTCTGTGTACATCTCAGGGATATTCAGTCTGCCCCTTTATCATCACTCTGTGTATATCTCTGGGATATCCAGTCTGCCCATCTCCCATCACTCTGTACTATATCTCACATATATCCAGTCTGAGCATCTCCCATCACTCTGTGTATATCTCAGGAATATCCAGTCTGCCGGTCTCCCATCACTCTGTGTATAACACAGGAATATCCAGTCTGCCGGTCTCCCATCACTCTGTGTATATCTCAGGGATATGCAGTCTGCCCGTCTCCCATAACTCTGTGTATACCTCAGGGATATCCAGTCTGCCCGTATCCCATCAGTGTGTGTATATCTCAGGGATATCCAGTCTGCCCATCTCCCATCACCCTGTGTATATCTGAGGGATATCCAGTTTGCCCATCTCCTATCACTCTGTACTATATCTCACATATATCCAGTCTGAGCATCTCCCATCACTCTGTGTATATCTCAGGAATATCCAGTCTGCCGGTCTCCCATCACTCTGTGTACATCTCAGGGATATCCAGTCTGCCCCTCTCCCATCACTCTGTGTATATCTCTGGGATATCCAGTCTGACCGTCTCCCATCACTCTGTGTATACCTCAGGGACATCCAGTCTGCCCGTCTCCCGTCATGCTGTGTATATCTCAGGAATATCCAGTCTGCCCGTCTCCCATAACTCTGTGTATATCTCAGGGATATCCAGTCTGCCCGTCTCTCATCACTCTGTGTATATCACAGAGAAATCCAGCCTGCCCACCTCCCATCACTCTTGTATATCTAATGGATATCTAGTCTGCCCGTCTCCCATCACCCTGTGCATATCTCAGAGATATACAGTTTGCCCATCTCCTATCATTCTGTGTATATCTCAGGGATATCCAGTCTGCCATCTCCCATCATTCTATACTATATCTCAGGGATATCCAGACTGCCCGTCTCCCATCACGCTGTGTATATCTCAGGGATATCCAGTCTGACCGTCTCCCATCACTCTGTGTATATCTCAGGGATATCCAGTCTGCCCATCTCCCATCACTCTGTGTATATCTCAGGGATATGCAGTCTGCCCGTCTCCCATAACTCTGTGTATACCTCAGGGATATCCAGTCTGCCCGTATCCCATCACTCTGTGTATATCTGAGGGATATCCAGTTTGCCCATCTCCTATCACTCCGTGTATATCTCAGGAATATCCAGTCTGCCCGACTCGCATCACTCTGTGTACATCTCTGGGATATCCAGTCTGCCCATCTTCCATCACTCTGTACTATATCTCACGTATATCCAGTCTGAGGAACTCCCATCACTCTGTGTATACCTCAGGGACATCCAGTCTGCCCGTCTCCCATCACTCTATGTATATCTCAGGGATATCCAGTCTGCCCGTCTCCCATCACCCTGTTTATCTCTCAGGGATATCCAGTTTGCCCATCTCCCATCACTCTGTGTATATCTCAGGAATATCCAGTCTGCCCGACTCCCATCACTCTGTGTTCATCTCAGGTATATCCAGTCTGCCCCTCTACCATCACTCTGTGTATAACTCTGGGATATCCAGTCTGCCCGTCTCCCATCACTCTGTGTATATCTCAGGGATATGCAGTCTGCCCGTCTCCCATAACTCTGTGTATACCTCAGGGATATCCAGTCTGCCCGTATCCCATCACTCTGTACTATATCTCACGTATATCCAGTCTGAGCATCACCCATCACTTTGTGTATATCTCAGGAATATCCAGTCTGCCGGTCTCCCATCACTCTGTGTATATCTCAGGAATATCCAGTCTGCCCGTCTCCCATCACTCTGTGTATATCTCTGGGATATCCAGTCTGACCGTCTCCCATCACTCTGTGTATACCTCAGGGACATCCAGTCTGCCCGTCTCCCGTCATGCTGTGTATATCTCAGGAATATCCAGTCTGCCCGTCTCCCATAACTCTGTGTATATCTCAGGGATATCCAGTCTGCCCGTCTCTCATCACTCTGTGTATATCACAGAGAAATCCAGCCTGCCCACCTCCCATCACTCTGTGTATATCTCAGGGATATCCAATCTGCCCGTCTCCGATCACTCTTGGTATATCTCAGGAATATACAGTCTGCCGGTCTCCCATCACTCTGTGTATATCTCAGGGACATCCCGACTGCCCGTCTCCCATCACTCTGTGTATATCTCAGGAATATCCAGTCTGCCCGTATCCAATCACTCTGTTTATATCTCTGGGATATCCAGTCTGACCGTCTCCCATTACTCTGTGCATACCTCAGGGACATCCCGTCTGCCTGTCTCCCGTCATGCTGTGTATATCTCAGGCATATCCAGTTTGCCCATCTCCTATCACTCTGTGTATATCTCAGAAATATCCAGTCTGCCCGACTCCAATCACTCTGTGTATACCTCAGGGATATCCAGTCTGCCCGTATCCCGTCATTCTGTGTATATCTCAGGGATATCCTGTCTGCCCATCTCCAATCTCCCTGTGTATATCTCAGGGATATCCAGTCTGCCCGTCTCTCATCACTCTGTGTATATCACAGAGAAATCCAGCCTGCCCACCTCCCATCACTCTTGTATATCTCATGGATATCTTGTCTGCACGTCTCCCATCACCCTGTGTATATCTCAGGGATATACAGTTTGCCCATCTCCTATCATTCTGTGTATATCTCTGGAATATCCAGTCTGCCCGACTCCCATCACTCTGTGTACATCTCAGGGATATTCAGTCTGCCCCTTTATCATCACTCTGTGTATATCTCTGGGATATCCAGTCTGCCCATCTCCCATCACTCTGTACTATATCTCACATATATCCAGTCTGAGCATCTCCCATCACTCTGTGTATATCTCAGGAATATCCAGTCTGCCGGTCTCCCATCACTCTGTGTATAACACAGGAATATCCAGTCTGCCGGTCTCCCATCACTCTGTGTATATCTCAGGGATATGCAGTCTGCCCGTCTCCCATAACTCTGTGTATACCTCAGGGATATCCAGTCTGCCCGTATCCCATCAGTGTGTGTATATCTCAGGGATATCCAGTCTGCCCATCTCCCATCACCCTGTGTATATCTGAGGGATATCCAGTTTGCCCATCTCCTATCACTCTGTACTATATCTCACATATATCCAGTCTGAGCATCTCCCATCACTCTGTGTATATCTCAGGAATATCCAGTCTGCCGGTCTCCCATCACTCTGTGTACATCTCAGGGATATCCAGTCTGCCCCTCTCCCATCACTCTGTGTATATCTCTGGGATATCCAGTCTGACCGTCTCCCATTACTCTGTGCATACCTCAGGGACATCCCGTCTGCCTGTCTCCCGTCATGCTGTGTATATCTCAGGCATATCCAGTTTGTCCATCTCCCATCACTCTGTGTATATCTCAGGAATATCCAGTCTGCCCGAGTCCAATCACTCTGTGTATATCTCTGGGATATCCAGTCTGCCCATCTCCCAACACTCTGTACTATATCTCAGGAATATCCAGTCTGACCTTCTCCCATCACTGTGTGTATACCTCAGGGACATCCAGTCTGCCCTTTCCCGTCATGCTGTGTATATCTCAGGGATATCCAGTCTGCCCGTCTCTCATCACTCTGTGTATATCACAGTGAAATCCAGCCTGCCCACCTCCCATCACTCTTGAAAATCTCATGGATATCTAGTCTGCCCGTCTCCCATCACCCTGTGTATATCACAGGGAAATCCAGCCTGCCCACCTCCCATCACTCTTGTATATCTCAGGGATATCTAGTCTTCCCGTCTCCCATCACTCTGTCTATATCTCAGGAATATCCAGTCTGCCCGTCTCCCATCACTCTGTACATATCTCAGGGCTATCCAGTGTGCCCGTCTCCCATCACTCTGTGTATATCTCTGGGATATCCAGTCTGCCCATCTCCCATCACTCTGTACTATATCTCACATATATCCAGACTGAGCATCTCCCATCACTCTGTGTATATCTCAGGAATATCCAGTCTGCCGGTCTCACATCACTCTGTGTATATCACAGGAATATCCAGTCTGCCCGTCTCCCATCACTCTGTGTATATCTCAGGGATATGCAGTCTGCCCGTCTCCCATAACTCTGTGTATACCTCAGGGATATCCAGTCTGCCCGTATCCCGTCATTCTGTGTATATCTCAGGGATATCCTGTCTGCCCATCTCCAATCACCCAGTGTATATCTGAGGGATATCCAGTTTGCCCATCTCCTATCACTCTGTGTATCTCTCAGGGATATCCAGTCTGCCCCTCTACCATCACTCTGTGTATATCTCAGGGATATCCAGTCTGCCCATCTCCCATCACTCTGTACTATATCTCACGTATATCCAGTCTGAGCATCACCCATCACTCTGTGTATATCTCAGGAATATCCAGTCTGCCGGTCTCCCATCACTCTGTGTTTATCTCAGGAATATCCAGTCTGCCCCTCTCCCATCACTCTGTGTATATCTCTGGGATATCCAGTCTGCCCATCTCCCATCACTCTGTACTATATCTCACGTATACCCAGTCTGAGCATCTCCCATCACTCTGTGTATACCTCAGGGACATCCAGTCTGCCCGTCTCCCATCACGCTTTGTATATCTCAGGGATATCCCGTCTGCCCGTCTCTCATCACTCTGTGTATATCACAGGGAAATCCAGCCTGCCCACCTCCCATCACTCTTGTATATCTCATGGATATCTAGTCTGCCCGTCTCCCATCACCCTGTGTATATCTCAGGGAGAAACAGTTTGCCCATCTCCCATCACTCTGTGTATATCTCAGGAATATCCAGTCTGCCCGACTCCCATCACTCTGTGTACATCTCAGGGATATCCAGTCTGCCCCTCTATCATCACTCTGTGTATATCTCTGGGATATCCAGTCTGCCCATCTCCCATCACTCTGTACTATATCTCACGTATATCCAGTCTGAGCATCTCCCATCACTCTGTGTATATCTGAGGAATATCCAGTCTGCCCGTCTCCCATCACTCTGTGTATATCTCAGGGATATCCAGTCTGCCCATCTCCCATCACTCTGCGTATATCACAGGGAAATCCAGCCTGCCACCTCCCATCACTCTTGTATATCTCAGGTATATCTAGTCTTCCCGTCTCCCATCACTCTGTCTATATCTCAGGAATATCCAGTCTGCCCGTCTCCCATCACTCTGTACATATCTCAGGGCTATCCAGTGTCCCCGTCTCCCATCACTCTGTGTATATCTCTGGGATATCCAGTCTGCCCATCTCCCATCACTCTGTACTATATCTCACATATATCCAGACTGAGCATCTCCCATCACTCTGTGTATATCTCAGGAAAATCCAGTCTGCCGGTCTCCCATCACTCTGTGTATATCACAGGAATATCCAGTCTGCCCGTCTCCCATCACTCTGTGTATCCCTCAGGGATATCCAGTCTGCCCGTATCCCATCACTCTGTGTATATCTCAGGAATATCCTGTCTGCCCATCTCCCATCACCCTGTGTATATCTGACGGATATCCAGTTTGCCCATCTCCTATCACTCTGTGTATATCTCAGGGATATCCAGTCTGCCTTTCTACCATCACTCTGTGTATACCTCAGGGACATCCAGTCTGCCCGTCTCTCATCACTCTTTGTATATCTCAGGGATATCCAGTCTGCCCGTCTCCCATAACCCTGTGTATATCTCAGGGTTATCCAGTTTGCGCATCTCCCATCACTCTGTGTATATATCAGGAATATCCAGTCTGCCCGACTCCCATCACTCTGTGTTCATCTCAGGGATATCCAGTCTGCCCCTCTACCATCACTCTGTGTATATCTCTGGGATATCCAGTCTGCCCATCTCCCATCACTCTGTACTATATCTCACGTATATCCAGTCTGAGCATCACCCATCACTCTGTGTATATCTCAGGAATATCCAGTCTGCCGGTCTCCCATCACTCTGTGTATATCTCAGGAATATCCAGTCTGCCCGTATCCCATCACTCTGTGTATATCTCTGGGATATCCAGTCTGACCGTCTCCCATCACTCTGTGTATACCTCAGGGACATCCAGTCTGCCCATCTCCCGTCATGCTGTGTATATCTCAGGAATATCCAGTCTGCCCATCTCCAATCACCCTGTGTATATCTGAGGGATATCCAGTTTGACAATCTCCTATCACTCTGTGTATATCTCAGGAATATCCAGTCTTCCTGACTCCCATCACTCTGTGTACATCTCAGGGATATCCAGTCTGCCCCTCTCCCATCATTCTGTGTATATCTCTGCGATATCCAGTCTGCCCAACTTCCATCGCTCTGTACTATATCTCACGTATATCCAGTCTGAGCATCTCCCATCAATCTGTGTATACCTCAGGGACATCCAGTCTGCCCGTCTCCCATCACTCTATGTATATCTCAAGGGTATCCAGTCTGCCCGTCTCCCATCACCCTGTGTATATCTCAGGGATATACAGCTTGCCCATCTCCCATCACTCTGTGTATATCTCAGGAATATCCAGTCTGCCCGACTGCCATCACTCTGTGTACATCTCAGGGATATCCAGTCTGCCCCTCTATCATCACTCTGTATATATCTCTGGGATATCCAGTCTGCCCATCTTCCATCACTCTGTACTATATCTCAGGTATATCCAGTCTGAGCATCTCCCATCACTCTGTGTATATCTGAGGAATATCCAGTCTGCCCGTCTCCCATCACTCTGTACATATCTCAGGGATATCCAGTGTGCCCGTCTCCCATCACTCTGTGTATATCTCAGGGATATCCAATCTGCCCGTCTCCGATCACTCTTGGTATATCTCAGGAATATCCAGTCTGCCGGTCTCCCATTACCCTGTGAATATCTCAGGGACATCCCGTCTGCCCGTCTCCCATCACTCTGTGTATATCTCAGGAATATCCAGTCTGCCCGTATCCCATCGCTCTGTGTATATCTCTGGGATATCCAGTCTTACCATCTCCCATCACTCTGTACTATATCTCACATATATCCAGTCTGAGCATCTCCCATCACTCTGTGTATATCTCAGGAATATCCAGTCTGCCGGTCTCCCATCACTCTGTGTATAACACAGGAATATCCAGTCTGCCTGTCTCCCATCACTCTGTGTATATCTCAGGGATATGCAGTCTGCCCGTCTCCCATAACTCTGTGTATACCTCAGGGATATCCAGTCTGCCCGTATCCCATCAGTGTGTGTATATCTCAGGGATATCCAGTCTGCCCATCTCCCATCACCCTGTGTATATCTGAGGGATATCCAGTTTGCCCATCTCCTATCACTCTGTACTATATCTCACATATATCCAGTCTGAGCATCTCCGATCACTCTGTGTATATCTCAGGAATATCCAGTCTGCCGGTCTCCCATCACTCTGTGTACATCTCAGGGATATCCAGTCTGCCCCTCTCCCATCACTCTGTGTATATCTCTGGGATATCCAGTCTGACCGTCTCCCATTACTCTGTGCATACCTCAGGGACATCCCGTCTGCCTGTCTCCCGTCATGCTGTGTATATCTCAGGCATATCCAGTTTGCCCATCTCCCATCACTCTGTGTATATCTCAGGAATATCCAGTCTGCCCGACTCCAATCACTCTGTGTATATCTCTGGGATATCCAGTCTGCCCATCTCCCATCACTCTGTACTATATCTCACGTATATCCAGTCTGAGTTTCTCCCATCACTCTTGGTATATCTCAGGAATATTCAGTCTGCCGGTCTCGCATCACTCTGTGTATATCTCAGGAATATCCAGTCTGACCTTCTCCCATCACTGTGTGTATACCTCAGGGACATCCAGTCTGCCCTTTCCCGTCATGCTGTGTATATCTCAGGGATATCCAGTCTGCCCGTCTCTCATCACTCTGTGTATATCACAGTGAAATCCAGCCTGCCCACCTCCCATCACTCTTGAAAATCTCATGGATATCTAGTCTGCCCGTCTCCCATCACCCTGTGTATATCACAGGGAAATCCAGCCTGCCCACCTCCCATCACTCTTGTATATCTCAGGGATATCTAGTCTTCCCGTCTCCCATCACTCTGTCTATATCTCAGGAATATCCAGTCTGCCCGTCTCCCATCACTCTGTACATATCTCAGGGCTATCCAGTGTGCCCGTCTCCCATCACTCTGTGTATATCTCTGGGATATCCAGTCTGCCCATCTCCCATCACTCTGTACTATATCTCACATATATCCAGACTGAGCATCTCCCATCACTCTGTGTATATCTCAGGAATATCCAGTCTGCCGGTCTCCCATCACTCTGTGTATATCACAGGAATATCCAGTCTGCCCGTCTCCCATCACTCTGTGTATATCTCAGGGATATGCAGTCTGCCCGCCTCCCATAACTCTGTGTATACCTCAGGGATATCCAATCGGCCCATATCCCGTCATTCTGTGTATATCTCAGGGATATCCTGTCTACCCATCTCCAATCACCCTGTGTATATCTGAGGGATATCCAGTTTGCCCATCTCCTATCACTCTGTGTATATCTCAGGGATATCCAGTCTGCCCCTCTACCATCACTCTGTGTATATCTCAGGGATATCCAGTCTGCCCATCTCCCATCACTCTGTACTATATCTCACGTATATCCAGTCTGAGCATCACCCATCACTCTGTGTATATCTCAGGAATATCCAGTCTGCCGGTCTCCCATCACTCTGTGTTTATCTCAGGAATATCCAGTCTGCCCCTCTCCCATCACTCTGTGTATATCTCTGGGATATCCAGTCTGCCCATCTCCCATCACTCTGTACTATATCTCACGTATACCCAGTCTGAGCATCTCCCATCACTCTGTGTATACCTCAGGAACATCCAGTCTGCCCGTCTCCCATCACGCTTTGTATATCTCAGGGATATCCAGTCTGCCCGTCTCTCATCACTCTGTGTATATCACAGGGAAATCCAGCCTGCCCACCTCCCATCACTCTTGTATATCTCATGGATATCTAGTCTGCTCGTCTCCCATCACCCTGTGTATATCTCAGGGAGAAACAGTTTGCCCATCTCCCATCACTCTGTGTATATCTCAGGAATATCCAGTCTGCCCGACTCCCATCACTCTGTGTACATCTCAGGGATATCCAGTCTGCCCCTCTATCATCACTCTGTGTATATCTCTGGGATATCCAGTCTGCCCATCTCCCATCACTCTGTACTATATCTCACGTATATCCAGTCTGAGCATCTCCCATCACTCTGTGTATATCTGAGGAATATCCAGTCTGCCCGTCTCCCATCACTCTGTGTATATCTCAGGGATATCCAGTCTGCCCATCTCCCATCACTCTGCGTATATCACAGGGAAATCCAGCCTGCCACCTCCCATCACTCTTGTATATCTCAGGTATATCTAGTCTTCCCGTCTCCCATCACTCTGTCTATATCTCAGGAATATCCAGTCTGCCCGTCTCCCATCACTCTGTACATATCTCAGGGCTATCCAGTGTGCCCGTCTCCCATCACTCTGTGTATATCTCTGGGATATCCAGTCTGCCCATCTCCCATCACTCTGTACTATATCTCACATATATCCAGACTGAGCATCTCCCATCACTCTGTGTATATCTCAGGAAAATCCAGTCTGCCGGTCTCCCATCACTCTGTGTATATCACAGGAATATCCAGTCTGCCCGTCTCCCATCACTCTGTGTATCCCTCAGGGATATCCAGTCTGCCCGTATCCCATCACTCTGTGTATATCTCAGGAATATCCTGTCTGCCCATCTCCCATCACCCTGCGTATATCTGACGGATATCCAGTTTGCCCATCTCCTATCACTCTGTGTATATCTCAGGGATATCCAGTCTGCCTCTCTACCATCACTCTGTGTATATCTCAGGGATATCCATTCTGCCCATCTCCCATCACTCTGTACTATATCTCACGTATATCCAGTCTGAGCATCACCCATCACTCTGTGTATATCTCAGGAATATCCAGTCTGCCGGTCTCCCATCACTCTGTGTTTATCTCAGGAATATCCAGTCTGCCCCTCTCCCATCACTCTGTGTATATCTCTGGGATATCCAGTCTGCCCATCTCCCATCACTCTGTACTATATCTCACGTATATCCAGTCTGAGCATCTCCCATCACTCTGTGTATACCTCAGGGACATCCAGTCTGCCCGTCTCTCATCACTCTTTGTATATCTCAGGGATATCCAGTCTGCCCATCTCCCATAACCCTGTGTACATCTCAGGGATATCCAGTTTGCGCATCTCCCATCACTCTGTGTATATATCAGGAATATCCAGTCTGCCCGACTCCCATCACTCTGTGTTCATCTCAGGGATATCCAGTCTGCCCCTCTACCATCACTCTGTGTATATCTCTGGGATATCCAGTTTGCGCATCTCCCATCACTCTGTGTATATATCAGGAATATCCAGTCTGCCCGACTCCCATCACTCTGTGTATATCTCAGGAATATCCAGTCTGCCGGTCTCCCATCACTCTGTGTATATCTCAGGAATATCCAGTCTGCCCGTCTCCCATCACTCTGTGTATATCTCAGGGATATGCAGTCTGCCCGTCTCCCATAACTCTGTGTATACCTCAGGGATATCCAGTCTGCCCGTCTCCCGTCATTCTGTGTATATCTCAGGGATATCCTGTCTGCCCATCTCCAATCACTCTGTGTATATATCAGGAATATCCAGTCTGCCCGACTCCCATCACTCTGTGTTCATCTCAGGGATATCCAGTCTGCCCCTCTACCATCACTCTGTGTATATCTCTGGGATATCCAGTCTGCCCATCTCCCATCACTCTGTACTATATCTCACGTATATCCAGTCTGAACATCACCCATCACTCTGTGTATATCTCAGGAATATCCAGTCTGCCGGTCTCCCATCACTCTGTGTATATCTCAGGAATATCCAGTCTGCCCGTATCCCATCACTCTGTGTATATCTCTGGGATATCCAGTCTGACCGTCTCCCATCACTCTGTGTATACCTCAGGGACATCCAGTCTGCCCATCTCCCGTCATGCTGTGTATATCTCAGGGATATCCAGTCTGCCCATCTCCCATCACCCTGTGTATATCTGAGGGATATCCAGTATGACAATCTCCTATCACTCTGTGTATATCTCAGGAATATCCAGTCTGCCTGACTCCCATCACTCTGTGTACATCTCAGGGATATCCAGTCTGCCCCTCTCCCATCACTCTGTGTATATCTCTGGGATATCCAGTCTGCCCAACTTCCATCACTCTGTACTATATCTCACGTATATCCAGTCTGAGCATCTCCCATCAATCTGTGTATACCTCAGGGACATCCAGTCTGCCCGTCTCCCATCACTCTATGTATATCTCAAGGGTATCCAGTCTGCCCGTCTCCCATCACCCTGTGTATATCTCAGGGATATACAGCTTGCCCATCTCCCATCACTCTGTGTATATCTCAGGAATATCCAGTCTGCCCGACTGCCATCACTCTGTGTACATCTCAGGGATATCCAGTCTGCCGGTCTCCCATTACCCTGTGAATATCTCGGGGACATCCCGTCTGCCCGTCTCCCATCACTCTGTGTATATCTCAGGAATATCCAGTCTGCCCGTATCCCATCGCTCTGTGTATATCTCTGGGATATCCAGTCTGACCATCTCCCATCACTCTGTACTATATCTCACATATATCCAGTCTGAGCATCTCCCATCACTCTGTGTATATCTCAGGAATATCCAGTCTGCCGGTCTCCCATCACTCTGTGTATAACACAGGAATATCCAGTCTGCCGGTCTCCCATCACTCTGTGTATATCTCAGGGATATGCAGTCTGCCCGTCTCCCATAACTCTGTGTATACCTCAGGGATATCCAGTCTGCCCGTATCCCATCAGTGTGTGTATATCTCAGGGATATCCAGTCTGCCCATCTCCCATCAGCCTGTGTATATCTGAGGGATATCCAGTTTGCCCATCTCCTATCACTCTGTACTATATCTCACGTGTATCCAGTCTGAGCATCACCCATCACTCTGTGTATATCTCAGGAATATCCAGTCTGCCGGTCTCCCATCACTCTGTGTTTATCTCAGGAATATCCAGTCTGCCCCTCTCCCATCACTCTGTGTATATCTCTGGGATATCCAGTCTGCCCATCTCCCATCACTCTGTACTATATCTCACGTATACCCAGTCTGAGCATCTCCCATCACTCTGTGTATACCTCAGGAACATCCAGTCTGCCCGTCTCCCATCACGCTTTGTATATCTCAGGGATATCCAGTCTGCCCGTCTCTCATCACTCTGTGTATATCACAGGGAAATCCAGCCTGCCCACCTCCCATCACTCTTGTATATCTCATGGATATCTAGTCTGCTCGTCTCCCATCACCCTGTGTATATCTCAGGGAGAAACAGTTTGCCCATCTCCCATCACTCTGTGTATATCTCAGGAATATCCAGTCTGCCCGACTCCCATCACTCTGTGTACATCTCAGGGATATCCAGTCTGCCCCTCTATCATCACTCTGTGTATATCTCTGGGATATCCAGTCTGCCCATCTCCCATCACTCTGTACTATATCTCACGTATATCCAGTCTGAGCATCTCCCATCACTCTGTGTATATCTGAGGAATATCCAGTCTGCCCGTCTCCCATCACTCTGTGTATATCTCAGGGATATCCAGTCTGCCCATCTCCCATCACTCTGCGTATATCACAGGGAAATCCAGCCTGCCACCTCCCATCACTCTTGTATATCTCAGGTATATCTAGTCTTCCCGTCTCCCATCACTCTGTCTATATCTCAGGAATATCCAGTCTGCCCGTCTCCCATCACTCTGTACATATCTCAGGGCTATCCAGTGTGCCCGTCTCCCATCACTCTGTGTATATCTCTGGGATATCCAGTCTGCCCATCTCCCATCACTCTGTACTATATCTCACATATATCCAGACTGAGCATCTCCCATCACTCTGTGTATATCTCAGGAAAATCCAGTCTGCCGGTCTCCCATCACTCTGTGTATATCACAGGAATATCCAGTCTGCCCGTCTCCCATCACTCTGTGTATCCCTCAGGGATATCCAGTCTGCCCGTATCCCATCACTCTGTGTATATCTCAGGAATATCCTGTCTGCCCATCTCCCATCACCCTGTGTATATCTGACGGATATCCAGTTTGCCCATCTCCTATCACTCTGTGTATATCTCAGGGATATCCAGTCTGCCTCTCTACCATCACTCTGTGTATATCTCAGGGATATCCATTCTGCCCATCTCCCATCACTCTGTACTATATCTCACGTATATCCAGTCTGAGCATCACCCATCACTCTGTGTATATCTCAGGAATATCCAGTCTGCCGGTCTCCCATCACTCTGTGTTTATCTCAGGAATATCCAGTCTGCCCCTCTCCCATCACTCTGTGTATATCTCTGGGATATCCAGTCTGCCCATCTCCCATCACTCTGTACTATATCTCACGTATATCCAGTCTGAGCATCTCCCATCACTCTGTGTATACCTCAGGGACATCCAGTCTGCCCGTCTCTCATCACTCTTTGTATATCTCAGGGATATCCAGTCTGCCCATCTCCCATAACCCTGTGTACATCTCAGGGATATCCAGTTTGCGCATCTCCCATCACTCTGTGTATATATCAGGAATATCCAGTCTGCCCGACTCCCATCACTCTGTGTTCATCTCAGGGATATCCAGTCTGCCCCTCTACCATCACTCTGTGTATATCTCTGGGATATCCAGTTTGCGCATCTCCCATCACTCTGTGTATATATCAGGAATATCCAGTCTGCCCGACTCCCATCACTCTGTGTATATCTCAGGAATATCCAGTCTGCCGGTCTCCCATCACTCTGTGTATATCTCAGGAATATCCAGTCTGCCCGTCTCCCATCACTCTGTGTATATCTCAGGGATATGCAGTCTGCCCGTCTCCCATAACTCTGTGTATACCTCAGGGATATCCAGTCTGCCCGTCTCCCGTCATTCTGTGTATATCTCAGGGATATCCTGTCTGCCCATCTCCAATCACCCTGTGTATATCTGAGGGATATCCAGTTTGCCCATCTCCTATCACTCTGTGTATCTCTCAGGGATATCCAGTCTGCCCCTCTACCATCACTCTGTGTATATCTCAGGGATATCCAGTCTGCCCATCTCCCATCACTCTGTACTATATCTCACGTATATCCAGTCTGAGCATCACCCATCACTCTGTGTATATCTCAGGAATATCCAGTCTGCCGGTCTCCCATCACTCTGTGTTTATCTCAGGAATATCCAGTCTGCCCCTCTCCCATCACTCTGTGTATATCTCTGGGATATCCAGTCTGCCCATCTCCCATCACTCTGTACTATATCTCACGTATACCCAGTCTGAGCATCTCCCATCACTCTGTGTATACCTCAGGGACATCCAGTCTGCCCGTCTCCCATCACGCTTTGTATATCTCAGGGATATCCAGTCTGCCCGTCTCTCATCACTCTGTGTATATCACAGGGAAATCCAGCCTGCCCACCTCCCATCACTCTTGTATATCTCATGGATATCTAGTCTGCTCGTCTCCCATCACCCTGTGTATATCTCAGGGAGAAACAGTTTGCCCATCTCCCATCACTCTGTGTATATCTCAGGAATATCCAGTCTGCCCGACTCCCATCACTCTGTGTACATCTCAGGGATATCCAGTCTGCCCCTCTATCATCACTCTGTGTATATCTCTGGGATATCCAGTCTGCCCATCTCCCATCACTCTGTACTATATCTCACGTATATCCAGTCTGAGCATCTCCCATCACTCTGTGTATATCTGAGGAATATCCAGTCTGCCCGTCTCCCATCACTCTGTGTATATCTCAGGGATATCCAGTCTGCCCATCTCCCATCACTCTGCGTATATCACAGGGAAATCCAGCCTGCCACCTCCCATCACTCTTGTATATCTCAGGTATATCTAGTCTTCCCGTCTCCCATCACTCTGTCTATATCTCAGGAATATCCAGTCTGCCCGTCTCCCATCACTCTGTACATATCTCAGGGCTATCCAGTGTGCCCGTCTCCCATCACTCTGTGTATATCTCTGGGATATCCAGTCTGCCCATCTCCCATCACTCTGTACTATATCTCACATATATCCAGACTGAGCATCTCCCATCACTCTGTGTATATCTCAGGAAAATCCAGTCTGCCGGTCTCCCATCACTCTGTGTATATCACAGGAATATCCAGTCTGCCCGTCTCCCATCACTCTGTGTATCCCTCAGGGATATCCAGTCTGCCCGTATCCCATCACTCTGTGTATATCTCAGGAATATCCTGTCTGCCCATCTCCCATCACCCTGTGTATATCTGACGGATATCCAGTTTGCCCATCTCCTATCACTCTGTGTATATCTCAGGGATATCCAGTCTGCCTCTCTACCATCACTCTGTGTATATCTCAGGGATATCCATTCTGCCCATCTCCCATCACTCTGTACTATATCTCACGTATATCCAGTCTGAGCATCACCCATCACTCTGTGTATATCTCAGGAATATCCAGTCTGCCGGTCTCCCATCACTCTGTGTTTATCTCAGGAATATCCAGTCTGCCCCTCTCCCATCACTCTGTGTATATCTCTGGGATATCCAGTCTGCCCATCTCCCATCACTCTGTACTATATCTCACGTATATCCAGTCTGAGCATCTCCCATCACTCTGTGTATACCTCAGGGACATCCAGTCTGCCCGTCTCTCATCACTCTTTGTATATCTCAGGGATATCCAGTCTGCCCATCTCCCATAACCCTGTGTACATCTCAGGGATATCCAGTTTGCGCATCTCCCATCACTCTGTGTATATATCAGGAATATCCAGTCTGCCCGACTCCCATCACTCTGTGTTCATCTCAGGGATATCCAGTCTGCCCCTCTACCATCACTCTGTGTATATCTCTGGGATATCCAGTTTGCGCATCTCCCATCACTCTGTGTATATATCAGGAATATCCAGTCTGCCCGACTCCCATCACTCTGTGTATATCTCAGGAATATCCAGTCTGCCGGTCTCCCATCACTCTGTGTATATCTCAGGAATATCCAGTCTGCCCGTCTCCCATCACTCTGTGTATATCTCAGGGATATGCAGTCTGCCCGTCTCCCATAACTCTGTGTATACCTCAGGGATATCCAGTCTGCCCGTCTCCCGTCATTCTGTGTATATCTCAGGGATATCCTGTCTGCCCATCTCCAATCACCCTGTGTATATCTGAGGGATATCCAGTTTGCCCATCTCCTATCACTCTGTGTATCTCTCAGGGATATCCAGTCTGCCCCTCTACCATCACTCTGTGTATATCTCAGGGATATCCAGTCTGCCCATCTCCCATCACTCTGTACTATATCTCACGTATATCCAGTCTGAGCATCACCCATCACTCTGTGTATATCTCAGGAATATCCAGTCTGCCGGTCTCCCATCACTCTGTGTTTATCTCAGGAATATCCAGTCTGCCCCTCTCCCATCACTCTGTGTATATCTCTGGGATATCCAGTCTGCCCATCTCCCATCACTCTGTACTATATCTCACGTATACCCAGTCTGAGCATCTCCCATCACTCTGTGTATACCTCAGGGACATCCAGTCTGCCCGTCTCCCATCACGCTTTGTATATCTCAGGGATATCCAGTCTGCCCGTCTCTCATCACTCTGTGTATATCACAGGGAAATCCAGCCTGCCCACCTCCCATCACTCTTGTATATCTCATGGATATCTAGTCTGCCCGTCTCCCATCACCCTGTGTATATCTGAGGGAGAAACAATTTGCCCATCTCCCATCACTCTGTGTATATCTCAGGAATATCCAGTCTGCCCGACTCCCATCACTCTGTGTACATCTCAGGGATATCCAGTCTGCCCCTCTATCATCACTCTGTGTATATCTCTGGGATATCCAGTCTGCCCATCTCCCATCACTCTGTACTATATCTCACGTATATCCAGTCTGAGCATCTCCCATCACTCTGTGTATATCTGAGGAATATCCAGTCTGCCCGTCTCCCATCACTCTGTGTATATCTCAGGGATATCCAGTCTGCCCATCTCCCATCACTCTGCGTATATCACAGGGAAATCCAGCCTGCCACCTCCCATCACTCTTGTATATCTCAGGTATATCTAGTCTTCCCGTCTCCCATCACTCTGTCTATATCTCAGGAAAATCCAGTCTGCCCGTCTCCCATCACTCTGTACATATCTCAGGGCTATCCAGTGTGCCCGTCTCCCATCACTCTGTGTATATCTCTGGGATATCCAGTCTGCCCATCTCCCATCACTCTGTACTATATCTCACATATATCCAGACTGAGCATCTCCCATCACTCTGTGTATATCTCAGG
The DNA here is from genome assembly GCF_030028105.1 of Mobula birostris. Classification (NCBI taxonomy): domain Eukaryota; kingdom Metazoa; phylum Chordata; class Chondrichthyes; order Myliobatiformes; family Myliobatidae; genus Mobula; species Mobula birostris. The sequence continues at coordinate 103,551,619 of NC_092381.1, forward strand.
AAAATCCAGTCTGCCGGTCTCCCATCACTCTGTGTATATCACAGGAATATCCAGTCTGCCCGTCTCCCATCACTCTGTGTATCCCTCAGGGATATCCAGTCTGCCCGTATCCCATCACTCTGTGTATATCTCAGGAATATCCTGTCTGCCCATCTCCCATCACCCTGTGTATATCTGACGGATATCCAGTTTGCCCATCTCCTATCACTCTGTGTATATCTCAGGGATATCCAGTCTGCCTCTCTACCATCACTCTGTGTATATCTCAGGGATATCCAGTCTGCCCATCTCCCATCACTCTGTGCTATATCTCACGTATATCCAGTCTGAGCATCACCCATCACTCTGTGTATATCTCAGGAATATCCAGTCTGCCGGTCTCCCATCACTCTGTGTTTATCTCAGGAATATCCAGTCTGCCCCTCTCCCATCACTCTGTGTATATCTCTGGGATATCAAGTCTGCCCATCTCCCATCACTCTGTACTATATCTCACGTATATCCAGTCTGAGCATCTCCCATCACTCTGTGTATACCTCAGGGACATCCAGTCTGCCCGTCTCTCATCACTCTTTGTATATCTCAGGGATATCCAGTCTGCCCGTCTCCCATAACCCTGTGTATATCTCAGGGATATCCAGTTTGCGCATCTCCCATCACTCTGTGTATATATCAGGAATATCCAGTCTGCCCGACTCCCATCACTCTGTGTTCATCTCAGGGATATCCAGTCTGCCCCTCTACCATCACTCTGTGTATATCTCTGGATATCCAGTCTGCCCATCTCCATCACTCTGTACTATATCTCACGTATATCCAGTCTGAGCATCACCCATCACTCTGTGTATATCTCAGGAATATCCAGTCTGCCGGTCTCCCATCACTCTGTGTATATCTCAGGAATATCCAGTCTGCCCGTATCCCATCACTCTGTGTATATCTCTGGGATATCCAGTCTGACCGTCTCCCATCACTCTGTGTATACCTCAGGGACATCCAGTCTGCCCATCTCCCGTCATGCTGTGTATATCTCAGGGATATCCAGTCTGCCCATCTCCCATCACCCTGTGTATATCTGAGGGATATCCAGTATGACAACCTCCTATCACTCTGTGTATATCTCAGGAATATCCAGTCTGCCTGACTCCCATCACTCTGTGTACATCTCAGGGATATCCAGTCTGCCCCTCTCCCATCACTCTGTGTATATCTCTGGGATATCCAGTCTGCCCAACTTCCATCACTCTGTACTATATCTCACGTATATCCAGTCTGAGCATCTCCCATCAATCTGTGTATACCTCAGGGACATCCAGTCTGCCCGTCTCCCATCACTCTATGTATATCTCAAGGGTATCCAGTCTGCCCGTCTCCCATCACCCTGTGTATATCTCAGGGATATACAGCTTGCCCATCTCCCATCACTCTGTGTATATCTCAGGAATATCCAGTCTGCCCGACTGCCATCACTCTGTGTACATCTCAGGGATATCCAGTCTGCCGGTCTCCCATTACCCTGTGAATATCTCGGGGACATCCCGTCTGCCCGTCTCCCATCACTCTGTGTATATCTCAGGAATATCCAGTCTGCCCGTATCCCATCGCTCTGTGTATATCTCTGGGATATCCAGTCTGACCATCTCCCATCACTCTGTACTATATCTCACATATATCCAGTCTGAGCATCTCCCATCACTCTGTGTATATCTCAGGAATATCCAGTCTGCCGGTCTCCCATCACTCTGTGTATAACACAGGAATATCCAGTCTGCCGGTCTCCCATCACTCTGTGTATATCTCAGGGATATGCAGTCTGCCCGTCTCCCATAACTCTGTGTATACCTCAGGGATATCCAGTCTGCCCGTATCCCATCAGTGTGTGTATATCTCAGGGATATCCAGTCTGCCCATCTCCCATCACCCTGTGTATATCTGAGGGATATCCAGTTTGCCCATCTCCTATCACTCTGTACTATATCTCACATATATCCAGTCTGAGCATCTCCCATCACTCTGTGTATATCTCAGGAATATCCAGTCTGCCGGTCTCCCATCACTCTGTGTACATCTCAGGGATATCCAGTCTGCCCCTCTCCCATCACTCTGTGTATATCTCTGGGATATCCAGTCTGACCGTCTCCCATTACTCTGTCCATACCTCAGGGACATCCCGTCTGCCTGTCTCCCGTCATGCTGTGTATATCTCAGGCATATCCAGTTTGCCCATCTCCCATCAACTCTGTGTATATCTCTGGGATATCCAGTCTGCCCATCTCCCATCACTCTGTACTAAATCTCACGTATATCCAGTCTGAGCATCTCCCATCACTCTTGGTATATCTCAGGAATATTCAGTCTGCCGGTCTCGCATCACTCTGTGTATATCTCAGGAATATCCAGTCTGACCTTCTCCCATCACTGTGTGTATACCTCAGGGACATCCAGTCTGCCCTTTCCCGTCATGCTGTGTATATCTCAGGGATATCCAGTCTGCCCGTCTCTCATCACTCTGTGTATATCACAGTGAAATCCAGCCTGCCCACCTCCCATCACTCTTGAAAATCTCATGGATATCTAGTCTGCCCGTCTCCCATCACCCTGTGTATATCACAGGGAAATCCAGCCTGCCCACCTCCCATCACTCTTGTATATCTCAGGGATATCTAGTCTTCCCGTCTTCCATCACTCTGTCTATATCTCAGGAATATCCAGTCTGCCCGTCTCCCATCACTCTGTACATATCTCAGGGCTATCCAGTGTGCCCGTCTCCATCACTCTGTGTATATCTCTGGAATATCCAGTCTGCCCATCTCCCATCACTCTGTACTATATCTCACATATATCCAGACTGAGCATCTCCCATCACTCTGTGTATATCTCAGGAATATCCAGTCTGCCGGTCTCCCATCACTCTGTGTATATCACAGGAATATCCAGTCTGCCCGTCTCCCATCACTCTGTGTATATCTCAGGGATATGCAGTCTGCCCGTCTCCCATAACTCTGTGTATACCTCAGGGATATCCAGTCTGCCCGTATCCCGTCATTCTGTGTATATCTCAGGGATATCCTGTCTGCCCATCTCCAATCACCCTGTGTATATCTGAGGGATATCCAGTTTGCCCATCTCCTATCACTCTGTGTATGTCTCAGGGATATCCAGTCTGCCCCTCTACCATCACTCTGTGTATATCTCAGGGATATCCAGTCTGCCCATCTCCCATCACTCTGTACTATATCTCACGTATATCCAGTCTGAGCATCACCCATCACTCTGTGTATATCTCAGGAATATCCAGTCTGCCGGTCTCCCATCACTCTGTGTTTATCTCAGGAATATCCAGTCTGCCCCTCTCCCATCACTCTGTGTATATCTCTGGGATATCCAGTCTGCCCATCTCCCATCACTCTGTACTATATCTCACGTATACCCAGTCTGAGCATCTCCCATCACTCTGTGTATACCTCAGGGACATCCAGTCTGCCCGTCTCCCATCACGCTTTGTATATCTCAGGGATATCCAGTCTGCCCGTCTCTCATCACTCTATGTATATCACAGGGAAATCCAGCCTGCCCACCTCCCATCACTCTTGTATATCTCATGGATATCTAGTCTGCCCGTCTCCCATCACACTGTGTATATCTCAGGGAGAAACAGTTTGCCCATCTCCCATCACTCTGTGTATATCTCAGGAATATCCAGTCTGCCCGACTCCCATCACTCTGTGTGCATCTCAGGGATATCCAGTCTGCCCCTCTATCATCACTCTGTGTATATCTCTGGGATATCCAGTCTGCCCATCTCCCATCACTCTGCGTATATCACAGGGAAATCCAGCCTGCCACCTCCCATCACTCTTGTATATCTCAGGTATATCTAGTCTTCCCGTCTCCCATCACTCTGTCTATATCTCAGGAATAACCAGTCTGCCCGTCTCCCATCACTCTGTACATATCTCAGGGCTATCCAGTGTGCCCGTCTCCCATCACTCTGTGTATATCTCTGGGATATCCAGTCTGCCCATCTCCCATCACTCTGTACTATATCTCACATATATCCAGACTGAGCATCTCCCATCACTCTGTGTATATCTCAGGAAAATCCAGTCTGCCGGTCTCCCATCACTCTGTGTATATCACAGGAATATCCAGTCTGCCCGTCTCCCATCACTCTGTGTATCCCTCAGGGATATCCAGTCTGCCCGTATCCCATCACTCTGTGTATATCTCAGGAATATCCTGTCTGCCCATCTCCCATCACCCTGTGTATATCTGACGGATATCCAGTTTGCCCATCTCCTATCACTCTGTGTATATCTCAGGGATATCCAGTCTGCCTCTCTACCATCACTCTGTGTATATCTCAGGGATATCCAGTCTGCCCATCTCCCATCACTCTGTACTATATCTCACGTATATCCAGTCTGAGCATCACCCATCACTCTGTGTATATCTCTGGGATATCCAGTCTGCCCATCTCCCATCACTCTGTACTATATCTCACGTATATCCAGTCTGAGCATCTCCCATCACTCTGTGTATACCTCAGGGACATCCAGTCTGCCCGTCTCTCATCACTCTTTGTATATCTCAGGGATATCCAGTCTGCCCGTCTCCCATAACCCTGTGTATATCTCAGGGATATCCAGTTTGCGCATCTCCCATCACTCTGTGTATATATCAGGAATATCCAGTCTGCCCGACTCCCATCACTCTGTGTTCATCTCAGGGATATCCAGTCTGCCCCTCTACCATCACTCTGTGTATATCTCTGGGATATCCAGTCTGCCCATCTCCCATCACTCTGTACTATATCTCACGTATATCCAGTCTGAGCATCACCCATCACTCTGTGTATATCTCTGGAATATCCAGTCTGCCGGTCTCCCATCACTCTGTGTATATCTCAGGAATATCCAGTCTGCCCGTATCCCATCACTCTGTGTATATCTCTGGGATATCCAGTCTGACCGTCTCCCATCACTCTGTGTATACCTCAGGGACATCCAGTCTGCCCGTCTCCCGTCATGCTGTGTATATCTCAGGGATATCCAGTCTGCCCATCTCCCATCACCCTGTGTATATCTGAGGGATATCCAGTTTGACAATCTCCTATCACTCTGTGTATATCTCAGGAATATCCTGTCTGCCTGACTCCCATCACTCTGTGTACATCTCAGGGATATCCAGTCTGCCCCTCTCCCATCACTCTGTGTATATCTCTGGGATATCCAGTCTGCCCAACTTCCATTACTCTGTACTATATCTCACGTATATCCAGTCTGAGCATCTCCCATCAATCTGTGTATACCTCAGGGACATCCAGTCTGCCCGTCTCCCATCACTCTATGTATATCTCAAGGGTATCCAGTCTGCCCGTCTCCCATCACCCTTTGTATATCTCAGGGATATACAGCTTGCCCATCTCCCATCACTCTGTGTATATCTCAGGAATATCCAGTCTGCCCGACTGCCATCACTCTGTGTACATCTCAGGGATATCCAGTCTGCCCCTCTATCATCACTCTGTATATATCTCTGGGATATCCAGTCTGCCCATCTTCCATCACTCTGTACTATATCTCAGGTATATCCAGTCTGAGCATCTCCCATCACTCTGTGTATATCTGAGGAATATCCAGTCTGCCCGTCTCCCATCATTCTGTACATATCTCAGGGATATCCAGTGTGCCCGTCTCCCATCACTCTGTGTATATCTCAGGAATATCCAGTCTGCCCGTATCCCATCGCTCTGTGTATATCTCTGGGATATCCAGTCTGACCATCTCCCATTACTCTGTGTATACCTCAGGGACATCCCGTCTGCCCGTCTCCCGTCATGCTGTGTATATCTCAGACATATCCAGTTTGCCCATCTCCCATCACTCTGTGTATATCTCAGGAATATCCAGTCTGCCCGACTCCCATCACTCTGTACTATATCTCACGTATATCCAGTCTGAGCATCTCCCATCACTCTTGGTATATCTCAGGAATATCCAGTCTGCCGGTCTCCCATCACTCTGTGTGTATCTCAGGAATATCCAGTCTGATGGTCTCCAATCACTGTGTGTATACCTCAGGGACATCCAGTCTGCCCGTCTCCCGTCATGCTGTGTATATCTAAGGTATATCCAGTCTGCCCGTCTCTCATCACTCTGTGTATATCACAGTGAAATCCAGCCTGCCCACCTCCATCACTCTTGTATATCTCATGGATATCTAGTCTGCCCGTCTCCCATCACCCTGTGTATATCTCAGGGATACACAGTTTGCCCATCTCCCATCACTCTGTGTATATCTCAGGAATATCCAGTCAGCCCGACTCCCATCTCTCTGTATACATCTCAGGGATATCCAGTCTGCCCCTCTCCCATCACTCTGTGTATATCGCTGGGATATCCAGTCTGCCCATCTTGCATCACTCTGTACTATATCTCACGTATATCCAGTCTGAGCATCTCCCATCACTCTGTGTATATCTGAGGAATATCCAGACTGCCCATCTCCCATCACTCTGCGTATATCACAGGGAAATCCAGCCTGCCCACCTCCCATCTCTCTTGTATATCTCAGGGATATTTAGTCTTCCCGTCTCCCATCACTCTGTCTATATCTCAGGAATATCCAGTCTGCCCGTCTCCCATCACTCTGTACATATCTCAGGGCTATCCAGTGTGCCCGTCTCCCATCACCCTGTGTATATCTCAGGGATATACAGTCTGCCCCTCTATCATCACTCTGTGTATATCTCTGGGATATCCAGTCTGCCCATCTCCCATCACTCTGTACTATATCTCACATATATCCAGTCTGAGCATCTCCCATCACTCTGTGTATATCTCTGGGATATCCAGTGTGCCCGTCTCCCATCACTCTATGTATATCTCAGGGATATCCAATCTGCCCGTCTCCCATAACCCTGTGTATATCTCAGGGATATCCAGTTTGCGCATCTCCCATCTCTCTGTGTATATCTCAGGAATATCCAGTCTGCCCGACTCCCATCACTCTGTGTTCATCTCAGGGATATCCAGTCTGCCCATCTCCCATCACTCTGTACTATATCTCACGTATATCCAGTCTGAGCATCACCCATCACTCTGTGTATATCTCAGGAATATCCAGTCTGCCGGTCTCCCATCACTCTGTGTATATCTCAGGAATATCCAGTCTGACCGTCTCCCATCACTCTGTGTATATCTCTGGGATATCCAGTCTGACCGTCTCCCATCACTCTGTGTATACCTCAGGGACATCCAGTCTGCCCGTCTCCCGTCATGCTGTGTATATCTCAGGAATATCCAGTCTGCCCGTCGCCCATAACTCTGTGTATATCTCAGGGATATGCAGTCTGCCCGTCTCTCATCACTCTGTGTATATCACAGTGAAATCCAGCCTGCCCACCTCCCATCACTCTTGTATATCTCAGGGATATCTAGTCTGCCCGTCTCCCAACACCCTGTGTATATCTCAGGGAGAAACAGTTTGCCCATTTCCCATCACTCTGTGTATATCTCAGGAATATCCAGTCTGCCGGTCTCCCATCACTCTGTTTATATCACAGGAATATCCAGTCTGCCCGTCTCCCATCACTCTGTGTATATCTCAGGGATATCCAGTCTGCCTGTATCAAATCACTCTGTGTATATCTCAGGGATATCCAGTCTGCCCCTCTCTCATCACTCTGTATATATCTCTGGGATATCCAGTCTGCCCTAATTCCATCACTCTGTACTATATCTCACGTATATCCAGTCTGAGCATCTCCCATCAATCTGTGTATACCTCAGGGACATCCAGTCTGCCCGTCTCCCATCACTCTATGTATATCTCAGGGATATCCAGTCTGCCCGTCTCCCATCACCCTGTGTATATCTCAGGGATATACAGCTTGCCCATCTCCCATTACTCTGTGTATATCTCAGGAATATCCAGTGTGCCCGACTGCCATCACTCTGTGTACATCTCAGGGATATCCAGTCTGCCCCTCTATCATCACAATGTGTATATCACTGGGATATCCAGTCTGCCCATCTTCCATCACTCTGTACTATATCTCAGGTATATCCAGTCTGAGCATCTCCCATCACTCTGTGTATATCTGAGGAATATCCAGTCTGCCCAGCTCCCATCACTCTGTACATATCTCAGTATCCAGTGTGCCCGTCTCCCATCGCTCTGTGTATATCTCAGGGACATCCCGTCTGCCCGTCTCCGATCACTCTTGGTATATCTCAGGAATATCCAGTCTACCCGTATCCCATCACTCTGTGTATATCTCTGGGATATCCAGTCTGACCTTCTCCCATCACTCTGTGTATGCCTCAGGGACATCCAGTCTGCCCGTCTCCCGGCATGCTGTGTATATCTCATGGATATCTAGTCTGCCCGTCTCCCATCACCCTGTGTATATCTCAGGGAGGAACAGTTTGCCCATCTCCCATCACTCTGTGTATATCTCAGGAATATCCAGTCTGCCCGACTCCCATCACTCTGTGTACATCTCAGGGAAATCCAGTCTGCCCCTCTATCATCACTCTGTGTATATCTCTGGGATATCCAGTCTGCCCATCTCCCATCACTCTGTACTATATCTCACATATATCCAGTCTGAGCATCTCCCATCACTCTGTGTATATCTCAGGAATATCCAGTCTGCCGGTCTCCCAGCACTCTGTGTATATCACAGGAATATCCAGTCTGCCCGTCTCCCATCACTCTGTGTATATCTCAGGGATATGCAGTCTGCCCGTCTCCCATAACTCTGTGTATACCTCAGGGATATCCAGTCTGCCCGTATCCCATCACTCTGTGTATATCTCAGGGATATCCAGTCTGCCCCTCTCCCATCACTCTGTGTATATCTCTGGGATATCCAGTCTGCCCAACTTCCATCACTCTGTACTATATCTCACGTATATCCAGTCTGAACATCTCCCATGAATCTGTGTATACCTCAGGGACATCCAGTCTGCCCGTCTCCCATCACTCGATGTATATCACGGGGATATCCAGTCTGCCCGTCTCCCATCACCCTGTGTATATCTCAGGGATATACAGCTTGCCCATCTCCCATCACTCTGTGTATATCTCAGGGATATCCAATCTGCCCGTCTCCGATCACTCTTGGTATATCTCTGGAATATCCAGTCTGCCGGTCTCCCATTACTCTGTGAATATCTCAGGGACATCCCGTCTGCCCGTCTCCCATCACTCTGTGTATATCTCAGGAATATCCAGTCTGCCCGTATCCCATCGCTCTGTGTATATCTCTGGGATATCCAGTCTGACCGTCTCCCATTACTCTGTGTATAGCTCAGGGACATCCCGTCTGCCCGTCTCCCGTCATGCTGTGTATATCTCAGGCATATCCAGTTTGCCCATCTCCCATCACTCTGTGTATATCTCAGGAATATCCAGTCTGCCCGACTCCCATCACTCTGTGTTCATCTCAGGGATATCCAGTCTGCCCCTCTACCATCAATCTGTGTACATCTCTGGGATACCCAGTCTGCCCATCTCCCATCACTCTGTACTATATCTCACGTATATCCAGTCTGAGCATCTCCCATCACTCTTGGTATATCTCAGGAATATCCAGTCTGCCGGTCTCCCATCACTCTGTGTGTATCTCAGGAATATCCTCTCTGATGGTCTCCCATCTCTGTGTGTAAACCTCAGGGACATCCAGTCTGCCCGTCTCCCGTCATGCTGTGTATATCTAAGGGATATCCAGTCTGCCCGTCTCTCATCACTCTGCGTGTATCACAGAGAAATCCAGCCTGCCCACCTCCCATCACTCTTGTATATCTCATGGATATCTAGTCTGCCCGTCTCCCATCACCCTGTGTATATCTCAGGGATATCCAGTTTGTCCATCTCCCATCACTCTGTGTATATCTCAGGAATATCCAGTGTGCCCGTCTCCCATCACCCTGTGTATATCTCAGGGATATACAGTCTGCCCCACTATCATCACTCTGTGTATATCTCTGGGATATCCAGTCTGCCCATCTCCCATCACTCTGTACTATATCTCAAATATATCCAGTCTGAGCATCTCCCATCACTCTGTGTATATCTCAGGAATATCCAGTCTGCCGGTCTCCCATCACTCTGTGTATATCTCAGGGATATGCATTCTGCCCGTCTCCCATAACTCTGTGTATACCTCAGGGATGTCCAGTCTGCCGTATCCCATCACTCTGTGTATAACTCAGGGTTATCCAGTCTGCCCATCTCCCATCACCCTGTGTATATCTCAGGGATATCCAGTTTGCCCATTCCTATCACTCTGTGTATATCTCAGGGTTATCCAGTCTGCCCCTCTACCATCACTCTGTGTATATCTCTGGGATATCCAGTGTGCCCATCTCTCATCACTCTGTACTATATCTCACGTATATCCAGTCTGAGCATCACCCATCACTCTGTGTATATCTCAGGAATATCCAGTCTGCTGGTCCCCCATCACTCTGTGTTTATCTCAGGAATATCCAGTTTGCCCGTCTCCCATCACTCTGTGCATATCTCTGGGATATCCAGTCTGCCCATCTCCCATCACTCTGTACTATATCTCACATATATCCACTCTGAGCATCTCCCATCACTCTGTGTATACCTCAGGGACATCCAGTCTGCCCGTCTCCCATCACTCTATGTATATCTCAGGGATATCCAGACTGCCCGTCTCCCATAACCCTGTGTATATCTCAGGGATATCCAGTTTGCGCATCTCCCATCTCTCTGTGTATATCTCAGGAATATCCAGTCTGTTCGACTCCCATCACTCTGAGTTCATCTCAGGTATATGCAGTCTGCCCCTCTACCATCACTCTGTGTATATCTCTGGGATATCCAGTCTGCCCATCTCCCATCACTCTGTACTATATCTCACGTATATCCAGTCTGAGAATCACCCATCATTCTGTGTATATCTCAGGAATATCCAGTCTGCCGGTCTCCCATCACTCTGTGTATATCTCAGGAATATCCAGTCTGCCCGTCTCCCATCACTCTGTGTATATCTCTGGGATATCCAGTCTGACCATCTCCCATCTCTCTGTGTATACCTCAGGGACATCCAGTCTGCCCGTCTCCCGTCATGCTGTGTATATCTCAGGAATATCCAGTCTGCCCGTCGCCCATAACTCTGTGTATATCTCAGGGATATCCAGTCTGCCCGTGTCTCATCACTCTGTGTATATCACAGTGAAATCCAGCCTGCCCACCTCCCATCACTCTTGTATATCTCAGGGATATCTAATCTGCCCGTCTCCCATCACCCTGTGTATATCTCAGCGAGAAACAGTTTGCCCATTTCCCATCACTCTGTGTATATCTCAGGAATATCCAGTCTGCCCGACTCGCATCACTCTGTGTACATCTCAGGGATATCCAGTCTGCCCCTCTATCATCACTCTGTGTATATCTCTGGGATATCCAGTCTGCCCATCTCCCATCACTCTGTACTATATCTCACATATATCCAGTCTGAGCATCTCCCATCACTCTGTGTATATCTCAGGAATATCCAGTCTGCCGGTCTCCCATCACTCTGTGTATATCTCAGGAATATCCAGTCTGCCCGTCTCCCATCACTCTGTGTATATCTCAGGGATATCCAGTCTGCCCGTATCCCATCACTCTGTGTATATCTCAGGGATATCCAGTCTGCCCATCTCCCATCACCCTGTGTATATCTGAGGGATATCCAGTCTGACCATCTCCCATCACTCTGTGTGTACCTCAGGGACATCCAGTCTGCCCGTCTCCCGTCATGCTGTGTATATCTCAGGAATATCCAGTCTGCCCGTCGCCCATAACTCTGTGTATATCTCAGGGATATCCAGTCTGCCCGTCTCTCATCACTCTGTGTATATCACAGTGAAATCCAGCCTGCCCACCTCCCATCACTCTTGTATATCTCAGGGATATCTAGTCTGCCCGTCTCCCATCACCCTGTGTATATCTCAGGGAGAAACAGTTTGCCCATTTCCCATCACTCTGTGTATATCTCAGGAATATCCAGTCTGCCCGACTCCCATCACTCTGTGTACATCTCAGGGATATCCAGTCTGCCCCTCTATCATCACTCTGTGTATATCTCTGGGATATCCAGTCTGCCCATCTCCCATCACTCTGTACTATATCTCAAATATATCCAGTCTGAGCATCTCCCATCACTCTGTGTATATCTCAGGAATATCCATTCTGCCGGTCTCCCATCACTCTGTTTATATCACAGGAAAATCCAGTCTGCCCGTCTCCCATCACTCTGTGTATATCTCAGGGATATCCAGTCTGCCCGTATCCCATCACTCTGTGTATATCTCAGGGATATCCAGTCTGCCCATCTCCCATCACCCTGTGTATATCTGAGGGATATCCACTTTGCCCATCTCCTATCACTGTGTGTATATCTCAGGAATATCCAGTCTGCCCGACTCCCATCACTCTGTGTACATCTCAGGGATATCCAGTCTGCCCCTCTCCCATCACTCTGTGTACATCTCTGGGATATCCAGTCTGCCCAAATTCCATCACTCTGTACTATATCTCACTTATCCATTCTGAGCATCTCCCATCACTCTTTGTATATCTGAGGAATATCCAGTCTGCCCGTCTCCCATCACTCTGTACATATCTCAGGGATATCCAGTGTGCCCGTCTCCCATCACTCTGTGTATATCTCAGGGATATCCAATCTGCCCGTCTCCGATCACTCTTGGTATATCTCAGGAATATCCAGTCTGCCGGTCTCCCATCACTCTGTGTATATCTCAGGGACATCCCGTCTGCCCGTCTCCCATCACTCTGTGTATATCTCAGGAATATCCAGTCTGCCCGTATCACATCACTCTGTGTATATCTCTGGGATATCCAGTCTGACTGTCTCCCATTACTCTGTGTATACCTCAGAGACATCCCGTCTGCCCGTCTCCCGTCAAGCTGTGTATATCTCAGGCATATCCAGTTTGCCCATCTCACATCACTCTGTGTATATCTCAGGAATATCCAGTCTGCCCGACTCCCATCACTCTGTGTTCATCTCAGGGATATCCAGTCTGCCCCTCTACCATCACTCTGTGTATATCTCTGGGATATCCAGTCTGCACATCTCCCATCACTCTGTACTATATCTCACGTATATCCAGTCTGAGCATCTCCCATCACTCTTGGTATATCTCAAGAATATCCAGTCTGCCGGTCTCGCATCACTCTGTGTTTCCCTCAGGAATATCCAGTCTGACCATCTCCCATCACTGTGTGTATACCTCAGGGACATCCAGTCTGCCCGTCTCCGGTCATGCTGTGTATATCTCAGGGATATCCAGTCTGCCCGTCTCTCATCACTCTGTGTATATCACAGTGAAATCCAGCCAGCCCAGCTCCCATCACTCCTGTATATCTCATGGATATCTACTCTGCCCGTCTCCCATCACCCTGTGTATATCTCAGGTATATACAGTTTGCCCATCTCCCATCACTCTGTGTATATCTCAGGAATATCCAGTCTGCCCGGCTCCCATCTCTCTGTGTACATCTCAGGGATATCCAGTCTGCCCCTCTCCCATCACTCTGTGTATATCTCTGGGATATCCAGTCTGCCCATCTTCCATCACTCTGTACTATATCTCACGTATATCCAGTCTGAGCATCTCCCATCACTCTGTGTATATCTGAGGAATATCCAGTCTGCCCGTCTCCCATCACTCTGTGTATATCTCAGGGATATCCAGTCTGCCCATCTCCCATCACTCTGCGCATATCACAGGTAAATTCAGCCTGCGCACCTCCCATCACTCTTGTATATCTCAGGGATATCTAGTCTTCCCGTCTCCCATCACTCTGTCTATATCTCAGGAATATCCAGTCTGCCCGACTCCCATCACTCTGTGTTCATCTCAGGGATATCCAGTCTGCCCCTCTACCATCACTCTGTGTATATCTCTGGGATATCCAGTCTGCCCATCTCCCATCACTCTGTACAATATCTCACGTATATCCAGTCTGAGCATCACCCATCACTCTGTGTATATCTCAGGAATATCCAGTCTGCCCGTCTCCCATCACTCTGTGTATATCTCTGGGATATCCAGTCTGACCGTCTCCCATCACTCTATGTATACCTCAGGGACATCCAGTCTGCCCGTCTCCCGTCATCCTGTGTATATCTCAGGAATATCCAGTCTGCCCGTCTCCCATAACTCTGTGTATATCTCAGGGATATCCAGTCTGCCCGTCTCTCATCACTCTGTGTATGTCACAGTGAAATCCAGCCTGCCCACCTCCCATCACTCTTGTATATCTCATGGATATCTAGTCTGCCCGTCTCCCATCACCCTGTGTATATCTCAGGGAGAAAGAGTTTGCCCATTTCCCATCACTCTGTGTATATCTCAGGAATATCCAGTCTGCCCGACTCCCATCACTCTATGTACATATCAGGGATATCCAGTCTGCCCCTCTATCATCACTCTGTGTATATCACTGGGATATCCAGTCTGCCCATGTCCCATCACTCTGTACTAAATCTCACATATATCCAGTCTGAGCATCTCCCATCACTCTGTGTATATCTCAGGAATATCCAGTCTGCCGGTCTCCAATCACTCTGTGTATATCACAGCAATATCCAGTCTGCCCGTCTCCCATCACTCTGTGTATACCTCAGGGACATCCAGTCTGCCCGTCTCCCGTCATGCTGTGTATATCTCAGGAATATCCAGTCTGCCCGTCTCCCATAACTCTGTGTATATCTCAGGGATATCCAGTCTGCCCGTCTCTCATCACTCTGTGTATGTCACAGTGAAATCCAGCCTGCCCACCTCCCATCACTCTTGTATATCTCATGGATATCTAGTCTGCCCGTCTCCCATCACCCTGTGTATATCTCAGGGAGAAAGAGTTTGCCCATTTCCCATCACTCTGTGTATATCTCAGGAATATCCAATCTGCCCGACTCCCATCACTCTATGTACATATCAGGGATATCCAGTCTGCCCCTCTATCATCACTCTGTGTATATCACTGGGATATCCAGTCTGCCCATGTCCCATCACTCTGTACTATATCTCACATATATCCAGTCTGAGCATCTCCCATCACTCTGTGTATATCTCAGGAATATCCAGTCTGCCGGTCTCCAATCACTCTGTGTATATCACAGCAATATCCAGTCTGCCCGTCTCCCATCACTCTGTGTATATCTCAGGGATATGCAGATCTGCCAGTCTCCCATAACTCTGTGTTTACCTCAGGGATATCCAGTCTGCCCGTATCCCATCTCTCTTGTATATCTCAGGGATATTTAGTCTTCCCGTCTCCCATCACTCTGTCTATATCTCAGGAATATCCAGTCTGCCCGTCTCCCATCACTCCGTACATATCTCAGGGCTATCCAGTGTGCCCGTCTCCCATCACCCTGTGTATATCTCAGGGATATACAGTCTGCCCCTCTATCATCACTCTGTGTATATCTCTGGGATATCCAGTCTGCCCATCTCCCATCACTCTGTACTATATCTCACATATATCCAGTCTGAGCATCTCCCATCACTCTGTGCATATCTCAGGAATATCCAGTCTGCCGGTCTCCCATCACTCTGTGTATATCTCAGGGATATCCAGTCTGCCCATCTCCCATCACTCTGTGTATATCTCAGGGATATCCAGTTTGCCCATTCCTATCACTCTGTGTATATCTCAGGGTTATCCAGTCTGCCCCTCTACCATCACTCAGTGTATATCTCTGGGATATCCAGTCTGGCCATCTCCCATCACTCTGTACGAAATCTCACATATATCCAGTCTGAGCATCTCCCAGAACTCTGTGTATATCACAGGAATATCCAGTCTGCCGGACTCCCATCACTCTGTGTATATCTCAGGAATATGCAGTCTGCCCGTCTCCCATCACTCTGTGTCTCTCTCAGGGATATCCAGTCTGCCCATCTCTCATCACCCTGTGTATATCTGAGGGATATCCAGTTTGCCCATCTCCAAACACTCTGTGTATGTCTCAGGAATATCCAGTCTGCCCGACTCCCATCACTCTGTGTACATCTCTGGGATATCCAGTCTGCCCCTCTCCCATCACTCTGTGTATATCTCTGGGATATCCAGTCTGCCCATCTTCCATCACTCTGTACTATATCTCACGTATATCCAGTCTGAGCATCTCCCATCACTCTGTGTATACCTCAGGGGCATCCAGTCTGCCCGTCTCCCATCACTCTATGTATATCTCAGGGATATCCAGTCTGCCCGTCTCCCATAACCCTGTGTATATCTCAGGGATATCCAGTTTGCGCATCTCCGATCATTCTGTACTATATCTCACGTATATCCAGTCTGAGCATCACCCATCACTCTGTGTATATCTCAGGAATATCCAGTCTGCCGGTCTCCCATCACTCTGTGTATATCTCAGGAATATCCAGTCTGCCCGTCTCCCATCACTCTGTATATATCTCTGGGATATCCAGTCTGACCATCTCCCATCACTCTGCGTATATCACAGGGAAATCCAGCCTGCCCACCTCCCATCTCTCTTGTATATCTCAGGGATATTTAGTCTTCCCGTCTCCCATCACTCTGTCTATATCTCAGGAATATCCAGTCTGCCCGTCTCCCATCACTCCGTACATATCTCAGGGCTATCCAGTGTGCCCGTCTCCCATCACCCTGTGTATATCTCAGGGATATACAGTCTGCCCCTCTATCATCACTCTGTGTATATCTCTGGGATATCCAGTCTGCCCATCTCCCATCACTCTGTACTATATCTCACATATATCCAGTCTGAGCATCTCCCATCACTCTGTGTATATCTCAGGAATATCCAGTCTGCCGGTCTCCCATCACTCTGTGTATATCTCAGGGATATCCAGTCTGCCCATCTCCCATCACCCTGTGTATATCTCAGGGATATCCAGTTTGCCCATTCCTATCACTCTGTGTATATCTCAGGGTTATCCAGTCTGCCCCTCTACCATCACTCAGTGTATATCTCTGGGATATCCAGTCTGCCCATCTCCCATCACTCTGTACGAAATCTCACATATATCCAGTCTGAGCATCTCCCAGAACTCTGTGTATATCACAGGAATATCCAGTCTGCCGGACTCCCATCACTCTGTGTATATCTCAGGAATATGCAGTCTGCCCGTCTCCCATCACTCTGTGTCTATCTCAGGGATATCCAGTCTGCCCATCTCTCATCACCCTGTGTATATCTGAGGGATATACAGTTTGCCCATCTCCAAACACTCTGTGTATATCTCAGGAATATCCAGTCTGCCCGACTCCCATCACTCTGTGTACATCTCTGGGATATCCAGTCTGCCCCTCTCCCATCACTCTGTGTATATCTCTGGGATATCAAGTCTGCCCATCTTCCATCACTCTGTACTATATCTCACGTATATCCAGTCTGAGCATCTCCCATCACTCTGTGTATACCTCAGGGACATCCAGTCTGCCCGTCTCCCATCACTCTATGTATATCTCAGGGATATCCAGTCTGCCCGTCTCCCATAACCCTGTGTATATCTCAGGGATATCCAGTTTGCGCATCTCCCATCTCTCTGTGTATATCTCAGGAATATCCAGTCTGCCCATCTCCGATCACTCTGTACTATATCTCACGTATATCCAGTCTGAGCATCACCCATCACTCTGTGTATATCTCAGGAATATCCAGTCTGCCGGTCTCCCATCACTCTGTGTATATCTCAGGAATATCCAGTCTGCCCGCCTCCCGTCATGCTGTGTATATCTCAGGAATATCCAGTCTGCCCGTCGCCCATAACTCTGTGTATATCTCAGGGATATCCAGTCTGCCCGTCTCTCATCACTCTGTGTATATCACAGTGAAATCCAGCCTGCCCACCTCCCATCACTCTTGTATATCTCAGGTATATCTAGTCTGCCCATCTCCCATCACTCTGTGTACATCTCAGGGATATCCAGTCTGCCCCTCTATCATCACTCTGTGTATATCTCTGGGATATCCAGTCTGCCCATCTCGCATCACTCTGTACTATATCTCACATATATCCAGTCTGAGCATCTCCCATCACTCTGTGTATATCTCAGGAATATCCACTCTGCCGGTCTCCCATCACTCTGTTTACATGACAGGATTATCCAGTCTGCCCGTCTCCCATCACTCTGTGTATATCTCAGGGATATCCAGTCTGCCCGTATCCCATCACTCTGTGTATATCTCAGGGATATCCAGTCTGCCCATTTCCCATCACCCTGTGTATATCTGAGGGATATCCAGTTTGCCCATCTCCTATCACTCCGTGTATATCTCAGGAATATCCAGTCTGCCCGACTCCCATCACTCTGTGTACATCTCAGGGATATCCAGTCTGCCCCTCTCCCATCACTCTGTGTATATCTCTGGGATATCCAGTCTGCCCAAATTCCATCACTCTGTACTATATCTCACGTATATCCAGTCTGAGCATCTCCCATCAATCTGTGTATACCTCAGGGACATCCAGTCTGCCCGTCTCCCATCACTCTATTTATATCTCAGGGATATCCAGTCTGCCCGTCTCCCATCACCCTGTGTATATCTCAGGGATATACAGCTTGCCCATCTCCCATTATTCTGTGTATATCTCAGGAATATCCAGTGTGCCCGACTGCCATCACTCTGTGTACATCTCAGGGATATCCAGTCTGCCCCTCTATCATCACTCTGTGTATATCACTGGGATATCCAGTCTGCCCATCTTCCATCACTCTGTACTATATCTCAGGTATATCCAGTCTGAGCATCTCCCATCACTCTGTGTATATCTGAGGAATATCCAGTCTGCCCGTCTCCCATCACTCTGTACATATCTCAGGGATATCCAGTGTGCCCGTCTCCCATCGCTCTGTGTATATCTCAGGGATATCCAATCTGCCCGTCTCCGATCACTCTTGGTATATCTCAGGAATATCCAGTCTGCCGGTCTCCCATCACTCTGTGTATATCTCAGGGACATCCCGTTGCCCGTCTCCCATCACTCTGTGTATATCTCAGGAATATCCAGTCTGCCCGTATCCCATCACTCTGTGTATATCTCTGGGATATCCAGTCTGACCGTCTCCCATTACTCTGTGTATACCTCAGGGACATCCCGTCTGCCCGTCTCCCGTCATGCTGTGTATATCTCAGGCATATCCAGTTTGCCCATCTCCCATCACTCTGTGTATATCTCAGGAATATCCAGTCTGCCCGACTCCCATCACTCTGTGTTCATCTCAGGGATATCCAGTCTGCCCATCTCCCATCACTCTGTACTATATCTCACGTATATCCAGTCTGAGCATCTCCCATCACTCTTGGTATATCTCAGGAATATCCAGTCTGCCGGTCTCCCATCACTCTGTGTATACCTCAGGGACATCCAGTCTGCCCGTCTCCCGTCATGCTGTGTATATCTCCGGGATATCCAGTCTGCCCGTCTCTCATCACTCTGTGTATATCACAGTGAAATCCAGCCTGCCCACCTCCCATCACTCTTGTATATCTCATGGATATCTAGTCTGCCCGTCTCCCATCACCCTGTGTATATCTCAGGGATGTACAGTTTGCCCATCTCCCATCACTCTGTGTATATCTCAGGAATATCCAGTCTGCCCGGCTCCCATCTCTCTGTGTACATCTCAGGGATATCCAGTCTGCCCCTCTCCCATCACTCTGTGTATATCTCTGGGATATCCAGTCTGCCCATCTTCCATCACTCTGTATTATATCTCACGTATATCCAGTCTGAGCATCTCCCATCACTCTGTGTATATCTGAGGAATATCCAGTCTGCCCGTCTCCCATCACTCTGTGTATATCTCAGGGATATCCAGTCTGCCCATCTCCCATTCCTCTGCGCATATCACAGGGAAATCCAGCCTGCCCACCTCCCATCACTCTTGTATATCTCAGGGATATCTAGTCTTCCCGTCTCCCATCACTCTGTCTATATCTCAGGAATATCCAGTCTGCCCGACTCCCATCACTCTGTGTTCATCTCAGGGATATCCAGTCTGCCCCTCTACCATCACTCTGTGTATATCTCTGGGATATCCAGTCTGCCCACCTCCCATCACTCTGTACTATATCTCACGTATATCCAGTCTGAGCATCACCCATCACTCTGTGTATATCTCAGGAATATCCAGTCTGCCCGTCTCCCATCACTCTGTGTATATCTCTGGGATATCCAGTCTGACCGTCTCCCATCACTCTGTGTATACCTCAGGGACATCCAGTCTGCCCGTCTCCCGTCATGCTGTGTATATCTCAGGAATATCCAGTCTGCCCGTCTCCTATAACTCTGTGTATATCTCAGGGATATCCAGTCTGCCCATCTCTCATCACTCTGTGTATATCACAGTGAAATCCAGCCTGCCCACCTCCCATCACTCTTGTATATCTCATGGATATCTAGTCTGCCCGTCTCCCATCACCCTGTGTATATCTCAGGGATGTACAGTTTGCCCATCTCCCATCACTCTGTGTATATCTCAGGAATATCCAGTCTGCTCGGCTCCCATCTCTCTGTGTACATCTCAGGGATATCCAGTCTGCCCCTCTCCCATCACTCTGTGTATATCTCTGGGATATCCAGTCTGCCCAACTTCCATCATTTGTACTATATCTCACGTATATCCAGTCTGAGCATCTCCCATCACTCTGTGTATATCTCAGGAATATCCAGTCTGCCGGTCTCCCATCACTCTGTGTTTCTCACAGGAATATCCAGTCTGCCCGACTCCCATCACTCTGTTTGTATCTGAGGGATATCCAGTTTGCCCATCTCCTATCACTCTGTGTATATGTCAGGAATATCCAGTCTGCCCGACTCCCATCACTCTGTGTACATCTCAGGGATATCCAGTCTGCCCCTCTCCCATCACTCTGTGTATACCTCTGGGTTATCCAGTCTGCCCAACTTCCATCACTCTGTACTATATCTCAGGTATATCCAGTCTGAGCATCTCCCATCACTGTGTGTATATCTGAGGAATATCCAGTCTGCCCGTCTCCTATCACTCTGTACATATCTCAGGGATATCCAATGTGCCCGTCTCCCATCTCTCTGTGTATATCTCAGGGATATCCAATCTGCCCGTCTCCGATCACTCTTGGTATATCTCAGGAATATCCAGTCTGCCGGTCTCCCATCACTCTGTGAATATCTCAGGGACATTCCGTCTGCCCGTCTCCCATCACTCTGTGTATATCTCAGGAATATCCAGTCTGCCCGTATCCCATCACTCTGTGTATATCTTGGGATATCCAGTCTGACCGTCTGCCATTATTCTGTGTGTACCTCAGGGACATCCCGTCTGCACGTGGCACGTCATGCTGTGTATATCTCAGGCATATCCAGTTTGCCCATCTCCCATCACTCTGTGTATATCTCTGGGATATCCAGTCTGCCCATCTTCCATCACTCTGTACTATATCTCACATATATCCAGTCTGAGCATCTCCCATCACTCTGTGTATATCTCAGGAATATCCAGTCTGCCGGTCTCCCATCACTCTGTGTATATCTCAGGGATATGCATTCTGCCCGTCTCCCATAACTCTGTGTATACCTCAGGGATATCCAGTCTGCCCGTATCCCATCACTCTGTGTATATCTGAGGGATATCCAGTTTGCCCATCTCCTATCACTCTGTGTATATCTCAGGGATATCCAGTCTGCCCCTCTACCATCACTCTGAGATATCTCTGGGATATCCAGTCTGCCCATCTCCCATCACTCTGTACAATATCTCATGTATATCCAGTCTGAGCATATCCCATCACTCTTGGTATATCGCAGGAATATCCAGTCTGCCGGTCTCCCATCACTCTGTGTATATCTCAGGAATATCCAGTCTGACGGTCTCCCATCACTATGTGTATACCTCAGGGACATCCAGTCTGCCCGTCTCCCGTCATGCTGTGTATATCTCAGAGATATCCAGTCTGCCCGTCTCTCATCACCCTGTGTATATCACAGTGAAATCCAGCCTGCCCACCTCCCATCACTCTTGTATATCTCATGGATATCTTGTCTGCCCGTCTCCCATCACCCTGTGTATATCTCAGGGATATACAGTTTGCCCATCTCCCATCACTCTGTGTATATCTCAGGAATATCCAGTCTGCCCGACTCCCATCACTCTGTGTACATCTCAGGGATATCCAGTCTGCCCCTCTCCCATCACTCTGTGTATATCTCTGGGATATCCAGTCTGCCCAAATTCCATCACTCTGTACTATATCTCACGTATATCCAGTCTGAGCATCTCCCATCAATCTGTGTATACCTCAGGGACATCCAGTCTGCCCGTCTCCCATCACTCTATTTATATCTCAGGGATATCCAGTCTGCCCGTCTCCCATCACCCTGTGTATATCTCAGGGATATACAGCTTGCCCATCTCCCATTATTCTGTGTATATCTCAGGAATATCCAGTGTGCCCGACTGCCATCACTCTGTGTACATCTCAGGGATATCCAGTCTGCCCCTCTATCATCACTCTGTGTATATCACTGGGATATCCAGTCTGCCCATCTTCCATCACTCTGTACTATATCTCAGGTATATCCAGTCTGAGCATCTCCCATCACTCTGTGTATATCTGAGGAATATCCAGTCTGCCCGTCTCCCATCACTCTGTACATATCTCAGGGATATCCAGTGTGCCCGTCTCCCATCGCTCTGTGTATATCTCAGGGATATCCAATCTGCCCGTCTCCGATCACTCTTGGTATATCTCAGGAATATCCAGTCTGCCGGTCTCCCATCACTCTGTGTATATCTCAGGGACATCCCGTTGCCCGTCTCCCATCACTCTGTGTATATCTCAGGAATATCCAGTCTGCCCGTATCCCATCACTCTGTGTATATCTCTGGGATATCCAGTCTGACCGTCTCCCATTACTCTGTGTATACCTCAGGGACATCCCGTCTGCCCGTCTCCCGTCATGCTGTGTATATCTCAGGCATATCCAGTTTGCCCATCTCCCATCACTCTGTGTATATCTCAGGAATATCCAGTCTGCCCGACTCCCATCACTCTGTGTTCATCTCAGGGATATCCAGTCTGCCCATCTCCCATCACTCTGTACTATATCTCACGTATATCCAGTCTGAGCATCTCCCATCACTCTTGGTATATC
The DNA here is from genome assembly GCF_030028105.1 of Mobula birostris. Classification (NCBI taxonomy): domain Eukaryota; kingdom Metazoa; phylum Chordata; class Chondrichthyes; order Myliobatiformes; family Myliobatidae; genus Mobula; species Mobula birostris. Next base: position 103,574,808 of record NC_092381.1, read on the forward strand.
TCAGGAATATCCAGTCTGCCGGTCTCCCATCACTCTGTGTATACCTCAGGGACATCCAGTCTGCCCGTCTCCCGTCATGCTGTGTATATCTCCGGGATATCCAGTCTGCCCGTCTCTCATCACTCTGTGTATATCACAGTGAAATCCAGCCTGCCCACCTCCCATCACTCTTGTATATCTCATGGATATCTAGTCTGCCCGTCTCCCATCACCCTGTGTATATCTCAGGGATGTACAGTTTGCCCATCTCCCATCACTCTGTGTATATCTCAGGAATATCCAGTCTGCCCGGCTCCCATCTCTCTGTGTACATCTCAGGGATATCCAGTCTGCCCCTCTCCCATCACTCTGTGTATATCTCTGGGATATCCAGTCTGCCCATCTTCCATCACTCTGTATTATATCTCACGTATATCCAGTCTGAGCATCTCCCATCACTCTGTGTATATCTGAGGAATATCCAGTCTGCCCGTCTCCCATCACTCTGTGTATATCTCAGGGATATCCAGTCTGCCCATCTCCCATTCCTCTGCGCATATCACAGGGAAATCCAGCCTGCCCACCTCCCATCACTCTTGTATATCTCAGGGATATCTAGTCTTCCCGTCTCCCATCACTCTGTCTATATCTCAGGAATATCCAGTCTGCCCGACTCCCATCACTCTGTGTTCATCTCAGGGATATCCAGTCTGCCCCTCTACCATCACTCTGTGTATATCTCTGGGATATCCAGTCTGCCCACCTCCCATCACTCTGTACTATATCTCACGTATATCCAGTCTGAGCATCACCCATCACTCTGTGTATATCTCAGGAATATCCAGTCTGCCCGTCTCCCATCACTCTGTGTATATCTCTGGGATATCCAGTCTGACCGTCTCCCATCACTCTGTGTATACCTCAGGGACATCCAGTCTGCCCGTCTCCCGTCATGCTGTGTATATCTCAGGAATATCCAGTCTGCCCGTCTCCTATAACTCTGTGTATATCTCAGGGATATCCAGTCTGCCCGTCTCTCATCACTCTGTGTATATCACAGTGAAATCCAGCCTGCCCACCTCCCATCACTCTTGTATATCTCATGGATATCTAGTCTGCCCGTCTCCCATCACCCTGTGTATATCTCAGGGATGTACAGTTTGCCCATCTCCCATCACTCTGTGTATATCTCAGGAATATCCAGTCTGCCCGGCTCCCATCTCTCTGTGTACATCTCAGGGATATCCAGTCTGCCCCTCTCCCATCACTCTGTGTATATCTCTGGGATATCCAGTCTGCCCAACTTCCATCATTTGTACTATATCTCACGTATATCCAGTCTGAGCATCTCCCATCACTCTGTGTATATCTCAGGAATATCCAGTCTGCCGGTCTCCCATCATTCTGTGTTTCTCACAGGAATATCCAGTCTGCCCGACTCCCATCACTCTGTGTGTATCTGAGGGATATCCAGTTTGCCCATCTCCTATCACTCTGTGTATATCTCAGGAATATCCAGTCTGCCCGACTCCCATCACTCTGTGTACATCTCAGGGATATCCAGTCTGCCCCTCTCCCATCACTCTGTGTATACCTCTGGGTTATCCAGTCTGCCCAACTTCCATCACTCTGTACTATATCTCAGGTATATCCAGTCTGAGCATCTCCCATCACTGTGTGTATATCTGAGGAATATCCAGTCTGCCCGTCTCCTATCACTCTGTACATATCTCAGGGATATCCAGTGTGCCCGTCTCCCATCTCTCTGTGTATATCTCAGGGATATCCAATCTGCCCGTCTCCGATCACTCTTGGTATATCTCAGGAATATCCAGTCTGCCGGTCTCCCATCACTCTGTGAATATCTCAGGGACATTCCGTCTGCCCGTCTCCCATCACTCTGTGTATATCTCAGGAATATCCAGTCTGCCCGTATCCCATCACTCTGTGTATATCTTGGGATATCCAGTCTGACCGTCTGCCATTATTCTGTGTGTACCTCAGGGACATCCCGTCTGCACGTGGCACGTCATGCTGTGTATATCTCAGGCATATCCAGTTTGCCCATCTCCCATCACTCTGTGTATATCTCTGGGATATCCAGTCTGCCCATCTTCCATCACTCTGTACTATATCTCACATATATCCAGTCTGAGCATCTCCCATCACTCTGTGTATATCTCAGGAATATCCAGTCTGCCGGTCTCCCATCACTCTGTGTATATCTCAGGGATATGCATTCTGCCCGTCTCCCATAACTCTGTGTATACCTCAGGGATATCCAGTCTGCCCGTATCCCATCACTCTGTGTATATCTGAGGGATATCCAGTTTGCCCATCTCCTATCACTCTGTGTATATCTCAGGGATATCCAGTCTGCCCCTCTACCATCACTCTGAGATATCTCTGGGATATCCAGTCTGCCCATCTCCCATCACTCTGTACAATATCTCATGTATATCCAGTCTGAGCATATCCCATCACTCTTGGTATATCGCAGGAATATCCAGTCTGCCGGTCTCCCATCACTCTGTGTATATCTCAGGAATATCCAGTCTGACGGTCTCCCATCACTATGTGTATACCTCAGGGACATCCAGTCTGCCCGTCTCCCGTCATGCTGTGTATATCTCAGAGATATCCAGTCTGCCCGTCTCTCATCACCCTGTGTATATCACAGTGAAATCCAGCCTGCCCACCTCCCATCACTCTTGTATATCTCATGGATATCTTGTCTGCCCGTCTCCCATCACCCTGTGTATATCTCAGGGATATACAGTTTGCCCATCTCCCATCACTCTGTGTATATCTCAGGAATATCCAGACTGCCCGAATCCCATCTCTCTGTGTACATCTCAGGGATATCCAGTCTGCCCCTCTCCCATCACTCTGTATATATCTCTGCGATATCCAGTCTGCCCATCTTCCATCACTCTGTACTATATCTCAAGTATATCCAGTCTGAGCATCTCCCATCACTCTGTGTATATCTGAGGAATATCCAGTCTGCCCGTCTCCCATCACTCTGTACATATCTCAGGGATATCCAGTGTGCCCGTCTCCCATCGCTCTGTGTATATCTCAGGGATATCCAATCTGCCCGTCTCCGATCACTCTTGGTATATCTCAGGAATATCCAGTCTGCCGGTCTCCCATCACTCTGTGTATATCTCAGGGACATCCCGTTGCCCGTCTCCCATCACTCTGTGTATATCTCAGGAATATCCAGTCTGCCCGTATCCCATCACTCTGTGTATATCTCTGGGATATCCAGTCTGACCGTCTCCCATTACTCTGTGTATACCTCAGCAACATCCCGTCTGCCCGTCTCCCGTCATGCTGTGTATATCTCAGGCAAATCCAGTTTGCCCATCTCCCATCACTCTGTGTATATCTCAGGAATATCCAGTCTGCCCGACTCCCATCACTCTGTGTTCATCTCAGGGATATCCAGTCTGCCCATCTCCCATCACTCTGTACTATATATCACGTATATCCAGTCTGAGCATCTCCCATCACTCTTGGTATATCTCAGGAATATCCAGTCTGCCGGTCTCCCATCACTCTGTGTATACCTCAGGAATATCCAGTCTGACCATCTCCCATCACTGTGTGTATACCTCAGGGACATCCAGTCTGCCCGTCTCCCGTCATGCTGTGTATATCTCCGGGATATCCAGTCTGCCCATCTCTAATCACTCTGTGTATATCACAGTGAAATCCAGCCTGCCCACCTCCCATCACTCTTGTATATCTCATGGATATCTAGTCTGCCCGTCTCCCATCACCCTGTGTATATCTCAGGGATGTACAGTTTGCCCATCTCCCATCACTCTGTGTATATCTCAGGAATATCCAGTCTGCCCGGCTCCCATCTCTCTGTGTACATCTCAGGGATATCCAGTCTGCCCCTCTCCCATCACTCTGTGTATATCTCTGGGATATCCAGTCTGCCCAACTTCCATCATTTGTACTATATCTCACGTATATCCAGTCTGAGCATCTCCCATCACTCTGTGTATATCTGAGGAATATCCAGTCTGCCCGTCTCCCATCACCCTGTGTATATCTCAGGGATATCCAGTCTGCCCCTCTATCATCACTCTGTGTATATCTCTGGGATATCCAGTCTGCCCATCTCGCATCACTCTGTACTATATCTCACATATATCCAGTCTGAGCATCTCCCATCACTCTGTGTATATCTCAGGAATATCCACTCTGCCGGTCTCCCATCACTCTGTTTATATGACAGGATTATCCAGTCTGCCCGTCTCCCATCACTCTGTGTATACCTCAGGGACATCCAGTCTGCCCGTCTCCCGTCATGCTGTGTATATCTCCGGGATATCCAGTCTGCCCATCTCTCATCACTCTGTGTATATCACAGTGAAATCCAGCCTGCCCACCTCCCATCACTCTTGTATATCTCATGGATATCTAGTCTGCCCGTCTCCCATCACCCTGTGTATATCTCAGGGATGTACAGTTTGCCCATCTCCCATCACTCTGTGTATATCTCAGGAATATCCAGTCTGCCCGGCTCCCATCTCTCTGTGTACATCTCAGGGATATCCAGTCTGCCCCTCTCCCATCACTCTGTGTATATCTCTGGGATATCCAGTCTGCCCAACTTCCATCATTTGCACTATATCTCACGTATATCCAGTCTGAGCATCTCCCATCACTCTGTGTATATCTGAGGAATATCCAGTCTGCCCGTCTCCCATCACCCTGTGTATATCTCAGGGATATCCAGTTTGCCCATTCCTATCACTCTGTGTATATCTCAGGGTTATCCAGTCTGCCCCTCTACCATTACTCAGTGCATATCTCTGGGATATCCAGTCTGCCCATCTCCCATCACTCTGTACGAAATCTCACATATATCCAGTCTGAGCATCTCCCAGAACTCTGTGTATATCACAGGAATATCCAGTCTGCCGGACTCCCATCACTCTGTGCATATCTCAGGAATATGCAGTCTGCCCGTCTCCCATCACTCTGTGTCTATCTCAGGGATATCCAGTCTGCCCATCTCTCATCACCCTGTGTATATCTGAGGGATATACAGTTTGCCCATCTCCAAACACTCTGTGTATATCTCAGGAATATCCAGTCTGCCCGACTCCCATCACTCTGTGTACATCTCTGGGATATCCAGTCTGCCCCTCTCCCATCACTCTGTGTATATCTCTGGGATATCCAGTCTGCCCATCTTCCATCACTCTGTACTATATCTCACGTATATCCAGTCTGAGCATCTCCCATCACTCTGTGTATCCCTCAGGGACATCCAGTCTGCCCGTCTCCCATCACTCTATGTATATCTCAGGGATATCCAGTCTGGCCGTCTCCCATAACCCTGTGTATATCTCAGGGATATCCAGTTTGCGCATCTCCCATCTCTCTGTGTATATCTCAGGAATATCCAGTCTGCCCATCTCCGATCACTCTGTACTATATCTCACGTATATCCAGTCTGAGCATCACCCATCACTCTGTGTATATCTCAGGAATATCCAGTCTGCCGGTCTCCCATCACTCTGTGTATATCTCAGGAATATCCAGTCTGCCCGTCTCCCGTCATGCTGTGTATATCTCAGGAATATCCAGTCTGCCCGTCGCCCATAACTCTGTGTATATCTCAGGGATATCCAGTCTGCCCGTCTCTCATCACTCTGTGTATATCACAGTGAAATCCAGCCTGCCCACCTCCCATCACTCTTGTACATCTCAGGTATATCTAGTCTGCCCATCTCCCATCACTCTGTGTACATCTCAGGGATATCCAGTCTGCCCCTCTATCATCACTCTGTGTATATCTCTGGGATATCCAGTCTGCCCATCTCGCATCACTCTGTACTATATCTCACATATATCCAGTCTGAGCATCTCCCATCACTCTGTGTATATCTCAGGAATATCCACTCTGCCGGTCTCCCATCACTCTGTTTATATGACAGGATTATCCAGTCTGCCCGTCTCCCATCACTCTGTGTATATCTCAGGGATATCCAGTCTGCCCGTATCCCATCACTCTGTGTATATCTCAGGGATATCCAGTCTGCCCATCTCCCATCACCCTGTGTATATCTGAGGGATATCAAGTCTGCCCAAATTCCATCACTCTGTACTATATCTCACGTATATCCAGTCTGAGCATCTCCCATCAATCTGTGTATACCTCAGGGACATCCAGTCTGCCCGTCTCCCATCACTCTATTTATATCTCAGGGATATCCAGTCTGCCCGTCTCCCATCACCCTGTGTATATCTCAGGGATATACAGTTTGCCCATCTCCCATCACTCTGTGTATATCTCAGGAATATCCAGACTGCCCGAATCCCATCTCTCTGTGTACATCTCAGGGATATCCAGCCTGCCCCTCTCCCATCACTCTGTATATATCTCTGCGATATCCAGTCTGCCCATCTTCCATCACTCTGTACTATATCTCAGGTATATCCAGTCTGAGCATCTCCCATCACTCTGTGTATATCTGAGGAATATCCAGTCTGCCCGTCTCCCATCACTCTGTACATATCTCAGGGATATCCAGTGTGCCCGTCTCCCATCGCTCTGTGTATATCTCAGGGATATCCAATCTGCCCGTCTCCGATCACTCTTGGTATATCTCAGGAATATCCAGTCTGCCGGTCTCCCATCACTCTGTGTATATCTCAGGGACATCCCGTTGCCCGTCTCCCATCACTCTGTGTATATCTCAGGAATATCCAGTCTGCCCGTATCCCATCACTCTGTGTATATCTCTGGGATATCCAGTCTGACCGTCTCCCATTACTCTGTGTATACCTCAGCAACATCCCGTCTGCCCGTCTCCCGTCATGCTGTGTATATCTCAGGCAAATCCAGTTTGCCCATCTCCCATCACTCTGTGTATATCTCAGGAATATCCAGTCTGCCCGACTCCCATCACTCTGTGTTCATCTCAGGGATATCCAGTCTGCCCATCTCCCATCACTCTGTACTATATCTCACGTATATCCAGTCTGAGCATCTCCCATCACTCTTGGTATATCTCAGGAATATCCAGTCTGCCGGTCTCCCATCTCTCTGTGTATACCTCAGGAATATCCAGTCTGACCGTCTCCCATCACTGTGTGTATACCTCAGGGACATCCAGTCTGCCCGTCTCCCGTCATGCTGTGTATATCTCCGGGATATCCAGTCTGCCCATCTCTCATCACTCTGTGTATATCACAGTGAAATCCAGCCTGCCCACCTCCCATCACACTTGTATATCTCATGGATATCTAGTCTGCCCGTCTCCCATCACCCTGTGTATATCTCAGGGATGTACAGTTTGCCCATCTCCCATCACTCTGTGTATATCTCAGGAATATCCAGTCTGCCCGGCTCCCATCTCTCTGTGTACATCTCAGGGATATCCAGTCTGCCCCTCTCCCATCACTCTGTGTATATCTCTGGGATATCCAGTCTGCCCAACTTCCATCATTTGTACTATATCTCACGTATATCCAGTCTGAGCATCTCCCATCACTCTGTGTATATCTGAGGAATATCCAGTCTGCCCGTCTCCCATCACCCTGTGTATATCTCAGGGATATCCAGTTTGCCCATTCCTATCACTCTGTGTATATCTCGGGGTTATCCAGTCTGCCCCTCTACCATCACTCAGTGTATATCTCTGGGATATCCAGTCTGCCCATCTCCCATCACTCTGTACGAAATCTCACATATATCCAGTCTGAGCATCTCCCAGAACTCTGTGTATATCACAGGAATATCCAGTCTGCCGGACTCCCATCACTCTGTGCATATCTCAGGAATATGCAGTCTGCCCGTCTCCCATCACTCTGTGTCTATCTCAGGGATATCCAGTCTGCCCATCTCTCATCACCCTGTGTATATCTGAGGGATATACAGTTTGCCCATCTCCAAACACTCTGTGTATATCTCAGGAATATCCAGTCTGCCCGACTCCCATCACTCTGTGTACATCTCTGGGATATCCAGTCTGCCCCTCTCCCATCACTCTGTGTATATCTCTGGGATATCCAGTCCGCCCATCTTCCATCACTCTGTACTATATCTCACGTATATCCAGTCTGAGCATCTCCCATCACTCTGTGTATACCTCAGGGACATCCAGTCTGCCCGTCTCCCATCACTCTATGTATATCTCAGGGATATCCAGTCTGCCCGTCTCCCATAACCCTGTGTATATCTCAGGGATATCCAGTTTGCGCATCTCCCATCTCTCTGTGTATATCTCAGGAATATCCAGTCTGCCCATCTCCGATCACTCTGTACTATATCTCACGTATATCCAGTCTGAGCATCACCCATCACTCTGTGTATATCTCAGGAATATCCAGCCTGCCGGTCTCCCATCACTCTGTGTATATCTCAGGAATATCCAGTCTGCCCGTCTCCCGTCATGCTGTGTATATCTCAGGAATATCCAGTCTGCCCGTCGCCCATAACTCTGTGTATATCTCAGGGATATCCAGTCTGCCCGTCTCTCATCACTCTGTGTATATCACAGTGAAATCCAGCCTGCCCACCTCCCATCACTCTTGTATATCTCAGGTATATCTAGTCTGCCCATCTCCCATCACTCTGTGTACATCTCAGGGATATCCAGTCTGCCCCTCTATCATCACTCTGTGTATATCTCTGGGATATCCAGTCTGCCCATCTCGCATCACTCTGTACTATATCTCACATATATCCAGTCTGAGCATCTCCCATCACTCTGTGTATATCTCAGGAATATCCACTCTGCCGGTCTCCCATCACTCTGTTTATATGACAGGATTATCCAGTCTGCCCGTCTCCCATCACTCTGTGTATATCTCAGGGATATCCAGTCTGCCCGTATCCCATCACTCTGTGTATATCTCAGGGATATCCAGTCTGCCCATCTCCCATCACCCTGTGTATATCTGAGGGATATCCAGTTTGCCCATCTCCTATCACTCCGTGTATATCTCAGGAATATCCAGTCTGCCCGACTCCCATCACTCTGTGTACATCTCAGGGATATCCAGTCTGCCCCTCTCCCATCACTCTGTGTATATCTCTGGGATATCAAGTCTGCCCAAATTCCATCACTCTGTACTATATCTCACGTATATCCAGTCTGAGCATCTCCCATCAATCTGTGTATACCTCAGGGACATCCAGTCTGCCCGTCTCCCATCACTCTATTTATATCTCAGGGATATCCAGTCTGCCCGTCACCCATCACCCTGTGTATATCTCAGGGATATACAGCTTGCCCATCTCCCATTATTCTGTGTATATCTCAGGAATATCCAGTGTGCCCGACTGCCATCACTCTGTGTACATCTCAGGGATATCCAGTCTGCCCCTCTATCATCACTCTGTGTATATCACTGGGATATCCAGTCTGCCCATCTTCCATCACTCTGTACTATATCTCAGGTATATCCAGTCTGAGCATCTCCCATCACTCTGTGTATATCTGAGGAATATCCAGTCTGCCCGTCTCCCATCACTCTGTACATATCTCAGGGATATCCAGTGTGCCCGTCTCCCATCGCTCTGTGTATATCTCAGGGATATCCAATCTGCCCGTCTCCGATCACTCTTGGTATATCTCAGGAATATCCAGTCTGCCGGTCTCCCATCACTCTGTGTATATCTCAGGGACATCCCGTTGCCCGTCTCCCATCACTCTGTGTATATCTCAGGAATATCCAGTCTGCCCGTATCCCATCACTCTGTGTATATCTCTGGGATATCCAGTCTGACCGTCTCCCATTACTCTGTGTATACCTCAGGGACATCCCGTCTGCCCGTCTCCCGTCATGCTGTGTATATCTCAGGCATATCCAGTTTGCCCATCTCCCATCACTCTGTGTATATCTCAGGAATATCCAGTCTGCCCGACTCCCATCACTCTGTGTTCATCTCAGGGATATCCAGTCTGCCCATCTCCCATCACTCTGTACTATATCTCACGTATATCCAGTCTGAGCATCTCCCATCACTCTTGGTATATCTCAGGAATATCCAGTCTGCCGGTCTCCCATCACTCTGTGTATACCTCAGGAATATCCAGTCTGACCGTCTCCCATCACTGTGTGTATACCTCAGGGACATCCAGTCTGCCCGTCTCCCGTCATGCTGTGTATATCTCCGGGATATCCAGTCTGCCCGTCTCTCATCACTCTGTGTATATCACAGTGAAATCCAGCCTGCCCACCTCCCATCACTCTTGTATATCTCATGGATATCTAGTCTGCCCGTCTCACATCACCCTGTGTATATCTCAGGGATGTACAGTTTGCCCATCTCCCATCACTCTGTGTATATCTCAGGAATATCCAGTCTGCCCGGCTCCCATCTCTCTGTGTACATCTCAGGGATATCCAGTCTGCCCCTCTCCCATCACTTTGTGTATATCTCTGGGATATCCAGTCTGCCCATCTTCCATCACTCTGTATTATATCTCACGTATATCCAGTCTGAGCATCTCCCATCACTCTGTGTATATCTCAGGGATATCCAGTCTGCCCATCTCCCATCCCTCTGCGCATATCACAGGGAAATCCAGCCTGCCCACCTCCCATCACTCTTGTATATCTCAGGGATATCTAGTCTTCCCGTCTCCCATCACTCTGTCTATATCTCAGGAATATCCAGTCTGCCCGACTCCCATCACTCTGTGTTCATCTCAGGGATATCCAGTCTGCCCCTCTACCATCACTCTGTGTATATCTCTGGGATATCCAGTCTGCCCACCTCCCATCACTCTGTACTATATCTCACGTATATCCAGTCTGAGCATCACCCATCACTCTGTGTATATCTCAGGAATATCCAGTCTGCTGGTCTCACATCACTCTGTGTATATCTCAGGAATATCCAGTCTGCCCGTCTCCCATCACTCTGTGTATATCTCTGGGATATCCAGTCTGACCGTCTCCCATCACTCTGTGTATACCTCAGGGACATCCAGTCTGCCCGTCTCCCGTCATGCTGTGTATATCTCAGGAATATCCAGTCTGCCCGTCTCCTATAACTCTGTGTATATCTCAGGGATATCCAGTCTGCCCGTCTCTCATCACTCTGTGTATATCACAGTGAAATCCAGCCTGCCCACCTCCCATCACTCTTGTATATCTCATGGATATCTAGTCTGCCCGTCTCCCATCACCCTGTGTATATCTCAGGGAGAAACAGTTTGCCCATTTCACATCACTCTGTGTATATCTCAGGAATATCCAGTCTGCCCGACTCCCATCACTCTGTGTACATCTCAGGGATATCCAGTCTGCCCCTCTATCATCACTCTGTGTATATCTCTGGGATAGCCAGTCTGCCCATCTCCCATCACTCTGTACTATATCTCACGTATATCCAGTCTGAGCATCTCCCATCACTCTGTGTATATCTCAGGAATATCCAGTCTGCCGGTCTCCCATCACTCTGTGTTTCTCACAGGAATATCCAGTCTGCCCGACTCCCATCACTCTGTGTGTATCTGAGGGATATCCAGTTTGCCCATCTCCTATCACTCTGTGTATATCTCAGGAATATCCAGTCTGCCCGACTCCCATCACTCTGTGTACATCTCAGGGATATCCAGTCTGCCCCTCTCCCATCACTCTGTGTATATCTCTGGGATATCCAGTCTGCCCAACTTCCATCACTCTGTACTATATCTCAGGTATATCCAGTCTGAGCATCTCCCATCACTGTGTGTATATCTGAGGAATATCCAGTCTGCCCGTCTCCCATCACTCTGTACATATCTCAGGGATATCCAGTGTGCCCGTCTCCCATCTCTCTGTGTATATCTCAGGGATATCCAATCTGCCCGTCTCCGATCACTCTTGGTATATCTCAGGAATATCCAGTCTGCCGGTCTCCCATCACTCTGTGAATATCTCAGGGACATTCCGTCTGCCCGTCTCCCATCACTCTGTGTATATCTCAGGAATATCCAGTCTGCCCGTATCCCATCACTCTGTGTATATCTTGGGATATCCAGTCTGACCGTCTGCCATTATTCTGTGTGTACCTCAGGGACATCCCGTCTGCACGTGGCAACACATGCTGTGTATATCTCAGGCATATCCAGTTTGCCCATTTCCCATCACTCTGTGTATATCTCTGGGATATCCAGTCTGCCCATCTTCCATCACTCTGTACTATATCTCACATATATCCAGTCTGAGCATCTCCCATCACTCTGTGTATATCTCAGGAATATCCAGTCTGCCGGTCTCCCATCACTCTGTGTATATCTCAGGGATATGCATTCTGCCCGTCTCCCATAACTCTGTGTATACCTCAGGGATATCCAGTCTGCCCGTATCCCATCACTCTGTGTATATCTGAGGGATATCCAGTTTGCCCATCTCCTATCACTCTGTTTATATCTCAGGGATATCCAGTCTGCCCCTCTACCATCACTCTGAGATATCTCTGGGATATCCAGTCTGCCCATCTCCCATCACTCTGTACAATATCTCATGTATATCCAGTCTGAGCATGTCCCATCACTCTTGGTATATCGCAGGAATATCCAGTCTGCCGGTCTCCCATCACTCTGTGTATATCTCAGGAATATCCAGTCTGACGGTCTCCCATCACTATGTGTATACCTCAGGGACATCCAGTCTGCCCGTCTCCCGTCATGCTGTGTATATCTCAGAGATATCCAGTCTGCCCGTCTCTCATCACCCTGTGTATATCACAGTGAAATCCAGCCTGCCCACCTCCCATCACTCTTGTATATCTCATGGATATCTTGTCTGCCCGTCTCCCATCACCCTGTGTATATCTCAGGGATATACAGTTTGCCCATCTCCCATCACTCTGTGTATATCTCAGGAATATCCAGACTGCCCGAATCCCATCTCTCTGTGTACATCTCAGGGATATCCAGTCTGCCCCTCTCCCATCACTCTGTGTATATCTCTGGGATATCCAGTCTGCCCAACTTCCATCACTCTGTACTATATCTCAGGTATATCCAGTCTGAGCATCTCCCATCACTGTGTGTATATCTGAGGAATATCCAGTCTGCCCGTCTCCCATCACTCTGTACATATCTCAGGGATATCCAGTGTGCCCGTCTCCCATCTCTCTGTGTATATCTCAGGGATATCCAATCTGCCCGTCTCCGATCACTCTTGGTATATCTCAGGAATATCCAGTCTGCCGGTCTCCCATCACTCTGTGAATATCTCAGGGACATTCCGTCTGCCCGTCTCCCATCACTCTGTGTATATCTCAGGAATATCCAGTCTGCCCGTATCCCATCACTCTGTGTATATCTTGGGATATCCAGTCTGACCGTCTGCCATTATTCTGTGTGTACCTCAGGGACATCCCGTCTGCACGTGGCAACACATGCTGTGTATATCTCAGGCATATCCAGTTTGCCCATCTCCCATCACTCTGTGTATATCTCTGGGATATCCAGTCTGCCCATCTTCCATCACTCTGTACTATATCTCACATATATCCAGTCTGAGCATCTCCCATCACTCTGTGTATATCTCAGGAATATCCAGTCTGCCGGTCTCCCATCACTCTGTGTATATCTCAGGGATATGCATTCTGCCCGTCTCCCATAACTCTGTGTATACCTCAGGGATATCCAGTCTGCCCGTATCCCATCACTCTGTGTATATCTGAGGGATATCCAGTTTGCCCATCTCCTATCACTCTGTTTATATCTCAGGGATATCCAGTCTGCCCCTCTACCATCACTCTGAGATATCTCTGGGATATCCAGTCTGCCCATCTCCCATCACTCTGTACAATATCTCATGTATATCCAGTCTGAGCATGTCCCATCACTCTTGGTATATCGCAGGAATATCCAGTCTGCCGGTCTCCCATCACTCTGTGTATATCTCAGGAATATCCAGTCTGACGGTCTCCCATCACTATGTGTATACCTCAGGGACATCCAGTCTGCCCGTCTCCCGTCATGCTGTGTATATCTCAGAGATATCCAGTCTGCCCGTCTCTCATCACCCTGTGTATATCACAGTGAAATCCAGCCTGCCCACCTCCCATCACTCTTGTATATCTCATGGATATCTTGTCTGCCCGTCTCCCATCACCCTGTGTATATCTCAGGGATATACAGTTTGCCCATGTCCCATCACTCTGTGTATATCTCAGGAATATCCAGACTGCCCGAATCCCATCTCTCTGTGTACATCTCAGGGATATCCAGTCTGCCCCTCTCCCATCACTCTGTATATATCTCTGCGATATCCAGTCTGCCCATCTTCCATCACTCTGTACTATATCTCAGGTATATCCAGTCTGAGCATCTCCCATCACTCTGTGTATATCTGAGGAATATCCAGTCTGCCCGTCTCCCATCACTCTGTACATATCTCAGGGATATCCAGTGTGCCCGTCTCCCATCGCTCTGTGTATATCTCAGGGATATCCAATCTGCCCGTCTCCGATCACTCTTGGTATATCTCAGGAATATCCAGTCTGCCGGTCTCCCATCACTCTGTGTATATCTCAGGGACATCCCGTTGCCCGTCTCCCATCACCCTGTGTATATCTCAGGGATATACAGTTTGCCCATCTCCCATCACTCTGTGTATATCTCAGGAATATCCAGACTGCCAGAATCCCATCTCTCTGTGTACATCTCAGGGATATCCAGTCTGCCCCTCTCCCATCACTCTGTATATATCTCTGCGATATCCAGTCTGCCCATCTTCCATCACTCTGTACTATATCTCACGTATATCCAGTCTGAGCATCTCCCATCACTCTGTGTATATCTGAGGAATATCCAGTTTGCCCGTCTCCCATCACTCTGTGTATATCTCAGGGATATGCAGTCTGCCCATCTCCCATCACTCTGCGTATATCACAGGGAAATCCAGCCTGCCCAACTCCCATCACTCTTGTATATCTCAGGGAAATCTAGTCTTCCCGTCTCCCATCACTCTGTCTATATCTCAGGAATATCCAGTCTGCCCTTCTCCCATCACTCTGTACATATCTCAGGGCTATCCAGTGTGCCCGTCTCCCATCACCCTGTGTATATCTCAGGGATATCCAGTTTGCCCATCTCCCATCACTCTGTGTATATCGCAGGAATATCCAGTCTGCCCGACTCCCATCACTCTGTACTATATCTCACATATATCCAGTCTGAGCATCTCCCATCACTCTGTGTATATGTCAGGAATATCCAGTCTGCCGGTCTCCCATCTCTCTGCGTATATCTCAGGGATATGCATTCTGCCCGTCTCCCATAACTCTGTGTATACCTCAGGGATATCCAGTCTGCTCATCTCCCATCACCCTGTGTATATCTGAGGGATATCCTGTTTGCCCATCTCCTATCACTCTGTGTATATCTCAGGGATATCCAGACTGCCCCTCTACCATCACTCTGTGTATATCTCTGGGATATCCAGTCTGCCCATCTCCCATCACTCTGTAATATATCTCACATATATCCAGTCTGAGCATCTCCCATCACTCATTGTATATCACAGGAATATGCAGTCTGCCGGTCTCCCATCACTCTGTGTATATCTCAGGAATAACCAGTCTGCCCGTCTCCCATCACTCTGTGTATATCTCAGGGATATCCAGTCTGCCCTTCTCTCATCACCCTGTGTATATCTGAGGGATATCCAGTTTGCCCATCTCCACACACTCTGTGTATATCTCAGGAATATCCAGTCTGCCCGACTCCCATCACTCTGTGTACATCCCTGGGATATCCAGTCTGCCCCTCTCCCATCACTCTGTGTATATCTGTGGGATATCCAGTCTGCCCATCTTCATCACTCTGTACTATATCTCACATATGTCCAGTCTGAGCATCTCCCATCACTCTGTGTATACCTCAGGGTCATCCAGTCTGCCCGTCTCCCATCACTCTATGTATATCTCAGGGATATCCAGTCTGCCCGTCTCCCATAACCCTGTGTATATCTCAGGGATATCCAGTTTGCGCATCTCGCATCACTCTGTGTATATCTCAGGAATATCCAGTCTGCCCGACTCCCATCACTCTGTAATATATCTCACGTATATCCAATCTGAGCATCACCCATCACACTGTGTATATCTCACGAATATCCAGTCTGCCGGTCTCCCATCACTCTATGTTTATCTCAGGAATATCCAGTCTGCCCGACTCCCATCACTCTGTGTTCATCTCAGGGATATCCAGTCCGCCCCTCTACCATCACTCTGTGTATATCTCTGGGATATCCAGTCTGCCCATCTCCCATCACTCTGTACTATATCTCACGTATCTCCAGTCTGAGCATCACCCATCACTCTGTGTATATCTCAGGAATATCCAGTCTGCCGGTCTCCCATCACTCTGTGTATATCTCAGGAATATCCAGTCTGCCCGTCTCCCATCACTCTGTTTATATCTCTGTGATATCCAGTCTGACCGTCTCCCATCACTCTGTGTATACCTCAGGGACATCCAGTCTGCTCGTCTCCCGACATGCTGTGTATATCTCAGGAATATCCAGTCTGCCCGTTTTCCATAACTCTGTGTATATCTCAGGGAAATCCAGTCTGCCCGTCTCTCATCACTCTGTGTATATCACAGTGAAATCCAGCCTGCCCAACTCCCATCACTCTTGTATATCTCATGGATATCTAGTCTGCCCGTCTCCCATCACCCTGTGTATATCTCAGGGAGAAACAGTGTGCCCATCTCCCATCACTCTGTGTATATCTCAGGAATATCCAGTCTGCCCGACTCCCATCACTCTGTGTACATCTCAGGGATATCCAGTCAGCCCCTCTATCATCACTCTGTGTATATCTCTGGGATATCCAGTCTGCCCATCTCCCATCACTCTGTACTATATCTCACATATATCCAGTCTGAGCATCTCCCATCACTCTGTGTATATCTGAGGGATATCCAATCTGCCCGTCTCCGATCACTCTTGGTATATCTCAGGAATATCCAGTCTGCCGGTCTCCCATCACTCTGTGTATATCTCAGGGACATCCCGTCTGCCCGTCTCCCATCACTCAGTGTATATCTCAGGAATATCCAGTCTGCCGTTCTCCCATCACCCTGTGTATATCTGAGGGATATCCTGTTTGCCCATCTCCAATCACTCTGTGTATATCTCAGGGATATCCAGACTGCCCCTCTACCATCACTCTGTGTATATCTCTGGGATATCCAGTCTGCCCATCCCCAATCACTCTGTACTATATCTCACGTATATCCAGTCTGAGCATCACCCATCACTCTGTGTATGTCTCAGGAATATCCACTCTGCCGGTCTCCCATCACTCTGTGTTTATCTCAGGAATATCCAGTCTGCCCGACTCCCATCACTCTGTGTTCATCTCAGCGATATCCAGTCTGCCGCTCTACCATCACTCTGTGTATATCTCTGGGATATCCAGTCTGCCCATCTCCCATCACTCTGTACTATATCTCACGTATATCCAGTCTGAGCATCACCCATCACTCTGTGTATATCTCAGGAATATCCAGTCTGCTGGTCTCCCATCACTCTGTGTATATCTCAGGAATATCCAGTCTGCCCGTCTCCCATCACTCTGTGTATATCTCTGGGATATCCAGTCTGACCGTCTCTCATCACCCTGTGTATACCTCTGGGATATCCAGTGTGCCCATCTTCCATCACTCTGTACTATATCTCACGTATATCCAGTCTGAGCATCTCCCATCACTCTGTGTATACCTCAGGGACATCCAGTCTGCCCGTCTCCCATCACTCCATGTATATCTCAGGGATATCCAGTCTGCCCGTCTCCCATAACCCTGTGTATATCTCAGGGATATCCAGTTTGCACATCTCGCATCACTCTGTGTATATCTCTGGGATATCCAGTCTGCCCATCTCCCATCACTCTGTACTATATCTCACGTATATCCAGTCTGAGCATCACCCATCACTCTGTGTATATCTCAGGAATATCCAGTCTGCCGGTCTCCCATCACTCTGTGTATATCACAGGAATATCCAGTCTGCCCGTCTCCCATCACTCTTGTATATCTCATGGATATCTAGTCTGCCCGTCTCCCATCACCCTGTGTATATCTCAGAGAGAAACAGTTTGCCCATCTCCCATCACTCTGTGTATATCTCAGGAATATCCAGTCTGCCCGACTCCCATCATTCTGTGTACATCTCAGGGATATCCAGTCTGCCCCTCTATCATCACTCTGTGTATATCTCTGGGATATCCAGTCTGCCCATCTCCCATCACTCTGTACTATATCTCACATATATCCAGTCTGAGCATCTCCCATCACTCTGTGTATATCTCAGGGATATCCAATCGGCCCGTCTCCGATCACTCTTGGTATATCTCAGGAATATCCAGTCTGCCCCTCTCCCATCACTCTGTACTATATCTCACGTATATCCAGTCTGAGCATCTCCCATCAATCTGTGTATACCTCAGGGACATCCAGTCTGCCCGTCTCCCATCACTCTATTTATATCTCAGGGATATCCAGTCTGCCCGTCTCCCATCACCCTGTGTATATCTCAGGGATATACAGCTTGCCCATCTCCCATTATTCTGTGTATATCTCAGGAATATCCAGTGTGCCCGACTGCCATCACTCTGTGTACATCTCAGGGATATCCAGTCTGCCCCTCTATCATCACTCTGTGTATATCACTGGGATATCCAGTCTGCCCATCTTCCATCACTCTGTACTATATCTCAGGTATATCCAGTCTGAGCATCTCCCATCACTCTGTGTATATCTGAGGAATATCCAGTCTGCCCGTCTCCCATCACTCTGTACATATCTCAGGGATATCCAGTGTGCCCGTCTCCCATCGCTCTGTGTATATCTCAGGGATATCCAATCTGCCCGTCTCCGATCACTCTTGGTATATCTCAGGAATATCCAGTCTGCCGATCTCCCATCACTCTGTGTATATCTCAGGGACATCCCGTTGCCCGTCTCCCATCACTCTGTGTATATCTCAGGAATATCCCGTCTGCCCGTATCCCATCACTCTGTGTATATCTCTGGGATATCCAGTCTGACCGTCTCCCATTACTCTGTGTATACCTCAGGGACATCCCGTCTGCCCGTCTCCCGTCATGCTGTGTATATCTCAGGCATATCCAGTTTGCCCATCTCCCATCACTCTGTGTATATCTCAGGAATATCCAGTCTGCCCGACTCCCATCACTCTGTGTTCATCTCAGGGATATCCAGTCTGCCCATCTCCCATCACTCTGTACTATATCTCACGTATATCCAGTCTGAGCATCACCCATCACTCTGTGTATATCTCAGGAATATCCAGTCTGCCGGTCTCCCATCACTCTGTGTATATCTCAGGAATATCCAGTCTGCCCGTCTCCCATCACTCTGTTTATATCTCTGTGATATCCAGTCTGACCGTCTCCCATCACTCTGTGTATACCTCAGGGACATCCAGTCTGCTCGTCTCCCGACATGCTGTGTATATCTCAGGAATATCCAGTCTGCCCGTTTTCCATAACTCTGTGTATATCTCAGGGAAATCCAGTCTGCCCGTCTCTCATCACTCTGTGTATATCACAGTGAAATCCAGCCTGCCCAACTCCCATCACTCTTGTATATCTCATGGATATCTAGTCTGCCCGTCTCCCATCACCCTGTGTATATCTCAGGGAGAAACAGTGTGCCCATCTCCCATCACTCTGTGTATATCTCAGGAATATCCAGTCTGCCCGACTCCCATCACTCTGTGTACATCTCAGGGATATCCAGTCAGCCCCTCTATCATCACTCTGTGTATATCTCTGGGATATCCAGTCTGCCCATCTCCCATCACTCTGTACTATATCTCACATATATCCAGTCTGAGCATCTCCCATCACTCTGTGTATATCTGAGGGATATCCAATCTGCCCGTCTCCGATCACTCTTGGTATATCTCAGGAATATCCAGTCTGCCGGTCTCCCATCACTCTGTGTATATCTCAGGGACATCCCGTCTGCCCGTCTCCCATCACTCAGTGTATATCTCAGGAATATCCAGTCTGCCGTTCTCCCATCACCCTGTGTATATCTGAGGGATATCCTGTTTGCCCATCTCCAATCACTCTGTGTATATCTCAGGGATATCCAGACTGCCCCTCTACCATCACTCTGTGTATATCTCTGGGATATCCAGTCTGCCCATCCCCAATCACTCTGTACTATATCTCACGTATATCCAGTCTGAGCATCACCCATCACTCTGTGTATGTCTCAGGAATATCCACTCTGCCGGTCTCCCATCACTCTGTGTTTATCTCAGGAATATCCAGTCTGCCCGACTCCCATCACTCTGTGTTCATCTCAGGGATATCCAGTCTGCCGCTCTACCATCACTCTGTGTATATCTCTGGGATATCCAGTCTGCCCATCTCCCATCACTCTGTACTATATCTCACGTATATCCAGTCTGAGCATCACCCATCACTCTGTGTATATCTCAGGAATATCCAGTCTGCTGGTCTCCCATCACTCTGTGTATATCTCAGGAATATCCAGTCTGCCCGTCTCCCATCACTCTGTGTATATCTCTGGG
Organism: Mobula birostris; assembly: GCF_030028105.1. Taxonomy (NCBI): domain Eukaryota; kingdom Metazoa; phylum Chordata; class Chondrichthyes; order Myliobatiformes; family Myliobatidae; genus Mobula; species Mobula birostris. The sequence goes on from NC_092381.1 coordinate 103,595,352, forward strand.
ATATCCAGTCTGACCGTCTCTCATCACCCTGTGTATACCTCTGGGATATCCAGTGTGCCCATCTTCCATCACTCTGTACTATATCTCACGTATATCCAGTCTGAGCATCTCCCATCACTCTGTGTATACCTCAGGGACATCCAGTCTGCCCGTCTCCCATCACTCCATGTATATCTCAGGGATATCCAGTCTGCCCGTCTCCCATAACCCTGTGTATATCTCAGGGATATCCAGTTTGCACATCTCGCATCACTCTGTGTATATCTCTGGGATATCCAGTCTGCCCATCTCCCATCACTCTGTACTATATCTCACGTATATCCAGTCTGAGCATCACCCATCACTCTGTGTATATCTCAGGAATATCCAGTCTGCCGGTCTCCCATCACTCTGTGTATATCACAGGAATATCCAGTCTGCCCGTCTCCCATCACTCTTGTATATCTCATGGATATCTAGTCTGCCCGTCTCCCATCACCCTGTGTATATCTCAGGGAGAAACAGTTTGCCCATCTCCCATCACTCTGTGTATATCTCAGGAATATCCAGTCTGCCCGACTCCCATCATTCTGTGTACATCTCAGGGATATCCAGTCTGCCCCTCTATCATCACTCTGTGTATATCTCTGGGATATCCAGTCTGCCCATCTCCCATCACTCTGTACTATATCTCACATATATCCAGTCTGAGCATCTCCCATCACTCTGTGTATATCTCAGGGATATCCAATCGGCCCGTCTCCGATCACTCTTGGTATATCTCAGGAATATCCAGTCTGCCCCTCTCCCATCACTCTGTGTATATCTCTGGGATATCAAGTCTGCCCAAATTCCATCACTCTGTACTATATCTCACGTATATCCAGTCTGAGCATCTCCCATCAATCTGTGTATACCTCAGGGACATCCAGTCTGCCCGTCTCCCATCACTCTATTTATATCTCAGGGATATCCAGTCTGCCCGTCTCCCATCACCCTGTGTATATCTCAGGGATATACAGCTTGCCCATCTCCCATTATTCTGTGTATATCTCAGGAATATCCAGTGTGCCCGACTGCCATCACTCTGTGTACATCTCAGGGATATCCAGTCTGCCCCTCTATCATCACTCTGTGTATATCACTGGGATATCCAGTCTGCCCATCTTCCATCACTCTGTACTATATCTCAGGTATATCCAGTCTGAGCATCTCCCATCACTCTGTGTATATCTGAGGAATATCCAGTCTGCCCGTCTCCCATCACTCTGTACATATCTCAGGGATATCCAGTGTGCCCGTCTCCCATCGCTCTGTGTATATCTCAGGGATATCCAATCTGCCCGTCTCCGATCACTCTTGGTATATCTCAGGAATATCCAGTCTGCCGATCTCCCATCACTCTGTGTATATCTCAGGGACATCCCGTTGCCCGTCTCCCATCACTCTGTGTATATCTCAGGAATATCCCGTCTGCCCGTATCCCATCACTCTGTGTATATCTCTGGGATATCCAGTCTGACCGTCTCCCATTACTCTGTGTATACCTCAGGGACATCCCGTCTGCCCGTCTCCCGTCATGCTGTGTATATCTCAGGCATATCCAGTTTGCCCATCTCCCATCACTCTGTGTATATCTCAGGAATATCCAGTCTGCCCGTCTCCCATCACTCTGTGTTCATCTCAGGGATATCCAGTCTGCCCATCTCCCATCACTCTGTACTATATCTCACGTATATCCAGTCTGAGCATCTCCCATCACTCTTGGTATATCTCAGGAATATCCAGTCTGCCGGTCTCCCATCACTCTGTGTATACCTCAGGAATATCCAGTCTGACCGTCTCCCATCACTGTGTGTATACCTCAGGGACATCCAGTCTGCCCGTCTCCCGTCATGCTGTGTATATCTCCGGGATATCCAGTCTGCCCGTCTCTCATCACTCTGTGTATATCACAGTGAAATCCAGCCTGCCCACCTCCCATCACTCTTGTATATCTCATGGATATCTAGTCTGCCCGTCTCCCATCACCCTGTGTATATCTCAGGGATGTACAGTTTGCCCATCTCCCATCAATCTGTGTATATCTCAGGAATATCCAGTCTGCCCGGCTCCCATCTCTCTGTGTACATCTCAGGGATATCCAGTCTGCCCCTCTCCCATCACTCTGTGTATATCTCTGGGATATCCAGTCTGCCCATCTTCCATCACTCTGTATTATATCTCACGTATATCCAGTCTGAGCATCTCCCATCACTCTGTGTATATCTGAGGAATATCCAGTCTGCCCGTCTCCCATCACTCTGTGTATATCTCAGGGATATCCAGTCTGCCCATCTCCCATCCCTCTGCGCATATCACAGGGAAATCCAGCCTGCCCACCTCCCATCACTCTTGTATATCTCAGGGATATCTAGTCTTCCCGTCTCCCATCACTCTGTCTATATCTCAGGAATATCCAGTCTGCCCGACTCCCATCACTCTGTGTTCATCTCAGGGATATCCAGTCTGCCCCTCTACCATCACTCTGTGTATATCTCTGGGATATCCAGTCTGCCCACCTCCCATCACTCTGTACTATATCTCACGTATATCCAGTCTGAGCATCACCCATCACTCTGTGTATATCTCAGGAATATCCAGTCTGCTGGTCTCACATCACTCTGTGTATATCTCAGGAATATCCAGTCTGCCCATCTCCCATCACTCTGTGTATATCTCTGGGATATCCAGTCTGACCGTCTCCCATCACTCTGTGTATACCTCAGGGACATCCAGTCTGCCCGTCTCCCGTCATGCTGTGTATATCTCAGGAATATCCAGTCTGCCCGTCTCCTATAACTCTGTGTATATCTCAGGGATATCCAGTCTGCCCGTCTCTCATCACTCTGTGTATATCACAGTGAGATCCAGCCTGCCCACCTCCCATCACTCTTGTATATCTCATGGATATCTAGTCTGCCCGTCTCCCATCACCCTGTGTATATCTCAGGGAGAAACAGTTTGCCCATTTCACATCACTCTGTGTATATCTCAGGAATATCCAGTCTGCCCGACTCCCATCACTCTGTGTACATCTCAGGGATATCCAGTCTGCCCCTCTATCATCACTCTGTGTATATCTCTGGGATAGCCAGTCTGCCCATCTCCCATCACTCTGTACTATATCTCACATATATCCAGTCTGAGCATCTCCCATCACTCTGTGTATATCTCAGGAATATCCAGTCTGCCGGTCTCCCATCACTCTGTGTTTCTCACAGGAATATCCAGTCTGCCCGTCTCCCATCACTCTGTGTGTATCTCAGGGATATCCAGTCTGCCCATCTCCCATCACCCTGTGTATATCTGAGGGATATCCAGTTTGCCCATCTCCTATCACTCTGTGTATATCTCAGGAATATCCAGTCTGCCCGACTCCCATCACTCTGTGTACATTTCAGGGATATCCAGTCTGCCCCTCTCCCATCACTCTGTGTATATCTCTGGGATATCAAGTCTGCCCAAATTCCATCACTCTGTACTATATCTCACGTATATCCAGTCTGAGCATCTCCCATCAATCTGTGTATACCTCAGGGACATCCAGTCTGCCCGTCTCCCATCACTCTATTTATATCTCAGGGATATCCAGTCCGCCCGTCTCCCATCACCCTGTGTATATCTCAGGGATATACAGCTTGCCCATCTCCCATTATTCTGTGTATATCTCAGGAATATCCAGTGTGCCCGACTGCCATCACTCTGTGTACATCTCAGGGATATCCAGTCTGCCCCTCTATCATCACTCTGTGTATATCACTGGGATATCCAGTCTGCCCATCTTCCATCACTCTGTACTATATCTCAGGTATATCCAGTCTGAGCATCTCCCATCACTCTGTGTATATCTGAGGAATATCCAGTCTGCCCGTCTCCCATCACTCTATTTATATCTCAGGGATATCCAGTCTGCCCGTCTCCCATCACCCTGTGTATATCTCAGGGATATACAGCTTGCCCATCTCCCATTATTCTGTGTATATCTCAGGAATATCCAGTGTGCCCGACTGCCATCACTCTGTGTACATCTCAGGGATATCCAGTCTGCCCCTCTATCATCACTCTGTGTATATCACTGGGATATCCAGTCTGCCCATCTTCCATCACTCTGTACTATATCTCAGGTATATCCAGTCTGAGCATCTCCCATCACTCTGTGTATATCTCAGGAATATCCAGTCTGCCGGTCTCCCATCACTCTGTGTATATCTCAGGAATATCCAGTCTGCCCGTCTCCCATCACTCTGTTTATATCTCTGTGATATCCAGTCTGACCGTCTCCCATCACTCTGTGTATACCTCAGGGACATCCAGTCTGCTCGTCTCCCGACATGCTGTGTATATCTCAGGAATATCCAGTCTGCCCGTTTTCCATAACTCTGTGTATATCTCAGGGAAATCCAGTCTGCCCGTCTCTCATCACTCTGTGTATATCACAGTGAAATCCAGCCTGCCCAACTCCCATCACTCTTGTATATCTCATGGATATCTAGTCTGCCCGTCTCCCATCACCCTGTGTATATCTCAGGGAGAAACAGTGTGCCCATCTCCCATCACTCTGTGTATATCTCAGGAATATCCAGTCTGCCCGACTCCCATCACTCTGTGTACATCTCAGGGATATCCAGTCAGCCCCTCTATCATCACTCTGTGTATATCTCTGGGATATCCAGTCTGCCCATCTCCCATCACTCTGTACTATATCTCACATATATCCAGTCTGAGCATCTCCCATCACTCTGTGTATATCTGAGGGATATCCAATCTGCCCGTCTCCGATCACTCTTGGTATATCTCAGGAATATCCAGTCTGCCGGTCTCCCATCACTCTGTGTATATCTCAGGGACATCCCGTCTGCCCGTCTCCCATCACTCAGTGTATATCTCAGGAATATCCAGTCTGCCGTTCTCCCATCACCCTGTGTATATCTGAGGGATATCCTGTTTGCCCATCTCCAATCACTCTGTGTATATCTCAGGGATATCCAGACTGCCCCTCTACCATCACTCTGTGTATATCTCTGGGATATCCAGTCTGCCCATCCCCAATCACTCTGTACTATATCTCACGTATATCCAGTCTGAGCATCACCCATCACTCTGTGTATGTCTCAGGAATATCCACTCTGCCGGTCTCCCATCACTCTGTGTTTATCTCAGGAATATCCAGTCTGCCCGACTCCCATCACTCTGTGTTCATCTCAGGGATATCCAGTCTGCCGCTCTACCATCACTCTGTGTATATCTCTGGGATATCCAGTCTGCCCATCTCCCATCACTCTGTACTATATCTCACGTATATCCAGTCTGAGCATCACCCATCACTCTGTGTATATCTCAGGAATATCCAGTCTGCTGGTCTCCCATCACTCTGTGTATATCTCAGGAATATCCAGTCTGCCCGTCTCCCATCACTCTGTGTATATCTCTGGGATATCCAGTCTGACCGTCTCTCATCACCCTGTGTATACCTCTGGGATATCCAGTGTGCCCATCTTCCATCACTCTGTACTATATCTCACGTATATCCAGTCTGAGCATCTCCCATCACTCTGTGTATACCTCAGGGACATCCAGTCTGCCCGTCTCCCATCACTCCATGTATATCTCAGGGATATCCAGTCTGCCCGTCTCCCATAACCCTGTGTATATCTCAGGGATATCCAGTTTGCACATCTCGCATCACTCTGTGTATATCTCTGGGATATCCAGTCTGCCCATCTCCCATCACTCTGTACTATATCTCACGTATATCCAGTCTGAGCATCACCCATCACTCTGTGTATATCTCAGGAATATCCAGTCTGCCGGTCTCCCATCACTCTGTGTATATCACAGGAATATCCAGTCTGCCCGTCTCCCATCACTCTTGTACATCTCATGGATATCTAGTCTGCCCGTCTCCCATCACCCTGTGTATATCTCAGGGAGAAACAGTTTGCCCATCTCCCATCACTCTGTGTATATCTCAGGAATATCCAGTCTGCCCGACTCCCATCATTCTGTGTACATCTCAGGGATATCCAGTCTGCCCCTCTATCATCACTCTGTGTATATCTCTGGGATATCCAGTCTGCCCATCTCCCATCACTCTGTACTATATCTCACATATATCCAGTCTGAGCATCTCCCATCACTCTGTGTATATCTCAGGGATATCCAATCGGCCCGTCTCCGATCACTCTTGGTATATCTCAGGAATATCCAGTCTGCCCCTCTCCCATCACTCTGTGTATATCTCTGGGATATCAAGTCTGCCCAAATTCCATCACTCTGTACTATATCTCACGTATATCCAGTCTGAGCATCTCCCATCAATCTGTGTATACCTCAGGGACATCCAGTCTGCTCGTCTCCCATCACTCTATTTATATCTCAGGGATATCCAGTCTGCCCGTCTCCCATCACCCTGTGTATATCTCAGGGATATACAGCTTGCCCATCTCCCATTATTCTGTGTATATCTCAGGAATATCCAGTGTGCCCGACTGCCATCACTCTGTGTACATCTCAGGGATATCCAGTCTGCCCCTCTATCATCACTCTGTGTATATCACTGGGATATCCAGTCTGCCCATCTTCCATCACTCTGTACTATATCTCAGGTATATCCAGTCTGAGCATCTCCCATCACTCTGTGTATATCTGAGGAATATCCAGTCTGCCCGTCTCCCATCACTCTGTACATATCTCAGGGATATCCAGTGTGCCCGTCTCCCATCGCTCTGTGTATATCTCAGGGATATCCAATCTGCCCGTCTCCGATCACTCTTGGTATATCTCAGGAATATCCAGTCTGCCGATCTCCCATCACTCTGTGTATATCTCAGGGACATCCCGTTGCCCGTCTCCCATCACTCTGTGTATATCTCAGGAATATCCCGTCTGCCCGTATCCCATCACTCTGTGTATATCTCTGGGATATCCAGTCTGACCGTCTCCCATTACTCTGTGTATACCTCAGGGACATCCCGTCTGCCCGTCTCCCGTCATGCTGTGTATATCTCAGGCATATCCAGTTTGCCCATCTCCCATCACTCTGTGTATATCTCAGGAATATCCAGTCTGCCCGACTCCCATCACTCTGTGTTCATCTCAGGGATATCCAGTCTGCCCATCTCCCATCACTCTGTACTATATCTCACGTATATCCAGTCTGAGCATCTCCCATCACTCTTGGTATATCTCAGGAATATCCAGTCTGCCGGTCTCCCATCACTCTGTGTATACCTCAGGAATATCCAGTCTGACCGTCTCCCATCACTGTGTGTATACCTCAGGGACATCCAGTCTGCCCGTCTCCCGTCATGCTGTGTATATCTCCGGGATATCCAGTCTGCCCGTCTCTCATCACTCTGTGTATATCACAGTGAAATCCAGCCTGCCCACCTCCCATCACTCTTGTATATCTCATGGATATCTAGTCTGCCCGTCTCCCATCACCCTGTGTATATCTCAGGGATGTACAGTTTGCCCATCTCCCATCAATCTGTGTATATCTCAGGAATATCCAGTCTGCCCGGCTCCCATCTCTCTGTGTACATCTCAGGGATATCCAGTCTGCCCCTCTCCCATCACTCTGTGTATATCTCTGGGATATCCAGTCTGCCCATCTTCCATCACTCTGTATTATATCTCACGTATATCCAGTCTGAGCATCTCCCATCACTCTGTGTATATCTGAGGAATATCCAGTCTGCCCGTCTCCCATCACTCTGTGTATATCTCAGGGATATCCAGTCTGCCCATCTCCCATCCCTCTGCGCATATCACAGGGAAATCCAGCCTGCCCACCTCCCATCACTCTTGTATATCTCAGGGATATCTAGTCTTCCCGTCTCCCATCACTCTGTCTATATCTCAGGAATATCCAGTCTGCCCGACTCCCATCACTCTGTGTTCATCTCAGGGATATCCAGTCTGCCCCTCTACCATCACTCTGTGTATATCTCTGGGATATCCAGTCTGCCCACCTCCCATCACTCTGTACTATATCTCACGTATATCCAGTCTGAGCATCACCCATCACTCTGTGTATATCTCAGGAATATCCAGTCTGCTGGTCTCACATCACTCTGTGTATATCTCAGGAATATCCAGTCTGCCCGTCTCCCATCACTCTGTGTATATCTCTGGGATATCCAGTCTGACCGTCTCCCATCACTCTGTGTATACCTCAGGGACATCCAGTCTGCCCGTCTCCCGTCATGCTGTGTATATCTCAGGAATATCCAGTCTGCCCGTCTCCTATAACTCTGTGTATATCTCAGGGATATCCAGTCTGCCCGTCTCTCATCACTCTGTGTATATCACAGCGAGATCCAGCCTGCCCACCTCCCATCACTCTTGTATATCTCATGGATATCTAGTCTGCCCGTCTCCCATCACCCTGTGTATATCTCAGGGAGAAACAGTTTGCCCATTTCACATCACTCTGTGTATATCTCAGGAATATCCAGTCTGCCCGACTCCCATCACTCTGTGTACATCTCAGGGATATCCAGTCTGCCCCTCTATCATCACTCTGTGTATATCTCTGGGATAGCCAGTCTGCCCATCTCCCATCACTCTGTACTATATCTCACATATATCCAGTCTGAGCATCTCCCATCACTCTGTGTATATCTCAGGAATATCCAGTCTGCCGGTCTCCCATCACTCTGTGTTTCTCACAGGAATATCCAGTCTGCCCGTCTCCCATCACTCTGTGTGTATCTCAGGGATATCCAGTCTGCCCATCTCCCATCACCCTGTGTATATCTGAGGGATATCCAGTTTGCCCATCTCCTATCACTCTGTGTATATCTCAGGAATATCCAGTCTGCCCGACTCCCATCACTCTGAGTACATTTCAGGGATATCCAGTCTGCCCCTCTCCCATCACTCTGTGTATATCTCTGGGATATCAAGTCTGCCCAAATTCCATCACTCTGTACTATATCTCACGTATATCCAGTCTGAGCATCTCCCATCAATCTGTGTATACCTCAGGGACATCCAGTCTGCCCGTCTCCCATCACTCTATTTATATCTCAGGGATATCCAGTCTGCCCGTCTCCCATCACCCTGTGTATATCTCAGGGATATACAGCTTGCCCATCTCCCATTATTCTGTGTATATCTCAGGAATATCCAGTGTGCCCGACTGCCATCACTCTGTGTACATCTCAGGGATATCCAGTCTGCCCCTCTATCATCACTCTGTGTATATCACTGGGATATCCAGTCTGCCCATCTTCCATCACTCTGTACTATATCTCAGGTATATCCAGTCTGAGCATCTCCCATCACTCTGTGTATATCTGAGGAATATCCAGTCTGCCCGTCTCCCATCACTCTGTACATATCTCAGGGATATCCAGTGTGCCCGTCTCCCATCGCTCTGTGTATATCTCAGGGATATCCAATCTGCCCGTCTCCGATCACTCTTGGTATATCTCAGGAATATCCAGTCTGCCGGTCTCCCATCACTCTGTGTATATCTCAGGGACATCCCGTTGCCCGTCTCCCATCACTCTGTGTATATCTCAGGAATATCCCGTCTGCCCGTATCCCATCACTCTGTGTATATCTCTGGGATATCCAGTCTGACCGTCTCCCATTACTCTGTGTATACCTCAGGGACATCCCGTCTGCCCGTCTCCCGTCATGCTGTGTATATCTCAGGCATATCCAGTTTGCCCATCTCCCATCACTCTGTGTATATCTCAGGAATATCCAGTCTGCCCGACTCCCATCACTCTGTGTTCATCTCAGGGATATCCAGTCTGCCCATCTCCCATCACTCTGTACTATATCTCACGTATATCCAGTCTGAGCATCTCCCATCACTCTTGGTATATCTCAGGAATATCCAGTCTGCCGGTCTCCCATCACTCTGTGTATACCTCAGGAATATCCAGTCTGACCGTCTCCCATCACTGTGTGTATACCTCAGGGACATCCAGTCTGCCCGTCTCCCGTCATGCTGTGTATATCTCCGGGATATCCAGTCTGCCCGTCTCTCATCACTCTGTGTATATCACAGTGAAATCCAGCCTGCCCACCTCCCATCACTCTTGTATATCTCATGGATATCTAGTCTGCCCGTCTCCCATCACCCTGTGTATATCTCAGGGATGTACAGTTTGCCCATCTCCCATCAATCTGTGTATATCTCAGGAATATCCAGTCTGCCCGGCTCCCATCTCTCTGTGTACATCTCAGGGATATCCAGTCTGCCCCTCTCCCATCACTCTGTGTATATCTCTGGGATATCCAGTCTGCCCATCTTCCATCACTCTGTATTATATCTCACGTATATCCAGTCTGAGCATCTCCCATCACTCTGTGTATATCTGAGGAATATCCAGTCTGCCCGTCTCCCATCACTCTGTGTATATCTCAGGGATATCCAGTCTGCCCATCTCCCATCCCTCTGCGCATATCACAGGGAAATCCAGCCTGCCCACCTCCCATCACTCTTGTATATCTCAGGGATATCTAGTCTTCCCGTCTCCCATCACTCTGTCTATATCTCAGGAATATCCAGTCTGCCCGACTCCCATCACTCTGTGTTCATCTCAGGGATATCCAGTCTGCCCCTCTACCATCACTCTGTGTATATCTCTGGGATATCCAGTCTGCCCACCTCCCATCACTCTGTACTATATCTCACGTATATCCAGTCTGAGCATCACCCATCACTCTGTGTATATCTCAGGAATATCCAGTCTGCTGGTCTCACATCACTCTGTGTATATCTCAGGAATATCCAGTCTGCCCGTCTCCCATCACTCTGTGTATATCTCTGGGATATCCAGTCTGACCGTCTCCCATCACTCTGTGTATACCTCAGGGACATCCGGTCTGCCCGTCTCCCGTCATGCTGTGTATATCTCAGGAATATCCAGTCTGCCCGTCTCCTATAACTCTGTGTATATCTCAGGGATATCCAGTCTGCCCGTCTCTCATCACTCTGTGTATATCACAGTGAGATCCAGCCTGCCCACCTCCCATCACTCTTGTATATCTCATGGATATCTAGTCTGCCCGTCTCCCATCACCCTGTGTATATCTCAGGGAGAAACAGTTTGCCCATTTCACATCACTCTGTGTATATCTCAGGAATATCCAGTCTGCCCGACTCCCATCACTCTGTGTACATCTCAGGGATATCCAGTCTGCCCCTCTATCATCACTCTGTGTATATCTCTGGGATAGCCAGTCTGCCCATCTCCCATCACTCTGTACTATATCTCACATATATCCAGTCTGAGCATCTCCCATCACTCTGTGTATATCTCAGGAATATCCAGTCTGCCGGTCTCCCATCACTCTGTGTTTCTCACAGGAATATCCAGTCTGCCCGTCTCCCATCACTCTGTGTGTATCTCAGGGATATCCAGTCTGCCCATCTCCCATCACCCTGTGTATATCTGAGGGATATCCAGTTTGCCCATCTCCTATCACTCTGTGTATATCTCAGGAATATCCAGTCTGCCCGACTCCCATCACTCTGTGTACATTTCAGGGATATCCAGTCTGCCCCTCTCCCATCACTCTGTGTATATCTCTGGGATATCAAGTCTGCCCAAATTCCATCACTCTGTACTATATCTCACGTATATCCAGTCTGAGCATCTCCCATCAATCTGTGTATACCTCAGGGACATCCAGTCTGCCCGTCTCCCATCACTCTATTTATATCTCAGGGATATCCAGTCTGCCCGTCTCCCATCACCCTGTGTATATCTCAGGGATATACAGCTTGCCCATCTCCCATTATTCTGTGTATATCTCAGGAATATCCAGTGTGCCCGACTGCCATCACTCTGTGTACATCTCAGGGATATCCAGTCTGCCCCTCTATCATCACTCTGTGTATATCACTGGGATATCCAGTCTGCCCATCTTCCATCACTCTGCACTATATCTCAGGTATATCCAGTCTGAGCATCTCCCATCACTCTGTGTATATCTGAGGAATATCCAGTCTGCCCGCCTCCCATCACTCAGTACATATCTCAGGGATATCCAGTGTGCCCGTCTCCCATCGCTCTGTGTATATCTCAGGGATATCCAATCTGCCCGTCTCCGATCACTCTTGGTATATCTCAGGAATATCCAGTCTGCCGGTCTCCCATCACTCTGTGTATATCTCAGGGACATCCCGTTGCCCGTCTCCCATCACTCTGTGTATATCTCAGGAATATCCCGTCTGCCCGTATCCCATCACTCTGTGTATATCTCTGGGATATCCAGTCTGACCGTCTCCCATTACTCTGTGTATACCTCAGGGACATCCCGTCTGCCCGTCTCCCGTCATGCTGTGTATATCTCAGGCATATCCAGTTTGCCCATCTCCCATCACTCTGTGTATATCTCAGGAATATCCAGTCTGCCCGACTCCCATCACTCTGTGTTCATCTCAGGGATATCCAGTCTGCCCATCTCCCATCACTCTGTACTATATCTCACGTATATCCAGTCTGAGCATCTCCCATCACTCTTGGTATATCTCAGGAATATCCAGTCTGCCGGTCTCCCATCACTCTGTGTATACCTCAGGAATATCCAGTCTGACCGTCTCCCATCACTGTGTGTATACCTCAGGGACATCCAGTCTGCCCGTCTCCCGTCATGCTGTGTATATCTCCGGGATATCCAGTCTGCCCGTCTCTCATCACTCTGTGTATATCACAGTGAAATCCAGCCTGCCCACCTCCCATCACTCTTGTATATCTCATGGATATCTAGTCTGCCCGTCTCCCATCACCCTGTGTATATCTCAGGGATGTACAGTTTGCCCATCTCCCATCACTCTGTGTATATCTCAGGAATATCCAGTCTGCCCGGCTCCCATCTCTCTGTGTACATCTCAGGGATATCCAGTCTGCCCCTCTCCCATCACTCTGTGTATATCTCTGGGATATCCAGTCTGCCCATCTTCCATCACTCTGTATTATATCTCACGTATATCCAGTCTGAGCATCTCCCATCACTCTGTGTATATCTGAGGAATATCCAGTCTGCCCGTCTCCCATCACTCTGTGTATATCTCAGGGATATCCAGTCTGCCCATCTCCCATCCCTCTGCGCATATCACAGGGAAATCCAGCCTGCCCACCTCCCATCACTCTTGTATATCTCAGGGATATCTAGTCTTCCCGTCTCCCATCACTCTGTCTATATCTCAGGAATATCCAGTCTGCCCGACTCCCATCACTCTGTGTTCATCTCAGGGATATCCAGTCTGCCCCTCTACCATCACTCTGTGTATATCTCTGGGATATCCAGTCTGCCCACCTCCCATCACTCTGTACTATATCTCACGTATATCCAGTCTGAGCATCACCCATCACTCTGTGTATATCTCAGGAATATCCAGTCTGCTGGTCTCACATCACTCTGTGTATATCTCAGGAATATCCAGTCTGCCCGTCTCCCATCACTCTGTGTATATCTCTGGGATATCCAGTCTGACCGTCTCCCATCACTCTGTGTATACCTCAGGGACATCCAGTCTGCCCGTCTCCCGTCATGCTGTGTATATCTCAGGAATATCCAGTCTGCCCGTCTCCTATAACTCTGTGTATATCTCAGGGATATCCAGTCTGCCCGTCTCTCATCACTCTGTGTATATCACAGCGAGATCCAGCCTGCCCACCTCCCATCACTCTTGTATATCTCATGGATATCTAGTCTGCCCGTCTCCCATCACCCTGTGTATATCTCAGGGAGAAACAGTTTGCCCATTTCACATCACTCTGTGTATATCTCAGGAATATCCAGTCTGCCCGACTCCCATCACTCTGTGTACATCTCAGGGATATCCAGTCTGCCCCTCTATCATCACTCTGTGTATATCTCTGGGATAGCCAGTCTGCCCATCTCCCATCACTCTGTACTATATCTCACATATATCCAGTCTGAGCATCTCCCATCACTCTGTGTATATCTCAGGAATATCCAGTCTGCCGGTCTCCCATCACTCTGTGTTTCTCACAGGAATATCCAGTCTGCCCGTCTCCCATCACTCTGTGTGTATCTCAGGGATATCCAGTCTGCCCATCTCCCATCACCCTGTGTATATCTGAGGGATATCCAGTTTGCCCATCTCCTATCACTCTGTGTATATCTCAGGAATATCCAGTCTGCCCGACTCCCATCACTCTGTGTACATTTCAGGGATATCCAGTCTGCCCCTCTCCCATCACTCTGTGTATATCTCTGGGATATCAAGTCTGCCCAAATTCCATCACTCTGTACTATATCTCACGTATATCCAGTCTGAGCATCTCCCATCAATCTGTGTATACCTCAGGGACATCCAGTCTGCCCGTCTCCCATCACTCTATTTATATCTCAGGGATATCCAGTCTGCCCGTCTCCCATCACCCTGTGTATATCTCAGGGATATACAGCTTGCCCATCTCCCATTATTCTGTGTATATCTCAGGAATATCCAGTGTGCCCGACTGCCATCACTCTGTGTACATCTCAGGGATATCCAGTCTGCCCCTCTATCATCACTCTGTGTATATCACTGGGATATCCAGTCTGCCCATCTTCCATCACTCTGTACTATATCTCAGGTATATCCAGTCTGAGCATCTCCCATCACTCTGTGTATATCTGAGGAATATCCAGTCTGCCCGTCTCCCATCACTCTGTACATATCTCAGGGATATCCAGTGTGCCCGTCTCCCATCGCTCTGTGTATATCTCAGGGATATCCAATCTGCCCGTCTCCGATCACTCTTGGTATATCTCAGGAATATCCAGTCTGCCGGTCTCCCATCACTCTGTGTATATCTCAGGGACATCCCGTTGCCCGTCTCCCATCACTCTGTGTATATCTCAGGAATATCCCGTCTGCCCGTATCCCATCACTCTGTGTATATCTCTGGGATATCCAGTCTGACCGTCTCCCATTACTCTGTGTATACCTCAGGGACATCCCGTCTGCCCGTCTCCCGTCATGCTGTGTATATCTCAGGCATATCCAGTTTGCCCATCTCCCATCACTCTGTGTATATCTCAGGAATATCCAGTCTGCCCGACTCCCATCACTCTGTGTTCATCTCAGGGATATCCAGTCTGCCCATCTCCCATCACTCTGTACTATATCTCACGTATATCCAGTCTGAGCATCTCCCATCACTCTTGGTATATCTCAGGAATATCCAGTCTGCCGGTCTCCCATCACTCTGTGTATACCTCAGGAATATCCAGTCTGACCGTCTCCCATCACTGTGTGTATACCTCAGGGACATCCAGTCTGCCCGTCTCCCGTCATGCTGTGTATATCTCCGGGATATCCAGTCTGCCCGTCTCTCATCACTCTGTGTATATCACAGTGAAATCCAGCCTGCCCACCTCCCATCACTCTTGTATATCTCATGGATATCTAGTCTGCCCGTCTCCC